>NW_026542598.1:14599517-15199517 GCF_028750875.1 Macrosteles quadrilineatus | reverse complement strand
GTAAAAACAAATAGGTACATTGATAAACTTATGAACCGTTTTTAATAAAAGATAAATAATTTTATCTGAATTTTAAAAAAAATTAGCTCTTTATTATTTAGTTTTTACATTTGGTTAAAAATTAATTTTTCAATTTAAGTGTATTTTCTGTCAGTAATTACTTAACTGATGTTACCACATTATTCAAGTTTCAGGGAAATAAACAACACAATACTTCCCACAAAATGTAAAAGTTGACTAACCGACCTAATTACCCAGAATGGATGATCAAAAACAGACCTGCCCGTATTATTCTAGTTGAGATGGTTTTTACTCATAATTGTTTTTATAAGAACTTCAAAGACATAAATCTCTTGGTAAAAAAAAAAACGCTTTCATGAAATCAATATCAGTGTATCGAAAACAATATTTTACGTTCCTGTATGTTTGTTGTGTTACAGATTTCACACAAAAGAAGATAAACACGATGCCCAAAAAATTACAGAAAATTCAGCTGTTGTCACAATATTAATAAATCTGATCTTCATACCCCCATTTAACTTGATGATTCTGCAGCCATATTAGCTACAATTTTAAATCTGTTCAAATATCTACGAAAGACTCTCAACACACACAAATTACACCAGGGTGGTCCAAAAGGCATTTCACAGTCTCCTCTTAGAGTCTTGTATAGGACTCATTAGGGACTCGTGGTTTGTCTACCTTATGTCTTGTGGTTCCTTAAAGTAAAAAACATTATTTTTAATACCATCTAAAATATTTCTCTGAAAATGTTTATTCAACCAAGAATCTTTTCCGAATAACTTAATATTTTTGTTTTGCGACTCGCTTGTCTTGACCCGTAGTGTTCAGACCACCTTGCAACCTCCCTGTATCTCCTCCCTGTGACATCTGTCACCGTGACAAACTACACATAGTTGGGTGAAGGAGTTACCTGCTTACAAGCCTGGTAAACATACTTCAAGACCCATTACACCTCAGAATAGTAGTTTGTTCACTCCTTGGGGGTGGACCTGAAATTTTCTAGGTGTCAAACGAGGCGACTCATACAGTTCACACTCCGCTTTAAATAACATATTTCTACATGGCTGTGGATCCAAATAGGCTGGAAGAAAACTCTAGAGACAACCCTATATCAGGTAGCTTTTTATATTTAATTGTTTAATTGTCGTTTAAGCAATGAAAAAACAAATTTCTACAAATCTTTTTATAGCATAATTTAGAGTTGATATATGAAAAGTGCAAATAAAAAGTGAACACATAATTGATCAGTGAAAGTGTATAAAAATATCTTACAGCCTAGAACTATTAGTCTACAGTATACTTTTAAGAAAACAAATTTACAACAACAAAATTCTTGGGGAAAATATCTCTAGGCTTATTTGCTTTTGGTTGATAGCCTATATTGTAAAAATTTATAAGTAATGTCATAATTGAAACCACCATTCTTTTCCAGACAAGCTAGAAGCATAATCTTGGAAATGTTCTGTTTCACTTGCAACCTCAGACCTAACTGCCAGAGAACTCTCACCCAGTTCACCTTCTAGGATTCTAAAATAATTCAGGTAAATTCCTTTTACACACGAATCTCCTAATTGAGTAGGTAGTCAGTCAGTGTTTTCTTTGTAGCCTCAACCATAGACAAAAAGAATTAAATATAGACCGTCAGCTGTGCTGCGGTTACCATAGGTTCTGGCGCACACCGCTTGGAGCACCACGGTAGTTACAGCGTACGCGCTACGTAAACTACAGCGGTGTGCGCCGGAACCTATGGTAACCATGGCAACCGCAGCACGGCTGACAGTCTATATTTCATTCGTTTTGTCTATGCCTCAACTAACCGTAAGTAACAACTTATATTAGATCATACCAGAACTTGTAACATTGTGTTAACTTATCCGTAAGAAGAATCAACAATCATGTACCAGTTAGATTATTTGTTGTTAAAATGTGCTTATATTTGATAAAAATATTTCTAAAGGGTTTCATTTTAAAATTTAAATAAGTCAATGTAGTTGTTCTAGTTGATTTTACTTCCATGCTCTTGAGATATAATGGCGACACAGTTTTGTGTAATCTAGTAGTAATGAAATGTGTAAATCTCACTATGTACTTGTGTTGTTACACATACTGTTCATTTTATTGTCATTGTTTTTTTGCCATGTTTTGTTCAAGTTTTTTTTTTTGGATCTCTTGATTATAAGATGCTTTCTGATAGTCTTAGAACACACACAAAACATTACTGTAGGCTAATCTAGTGAAATGGGTTGTCCTTCAATAAAGAATATTGAATGTGCAGGACAAGTATTAAAACTATTAAAAATGAACTAGGCCGAAGAAATATAACAAACCTAATCTAGAAACAAATCAAGCACTAGAAAAGCAAAGCCCATAAAGAATTACCTTTTTAGATACCATCTGTCCCTCCACTAGATCATTAGCTTTAAAATTACACCTCAACGGTAAAAAATTATCAAAGAGATGTTACAGAGAAAACCCTATTGTATTAAGTAGGCATGCATAGATATGAATTTGAACAAATGGCGTTTTTGGATTCTGGAGACATTAAAATAAAACAAAATCTGTCACGGGTCTACTGTCGGGGAAAAAAGTTTAGACACTCGAGTTTGGAGCTCTACAGAAAAGCAACCAACTAACTTAGAAAAACACGTAGTATATATAAATTTTCGTTGTTTTATTCTACGTATTCCTGTTAAAACAAAAATTTTTTAGCTTGTTTAGGAAAAACTTTAGCTTGTTGTGTTTAGCTTGTTTAGCTTGTTTAGTTTTTGTTGTTTTTATGACAGTCGGAAGATAAAAACTGCCTGTTTTTAGAGTACCAAAAACCATCTTATGACTTTGAAAATTTGCACAATGTAAACTAAAGGGCAGAACTTAGTTTCAGAATTTTTACTCTACCCAAAATTTTGTTGTTGTAACTTTTGTAAATAAACTTTTTCTCAAAAACGACAAACGCTAGAAAAAAAATTAAAAGCTTGTTTCGAAGGTGATTGTTTTTGTATTTGAAATATTGATACTGCTCAACCAAATTGTTACGCATGTTATTTATAAAAAATTAAAAAAAAAAAACTGGATGATCTCGCGCCTTCAAGGGGTGCAAACGCCATCGCCCGCGCAGGAATCCAGTGCAGTGTTGCCACGATGAACCTTGACCGAGCGTAAGGTGATTCACGCAGTGTGTGTCACTGACACTGACTCACAGGAAATATCATGTTTTGCATTCTTCCAAAGGGTCGAAAGTATTACCACCCCAAATATAGGTGCTAAATCTAAATTTTCAGATTCGGAATATGCAATGATTGTCAGTGCTATATGTTTTTTTTAGAAGTGTGGGAGTGACGTTGGAGGTCCAAAGCCCTCATTAGAAAAGGTGATGGGAAATGGTTAATAATTAATAATAACTGCTGTTCAGTTTTGACTCAACAGTTCGCAGTCCATCGCTGCTCAGTGTCCAGGTGTTCAATTTGGCAACACTGTACGGAGTATGTGCCCAGTCAGAGCCGGTGGCGGTCTGGAAGTGCTGTATTTGGCCTCTGCACTATCCAAATTAAATGTTAACTTATATAAATAATATGCGTAACAATTTGGTTGAGCAGTATCAATATTTCAAATACATAACCAATCATCTCCAAAAAAAGGTTTTAATTTTTTTTCTAGCGTTTGCCGTTTTTGAGAAAAAGTTAATTTACAAAAGTTACAACAAAAACATTTTGGATAGAGTAAAAATTCTGAAACTACACAAATTAATTCATTATATATGCCTATGTGTCTATATTGTATTAAAGTTTGATAAAGTTCTGACGTTTAGTTTACATTGTGCGAATTTTCAAAGTCATAAGATGGTTTTTGATAATCTAAAAACAGGGAGTTTTTACCTTCTGACTGTCATAAAAAATTTCCTAAACGAGCTAAAAATTTTTTGTTTTCACAGGAATACATAGAATAAAACAACGAAAATTTATATATACTACATGTTTTTCTAAATTAGTTTGGTCTCTTTTCTGTAGAGCTCCAAACTCGAGTGTCTAAACTTTTTTCCCCGACAGTAGGTTTTACTATGAGACCTACGGTGTAGTTAATTCCCTTCATGGGGAATTTGCTTAACATCCACCTCTGATTGATCAGTCAACAATTCATATCTAAGATAGGTGTACATGGTACAGTATCATTTTATGACTAGGTGGCGTTCGCAGAGGCATCCACAAAATTGAGCGGAGTCATCAAGGGTTCATATTATATTGTTTTTGTCATACTGCAGTAAAAACAGTCGTTTTTAATTCATGCGTTGCAGGTCTAAAGTAGCATTTTTACTCTTTAGGGAGTAAAAATCGTTTTTAGCCCCTATGGAGTAAAAATCAGCTGTTGTCAACTCAGTTGTAATTTATATTGTAAACGATTGCATGTATCAAAAATATGTATCGATTTGTGCTTCGTAATCATTTTAACCTACAGTCTACAGTCTCTTCCCGTAGCATTTTAGCATTGCAGATACATTAATCCATTCCCACACTCATCACTGCTCACCTTTACTACTTCCTTCACCACCCCCTACGTCATGGACCTGTTTTCCTCTCTTCCAATAACATTTTAGGATTGCAGATACATTAATGTGATTGCCAAAGACAATTCCCCCACTCTACACTGCCATCCTTTACTACTTCCATCACCACTTCCTATGTCGTGGGGCCTGTTTCCTTCCATTCTCATAGCATTTTAGGATTGAAGGTAAATTAATCTAACTGCCACAGATGGTTCTTACACTATGCTCATACTTAACTACTTCCTAAGCCACTTCCTACATCGTGGACCTGTTTTCATCACTTTCCATAGCATTTTACTATTTTAGATACGTTAATCTAATTTCCACAAACATTCCCCACACTCCGCACTGCTAGCCTTTACTACTTCTTTCGCCATTTTCTATGATGTGGGCATGCTTCCATCCCTTCTCATAGCATTTCAGCATTGCAGATACATTAATCTAACTGCTACAAACGGTTTCCAGTTCCCACACTCCACACTGCTCATCTTACTACTTCCTTCACATCTTCTTACGTCGCGTACCTGTTTCCCTCTCTTCCCATAGAATCTTAAGATTGTAGATACCTTAATCTAAACGTCATAAACAGTTCCCACACTATGAAAAGCTCGCCTTGACTACTTCCTTCACCACTTCCTACATTGCGGACCTGTTTCCGTCCCTTCCCATAGCATTTTAGGATTGCAGATACCTTAATCTAATCGTCACAAACAGTTCCCACAGTCGGGACTACTCTTGCCTTTACTACTTCCTTCACCACTTCCTACGTCACGGACCTGTTTCCGTCCCTTCCCATAGCATTTTAGAATCGCAGATACCTTAATCTAATCGTCATAAACAGTTCCCACTCTCCGGACAGCTCGCTTTTACTACTTCCTTCACCACTTTCTACGTCACGGACCTCAAGCTAGTGTCGTCATTTGATTATATTTATGACCCATACCGTTTCTGTTCTAATATCTGTGGAATAATGCTATCAGCTATTTCTTTATCTACTTCATTGAAAAGTCAACAGCTGATCATATGTCTTTGTTTATGTGTCAAATACTGCTTCCATAAGGATTACATTGAAATTTTGAAACCCAGTGGGGCGGATTACTGAGAGACTTTTTTAACGCCATATAGATGTTAGCACTCACCGATATGGTCTTTATCACCATGCAAAATTTGAAAACGATTGATTCAGCCGTCTAGGAGAAGTTTGCGTATTACAAAATGCATAAGAGTCGACGTATAAGAGCTTCGCTCGCTCCGCTCAATAAGATTGTCTATCCACAATTTCACTTCAATTAGTTGACAAGTTTTGGTTATCGAGTAATCATCATAACTACCAAGCACAAAAGACTTGGTCAGAACTATTTTGAATATCCAAAACCGATAATTGCAACTCACCGATAAATCCGATGACTGCGCTCACAGAGAACTTGTCCCGTCGGACCATGTCGTTCTGAATGGTAGGGAAAGTGGACGCCCCACCATAGGCGAACAATATAGTGCCGAAGGAGAAGAAGAACTCGTGAAAGGAGTGTGGCTTATGAGGCACTGGCTCTGTGCGGCGAAGTCCGTCCATCACGATCTGTGTGAAGAGAAGAACACACGAGATTGCTGTAGTCAGCAACGCACCTACTCCGACGATCCTGCAGTGATTACACTTGGAGTTATGTTTGGTGCAGACAAAACAAAATTCACTGCCTACTGTATCCTATGCAAATAGTCAGTCCAGGGACTTCCTTAGCAGGCTATATGAATAGCTCGCTATAGCTAGAAGTATGTGTTTCATTCAATTCCACTCAGCATGCCAGGAAAATGTAAATCCCCGCTATCTAATGTGATCTTATCAATGACTAAATAACAGTAATCTAATGATAACTTAAACATGCATACAAACATCAGGATAGAATAATAAGATTTAGTATATGCCATCAAAGAAGATTTTGATAAAAGATAATCCTGTTCCCTTCTTCACTATTTACAGACAATTTAAAGGGACCAAAGTAAGATTTTTCAGTAGGTAAAAAATCTTGATTGAATTACTTAATCTGATTAAGAAAACAGAACATGAAGAAAACTGAAATATATGAACCCAGTGTAGTAAATGAAGGTTAACTCACCAGAAGTCTTTTGGAGACCCCAGCCACATGGGTGGAGTTATCAGAATGGCAAACAAGAGAAACCAGATGCAGTAGTTTACCTGGAACATTCATTGAGGAATATGTTAAATCTCTACATCAGTTTGAAGTCTCAAGTTTATGTATGTGAAAAATTACAGTAAATTACATTACATTTTAGATGAAAAAGTAATCTTCTAAAGTTCACAATATCTCGAATGTATTTTTTTCAGCTGACATTCAAATTCAAACAAGGCCACACTAAAAAACAGGCCGTAATGCTTGTGAAGCATGATGTCACGATAGAAGACGGCAATGACGTAGTTTGCCGTTTGTGACAGCTGCTTGTTTTAATCTTTCCTTGGAAAATAAATAAATGCCCTTTGTCACAAAATATTAAACATTATGTCATTGCCGCCTTCTATCGTGACGTCATGCTTGACGAGCATTACGGCCTGTTTTTTTAGTGAGGCCTTGGTTCAAAACAATCAGATCTTTAATTTGTAAAACATTTAGTAATATCAATATTAAGTAGATAATCTTACTTCTTACTAATATTATAAATGTGAAAGTTTGTGTGTTTGTTTGTCTGAAGTTCAATCACACATTAATTACTGGACGGATTGGGCTGAAATTTGGCATGATGATAGCTTACATTCCCGATTAACATATAGGCATATTATTATCTCAAAAATCCTTTCAGGCTCCGCCCCAGTGGCTCTGGAGTTTCCCATGTTAACCTGATGAGTACTCATATTTAAATGGAATTAAAGAATTTAGTCAGCTGTTGCAACTATAAAGGTAGATTCTGTGGTATGCAAAAGCATTACAAGTTATAAGATTTACCTACAGGGTGCAGCACTATTATTTTTTTCATTTATGAAAACAACTAATTTGAACCAAGCAGCAACAAAAAACAGTGATACCCAATGAGAACCGTCTGTTTACAGTTCTGTTTATGTTTTTAATTTCACGAATAATTTGTGATATTTTGTGAATCTTTAATAATAATTTGTTTGTATTGTTTGGGTGAAGTGGTAGAACATTATAGCTATGTATGATAATATTTTTGTTGGGCATCACTCACCTTATTGAAGTCACGAGAACGTAGTCCTTGTCATATCACAATCATACACAGTTCATTGCACATAAAAATATACAAAAATAAAAATAAAAATAAATCCAAATTTAAAATATTAGACAAAAGTTCTCAACACCGACGTTTCGCCGCACCAAAATCAACGTGCGGCGTTTTCAAGGTTAGGTTAGGGGGGGAGGGGGGACTCTGTTATCAAGAACAGCTGATGGCATTATCTTCTTTTGTTTAGATTTTTCTATGCATCCTTTAATTTCTTTCTCTATTAGTGTATTGTAAACCGGGCTGATATCAATGGATGCGTTGGCTAATGAATCTTGATCTGAAGTAATAAACAAAGCCTCAATAATATTCCTTTTCTTCCAATTAGGCTCCTTGTATAATATACAGCTTTCCTCCCATTTTATACAATGCCCGGTGTCATGAACGTGTTCAGATATTTTTGAACCATAGGTTACACGTGTATCAACTTTTTTCATGTGTTCATGAACCCGTATGAGAGCCGGTCTTGAAGTTTGACCTACATAGCTACGTTTACACGAGCATGGGACCTTGTACACCACGTTTTTATTGTCATTACCACAGTTAGGAGGTTTCACTTTAGATACCTGTCTTCTTATCGTGTTTTTTGAGGTAAAGACCGTCCTAATACCTTGCTTAGCATTCAAGCGCCGTATTTTCTCCGAAAGGTTTTTAATATACGGAATGCATACTGTGGCCAGAGGTTTGTTATCTTTAGGTGGTAAACTTGTATCAGAGCTGGATATTTTTCTTAAGGCTTTATTTATGAATCTTTTAGGGTACCCACTGTTAAGTAAGCGGTTTTTTATAGTTACTACCTCATGCTGAAAAGTCTGTTCATCACTACAGATTAGTTTCGCCTTTTTAATAAGCCCAATTATTTTAAACATAATTATTTTAATTATTTTTTTTGGTGTTGAGGGTAATAATTATTTTATTAAACCTAATTTTACGTGGTCCGGATGGTATGAATCAAAATGTAAATATTGTCCTGTTGCCGTAGGCTTCTTGTACATACTGGTATGCCAAGTGTCCGAGGACCTATCAACCATTACATCTAAGAACGGAAGTTTACAATCATTTTCAAATTCAATAGTGAATTTAATAGTATCACAAATGCTGTTTATATGCTCCTTGAACCTATTAAGCTCCGAAATGCCACTTTCCCACAAGCAAAAAACATCGTCCACGTACCGCAACCATAACTTAGGCTTAACCTCAGCTGTTGTAATAGCTTTATGTTCAAAGTCATCCATGAAGATGTTACTTAAAATGGGACTTAGTACACCTCCCATTGCCATGCCAGCCGTTTGGGCGTAAAAAGTATCTTCAAACTGGAAGTAATTGTTATTTACACAGACCGTGAGCAGTTCCATGATTGAGTCAATTGGTAGTTTAGTTCTCTCAGGAAGAGTGTCATCAATCATCAATTTTTGTTTAACAATCTCCAAACATGGGACAATAGGTACATTGGGAAATAGATTAGTCACATCAAAGCTGACCATTATCGTCTTGTCATTAAGAGTATAATCCCTTATCTTTTGTACAAAATCTTCCGAATTTCTTAAATGGGACGTTGAGTGGCCAAATAATGGGGACAAAATAGGTAATAACCATTTGGACAACTCATAGGTAGGAGCTCCAATGGCACTCACAATTGGTCTTAACGGTATGTTTTCTTTGTGCAACTTAGGTAGTCCATATAGATGGGGAGCTTTACAGTATTGTGGACTGAGTCGGAAAAATGTACTGTCAGCAATGTATTGTTTATTATTCTTTAATGCTGCCTTAATTTTATTCTGTACACTGTTTGTCGGATTTCGATTGATATCAGATTGATCCATTGATATCAGCCCAGTTTACAATACACTAATAGAGAAAGAAATTAAAGGATGCATAGATAAATCTAAACAAAAGAAGATAATGCCATCAGCTGTTCTTGATAACAGAGTCCCCCCTCCCCCTCCACCACCACCGGGGTCGTCAGTCGTGGTTAGGCGCTCACAACGATTGCGTGAGAAGAGGAATAACCTTGAAAACGCCGCACGTTGATTTTGGTGCGGCGAAACGTCGGTGTTGAGAACTTTTGTCTAATATTTTAAATTTGGATTTATTTTTATTTTTATTTTTGTATATTTTTATGTGCAATGAACTGTGTATGATTGTGATATGACAAGGACTACGTTCTCGTGACTTCAATAAGGTGAGTGATGCCCAACAAAAATATTATCATACTGAAGTATTGACCTCACCTAATATACCATGTCGTTTAGGAATAGAATTATAGCTATGTTAGATGTGTAATACTATAGCATACCGTAAAAATAAAGAAGCAAATTTTATCATACTGTGTCCTCCCCCATTGCAAACACAAAGGTTGAGTATAACTGTACTAAGCATTTTATACTTACTTATTATATGCCAATCCCGTACGAAGGACGGGCACTCTGCTAGTAACTATATAATTCTCTAAAATACACACTTGACACAAGCTTTGCATTTCCTAATGCCAATAGTATATGATTAAGTTTCAAGTCTGGGTAGGGCCTAATTGTTTTTACAACAGAATTGCATTCAGAATAACCCATGTGCTATAGAAAGAAATTATGTATTAGTTTCGTACAGTGGATAAAGACTAAATCATATCTATACCAATGAAGATTCTGCCCATTTTTTTATGAGGATGAATGAAAATCAAATCTGAAGTGAGAGCTAAACACTTGTGGATCGTGACGAATAGCCTATCTATTTAATTTATTACTAACACAACCCTTATTACTATAAAAAAAAAGTAATACCTGGGGGATGAGATCTTGCAGTAGCTCTTGAACTATCTCTGCAGCCATCAACAGATACACAATGGCGGCTCCGAACAGAGTAAACTGTAGACAGCCAGAAACCAGCATACTGGAAAATACCTATCTGTTAAATGTAGGTCTAAATGAAACTGCAACTTATTAATCAACTAGAAATACAGGGCCTACCTTTAAATAAACTGGATGTGAAATCAATTTAAAAAAAGAATACAGTTAGTATTTTACTTATACACGCACGAGCGGTCCTCTGACATCACTATTCATTAATCACTAAACAGCACCAAAATAACAGTTTTAGGTTAGCTCAGTTGTTTTCTAGTTTTAGAAATTAGATGGTTTGAGTTTGCCATACAGAATATCCAGATTGTGGTGGCTGCCCTGATTTAAGAGTGTGCGCACAACTTTGGACTCTGTCCCAAAGCGCCCATTCTAAAGCATTGGAATGACGTCATGGCAGCCTCAGCGCTGTTCGGTTGTTCTGCCGTAAGACTAGATGTATTGGGATTGGGACGGCCTGGCCGACGTCCTTACTAAGCAAGCGACGATCAAAAATAAGTCATTAGGCTACTGAATTGAATTATCCAATTAGTTGATATATTTATACTGTATATTTTTTTAAGTAGGCCTGCTCGTTAAATTAATTTAACTGAAGAATAATAAAATGAAATTTATTTATGTATTGTTGGGAGGGCGGCGTCCGAGAGTCCTTATGGGCTAACCGCCACTGACTCAGCCTATATAGTTTATATAATAAATATAGTTGTCACTTAAAAATTTACTTTGATCAAGAAAAGAAGTACAGGTTGGCCAAAACTTCTGTGCGCGTGGACCGCTACTAGCCGAACTAAAACATACGGGTACCGGCTATTGGCAGTGCTGGGGGTAGGGGTGAGTGAGTAGCAAGACACAAATATTTTCACAAAAGTACCCCCACCAACCCCCTCACCTAGACCCAACCAGATCTGGTCGCGCGCACAGAAACTTTGGCCGAACTGTACCACTGACTTCATCATCAACGGATCATTACCTGCCCCATGGTCCTACAGCGCGGTAGGCTATGGTCGGGTAGGGGTTGCGAGTTTGTCCTCGGTACTCTGGGTATCTTTCTTCTAGAATGGCCCAGCAGTGACCTAGTCTGGTGCCTCCGTAGGCAGCGTTGACACAGAACACCACCACCAGCACCAGACCTATCCATCCTACAACACAACCATCAATGCATTAGTAGATAGGTTTGTCAACTAAAATAGAGTTTTAGTTATCTTATCAAAACCAGTACTGCAAGTTTGTAAAAGAGAAAAGAGGGAGGTAAACAAAAAAAGGTTTTTTTTTTAAAAAAAGACATTAGCAAAAATTTATGACTCAAACAAATTAAATTTCAATGTTGTAAAACCTATTCAAGGATTTCAGTTACATTGCAACTAACAATTTTCTATTTTTAACCTATTATGATAAAGCAATAAAATGCTGACAAAGGAATAACCCCACTAATGTATCAGTAACATATCAGATAAATCAATCTTCATCTACATGTATGTACTGAATACAGACAGTCAGTAAGGGGTTGTCTAGACGTTCTCACTACGGTGCTTAGTTACAACACATAGAACTAGTGAGCAATTTCTCAGAACTCGTACCGGTACTCAATAAAGTCAAATAACTGTAGATTGCTAGTTAAGGCTATGTAAACTTAGATGAACTATAATTTCATTGTTTTGCGTTTAGGCATTCTGGGTATTTGTTAAATCGTATGTGAATGGCTGCATCAGTTCCAGGATTAGTCTCGAATCATTTACATTGAGTTACTTTAAATTCTTGCACAAATAGTGGTAGTCAAAATAAAAGTATAAAATATTTTACGTATAGTTAAAAAATATGTTAATGCAAACTTGGATAATTTTTGAAGGATAATTTTTCGTAAAATTATGATACTTCTCAAGAAACTGACATACTTTCCTCTTGGTTCTGATCTCACAGGTTGACAACAAAAGGGATTTATTGGATCCGGTAGGCTTACAAATGTTTAAACCGTTAGTCGGTTCAAATATTCGTAATGAACTGTAAAATAAGATTTGATACATTGGTGACTAGAAGAAACGGATGGTAATTTTTCCGACAAACTGACTAAATTCCCTACATTCATTATAATGACAAGAATAATCTAAATGGGTTACAAGGTCACAATAAACTGCATCATAGCCTTAGAGATAGAGCACATTATGTCAGATACAAGGTTCCATGCACATCAGCTGATTTGTTATGATGTCATTAATTAGTGATAAGTAGCAGTCCACGAGAGGTCAAAGTTAGCACACATAATTAGAGATTTTGAACAGCAGCAATTAGTGCAAAGAGAAACCACGAATAATTATTTAGTTTATAAAAAGTAAATCTAAAAATATAGCTCGTAACATTTATGATGTTAACATTTTAAAATATTTTATTTGCTTACAAACAGTATACAAAATGTAACATTTATGATGTTAACATTTTAAAATATTTTATTTGCTTACAAACAGTATACAAAATGTATCTTTGATGTAAAAGACGACGTTGATGA
The DNA here is from genome assembly GCF_028750875.1 of Macrosteles quadrilineatus. Lineage (NCBI taxonomy): Eukaryota > Metazoa > Arthropoda > Insecta > Hemiptera > Cicadellidae > Macrosteles > Macrosteles quadrilineatus. Next base: position 15,186,358 of record NW_026542598.1, on the reverse strand, counting down.
ATTTATCTTTCAAATCAGTGATTTCTCCACTCAATGCTAACAAACCACCAGCTCTGGTTGCATTCAATCATCAAAGTTAATTGCATCTCTGCCTCAATAATGATTATCAATTATCAATTCAATGAGATGGGGGACGCCACCTATGTGTGTATTTAACCGAAATGTGAGTGAAATATGAGTGTAGATTGAAATGCGTTAGATGAATTCTTTATAAATAACAATCTGTGTTTTAAGTAAAGTATTTTTATTACTCTTTATCAATTTCCCATTAAATTATCACCACAAATTTCTAGTCTAATTTGACTTATCTAAAGTGATTCCTGTACATAGTTATTTCAAAATTATTCGTGACCTAACTTAAGTCAGTAAAACCTTTAATAGTCGAGGGTAAAACCGAACCGATTTTTGCTCAGCTGCAAACTCAAATTCTATCTAGGAAATAAACTAAAACTGAATTTCCGGAAAGGTACAGAAGTCTTATGATTGTATTGTTATGCAACAAATCACTATTGTTTGAAAAGCAAAGTAAACAATTCCCACTTTGTCACTAGGCCTAATATTTAAGTTTGGTGATAAGGCACAATACAATGCATAGTTACACCCTGAAGGTCATTGACCACAGCTGTACAATATGACCTGGATATTTGTTCAGCCATTGCTGATTGTCAGTGTTCATCAGTAATGATCAAGCACAGACAACACATCATGCTAGGCCTTCATTACTCCACATTTTGAAAGTCTTGATGAGTTTTATGACTTTTCAAAAATAATAATGCAAATATTTAAATTTCAATATTATGTTTTGGTTTAATCAATTTTTGGAACACTTTTAACACTATACATCTTCTTTTTTTTCATTCCCAGTGAGTTTTTCAGTCCCCCTATGTATAAAGTGATGACACATATATCCAAATATTTAAGCATAAAAAATTGGCTTAAGCCGGTCCATATATAGGTGTCTACTTCTGTATCCAATAGTCAATAATAAAGCCTAACCCTTATGGATCAGTTGAAGACAACTACACCTCATCTGCTGGGAAATATAAAATCAAATCAAAATCTATATATATAATACGCTAAGCCGATTTTTGTGAACAGAACTCCTCCCTCATTTTTTGACCGATTTTGATGATTAAAGTGTCAAAAGAATTGCCCTGATCTGTAGTTTTGCAAAGTGTTTTTCGTTTTTTGATATCTTTATTAGTTTGGGCAGGATCTTCCATCAAAGTTGGGTTTTCTCCCATAAGATTAACATGGTGGAATCATCTATATATATAATACGCTAAGCCGATTTTTGTGAACAGAACTCCTCCCTCATTTTTTGACCGATTTTGATGATTAAAGTGTCAAAAGAATTGCCCTGATCTGTAGTTTTGCAAAGTGTTTTTCGTTTTTTGATATCTTTATTAGTTTGGGCAGGATCTTCCATCAAAGTTGGGTTTTCTCCCATAAGATTAACATGGTGGAATCAAAATATTTAATTGGAAACTTTGCCTCCTCTAATTTGAGAGAACGGATGGGCGTAGAAACTTGGTAGAGGTGTCCAAAGAAAGGTCTTGGTCTGTAGATGAGTTATCAAAAGAAAAACTAAGTAAATTAGCTTAGGGCTCTGCCCCAGAAGCCTTTAAAGATCCCTCCACAGATTTGTTTACATTTTGGTCAGATGGATAATACTTTTTAATAAAACAGCTGGTAATTTTAAAATTGTATTTTAAACAACACACATTTATTGGGAGTTACTGAGTTGTCCAAAAGAAGTATTTGCAATGTTATTTTCTTATTTTAAAATTGATTTTCTTTTGTATCATGTCATGTTTTGCAATATAAAGTTCTTTTATGAAATCAGTGGAAAATCCTTTTATCACAATAACTCTTACAATTATTTCTTATTGATCATCTTATATCTATTTTACGTGTTGGTGTATGCCTTTTTAACACCTTATTTTCCCTATATTTTATCATATTATTCTAGACAGATCATCATAGTTTCATAAGATTAATGTCATACATGCTTTCAATCATTGGAAAAATCTTCGATTGTGTAATACAATACAAAATAATACAAGTGCAGAAGGGCACGGTGCCCATTTGAGCCGTGTCCATATTTTGTTAATTTAATAGTGGTTAACAGCAACTGGATAAAACATTTTACAATATTTATGTAGAAATATGTGCATGATTTAGAAAGTCATTAAGCTGGAAAACTGCAATATACTGCAGATAGGTTCAGATAGGTTTTCAGATAGGTTACTTCGATGTATTCATTCAGCTTAGTGAAAACATAATATATATATATGTATAGAAATAAGAACTTGAACCCTTAGAGAGCCTTTGAATGTTATTAGACTAACGAAAAGGTTTGTACATGTTTACTAGCGCTACTCTGCAACAAAAACCATTTAATTGATCTCTAAAACACATATTCTTAAAGTACACTGAGCAGCAGCCTAAAAAATCTATGTAACTTACCCATATAATATAGTTACAAAATGCTCAAACTCGCATTATGACATTTTTATAATTCGGCTTATATTTCTCCAACATAAAATTCATTTGCAGAAGAATCTTATTGTGCTCTTGCCGTTTCTAATAACATCCAAACACAGAAACCTTGCCTAAAATGGTACCTATCTTGACAAATTTTTTACAGTGGCCTATACTACGGACCATGGCCCACTGGGTTGGTAACATTATTGAAAATAACACGACATTTTGGCTATAAAAATGGCCCAATGAGTAAATACTATCGAAGCAGCTATTGTCATGACACTGACAGAAAGATCATATTCCTCTTTAACTAGATCACATCATCATTTATAAGATACGTTGATTAACAATGCATGTAAACATCAATATTTACGTAACAGCCAATTTACATTATTTTTAGCATATAAATGAGGAAGCCCCTAACAGTTCAAGAATAAAAGCCAACTTCACTTCAAGTATATTCAACTGCACCTAACATTCCGTAGAGAGATTATATTGACAACTTGATGTAACTGATAAGGCTGAGACAACTTACTGACATCCCCCATGTCAAGGAATGGCAGCTTAAACAGTAACCCCACAACCAATTTCTTAAAACTGTGCTAGAGGGTTATTCATTGGCACAGAAGTACGATATGAACTGACGCGACGTGACGAAGGAAAAATCAAACTTGCACTGTAATGGATGTACCTCCCTTTTTGAAGTTAGAACGTGTCTTCATAACAAACAGATTGTTTTAAAATAAAATCATAGATTAATTCGCATAACACTGATGAAATCACGGGAGTGTTTAACTACAAAATATCCACCAATACGATTTTAATACTAGGTATTTAAAGGTTCTTCCAAAGGAAGAGATACCAGATAGCATACTCACAACTCCGATGACGTACAGTATGGGAAATATTTTATTCGTGGAATGATCAACAATATTTACTAACTAACGCAATTAATGGCATTATTGTTTTTACACTTATTAATATTCAAACAATGCTAAATGCTCAAAATATGTGTAATTTCACTCAATTTATCGCAGTTAGATTAGTTAGCGTAAGCCTTTAAAGTAACCGTCGATTTCGAAGGGTTTCACCTAGTTATTTATAAAATGTTTACAATATTTAGATTTGTAGATAGTATTAAACATTTTCTACAAAAGCTTTTTAAATTTCAATAAGCGAAATTATCTTCCACAAAGGAAAAAATACTCTGGTGTGTGGAAGAGAGTCGTTATAAAACGGTCACACACAAAAACGCTGCTGTCCTCGTTCCGACATCAACAGATCCATATGATAAAAAAAACAATAAAACGGTAACAATAAAATAAATAGTTCAGCAGTAGTTTTATAAACTGTATAAATACAAATAACACTGCAAACCAATTAATAAAATTTTGGTAAAACTATGTAGCCTAGAAGTGACATTTTTAAAAATTAAATCACTACAGTATGAATGTTTAAAATATGTATGTACTATTATACGTTTTTACAGTAAATTAAAAGACAACACTCAAATCAATTTATTTAAAAAAAAACCCTTGATTGTCTTTAAACTGCTGTTGAAATTAACTAGAATTGGGAAGAAATTCTGAAGTTGGCTGATTCGATTGTCAACACAAGTTTTAAATACTTACCGCAGTCCACAACAGCCTTTGGTACGGCCAGGATACCACTCCCTGCCATCTCACCTGCCACAAAGATTGCGGCGGAAATGACATTGAGACCACCATCTGGTCCTGTTGATATTTCCCGTTTTTCAGGAGGAAGGGCTTCCTGAAATAAATATATTCTCTTCAAATAACAGATAAAACTTTTGCATTCGAGGACATTGTTGGTTTATTGGGTCATTGATTTAAAAATTATATTAGTCCTACCTTAAGATTTTCAGTGGATTTGAAAAAAGAAAGAAAACATACATTTTAACAGTTGAAACTAAGGGGGACAGTTTTGCTATTGAGATATTCTTAATAAAATCAATGTTATTTCAACTCTTATGCAAACAAAAAGTTTATTTTCAAATTATTATTATTTTGTACTATTAGTATTGTGTAACAAAGCTTCAAATAGGTTACAAAATAAGGTGTTCGCTAAAAACCCTAGCTTTTAAATTTAGTGTAATGAAGGGGAGTGGAGTGGGGGTTTCAAGCCTAGACTTACATTCTTGTACCTCAGTCTGAAAAATTATGTTTCTTAATTTTCCTAAACATCCGTTCTAGTGAATTCTTTTGGGAACTGCTCGATGTTCAATACTGTTATGTATAAAGTTGTATCAAGATTGATTTCTCAAACGACTTTTTACAGAGGTTCAAGTCAGGCTTACATTTTGAATTGTGAAAAGGCGTGCTATTGAGGTTGTTTCGATAGAGTTGATCATTTTATAGAGGTCACTTTAGTTTTTTTAAGGGGATTGCAAAGTGCACCTTTAATAATTGAGGTGTTCTACTGTATTAGAATTACTAATTGCTTAAAAAAAAATATCATGCCATAGCCAAAGTACCTACTCTCATTGATAATTTGTGATAGGGTTGATAATATTTCTTTATTAGGATAGTACATAATTTTGCTAAATCCAACAATTCATCTAAGTGTTTAAAAACTTCCATAAGTAAAGTGTTATTTTGGAATTGTTGCCATATATAAATATAACCATGAATCACGGGTCCAGACTTAGGTATTATGTTTAACCTTGATGACAAACATCAAAATACATCACAATAACATCCGTTATGTAATGGTCTAAATATGGAAACATCTATTCAAGCACAGATACCTGTAACCTTAACAGTAATTCGAAAACCCCTAGAACATGTGACAAAACAATTCTTTCCTCATTTACTTGACGGGCAACAGAATTAAAAATGTAAAAAATGTGTTTATAGTTGATCTTTTCATTATAGGCTAAATACAATATTACTCACAGTCCCTTGCACATTGTCAGAAGAAGAAGAGCTTGACCTAGAAGTATTTAAACTGTTTTGTGACATTTTTGTACTTGCACACTGGTCAACTGCCAACCTAACACAAAGGAGTGATAAGGAGTCCCAGATGTGCTCTTATCATTTGTCAAGGCTACATACATAAGTCTGGACCCGTGATTCATGGTTACATGGCAACAATTCCAACATAACACTTGACTCATGGAAGTTTTATAAACACTTGAACCCAGTTTTGGTTTAGAAATTAGGCCTTTAAGTCAACAAGTTATAAGTTGTTTCGACTCTGTTTGAATTTATAAGTACCCAAGGAATTTAATTAAATGATTGAGGCAGTGTTTATAGACTAAATTAATTATCTTATTGTTTATTATAATATGCTTCCATTCTTAAAAGTGAAGCTCAGTGAAGTAAGTTAGTGTTAAGTTATAATAGAACGTATAACTGTTACAGTTGCTATTTTAACGTTTTTAATAGTTTAGGATTTAAGCTTGTGTAGCCTAATATTCTTTGAGTTATTGCCAATTATTATTGTTACCTAGTTATAGTCTATTTATCCTATCGCCAAACATTTTTTATTTAATCCAACTATTAATCTTCATTGTTATAATAACTGCATGTTATTTTCATTGTAAAATTCATCATTGCATGTATCATTGTATGTAGCTGCACAATATTCAACAGCATGTAAAAAAATCTTGTTGCATATGTATCAAAATGTAAAATTTATTGTAAAAATGGTGTTTGCCGCCAAAATAATTAAATAAGGTCATGAGCATCTGGAGGAAGAAAGCAAGAAAGGGTGAATGTCTGAGTCGAGTAAAGAGAAAAAAATTATGAATACCGTAGTACTTTGGTATTATACGGAGGCCACATATTTTACAGCACGCTGCAGCCAGTGACGTCTTTTCACCAAATCCTTGGGGGGGGGGACAAACACTGGGGGGTACGGAATACCCCCAGCAAACGGGGGGGGGGAGGGGGGGGTCCGGGGGTCCTCCTCCAGAAAATTTTGCAGTTTGGAAACAAAAAAGAGGGGTTTAAGCTTATTTTAATTTTCAAAAGCACTTCAAATAAAAACAAAATTATGAGTAAAATTTATGCAAATTTAGGCAGAAAATTAATGAAACTAACAGTTTTTGACAACAGACAGAAACATAATAATATGTTGGTACTAGTCATCTAAAAAACGTGATCAATAGTTTCATGGTGTATTAATATTATTTTTGTTATTAGATTTATGACCAAATTCTCTTGTATAACATTTAGACCTATAGCAATGAATACGGTTGTATTCATAGCCTATAGTTTATAACAGTTTAATTTAGTTTGAAAAAAACACAAGTATTTAAGTAGGCCTACTTAAAAGCAAATCAAATTTTTGTATCAATAATATAATTTGACACAATTCAAGAATGTGCTACTGAGACACTAAATAATTATATTTTTGTTTCAAATTACTGTAGAAGAATAGGTAAGATTTTTTCTGTCGTGCTTTTTAGGATTTGACAGGAGAAAATATTTGTATACTGTAGCCTATTAGCTAGTACAGCATTTTTTTCTCTAGCCCAGGAACGCCCCCCCCCCCCCCCAAATGACGCCCCTGGCTGCAGCGGTTATATTAGGTTGGGTTATCATAAATATGTTTGCAGGACTTTCCTCGTTTTGTTATGAATCGAACGATACCAGATGAGTCATACTTTCTATTTATGATAACCCAACCTAACATAACCACCGCACACTGTATAAGGGTGGCCTCTGTACAATGCCTACATCACCCTTTTTGTTAGGTCTGCGCCTAACTTAGAATCAATAATTGATAGCCTGTTGACAAATGGTATCTGGGTCTAGAAACAATCTTGATTGGAATCGAACCAGCAACCTTAGGATAGGTATAACTTAGCCTACATCCTGCGGATCTAAGATTTCAATTCCTAGAGCTACTAATTAGATCTTGTCAAAATTGTTGCTATTTATTTTTGTTAAGTTATTGCGTTCAAATCTCTTTATGCATTTGTTATTGTTATATTATTTATTATATTTATTGTATATTTATTGGTTGTTTTAGTAGTTATGTGCTATTAGAAACTTTAATATCAACTATCATGATTTGTTGTAAAATGGTGTAACTGTTGAGAGGAAATAAAAAAGTAAATTAGATGTTAAATATTCAGGGTTGCCACCTTTGGTATGGGGGAAAATCGGGAACCCCCCCCCTCCCACCGAATTAACATCGGCACAATGGACCAAAATCAGAACTGTCCCGAACAGAATTGGGACAGGTGGCAACCCTGGTTATATAGCATGACTACCTAGGCCTATTAATTTTCAAAGGGTCCAACTACATTTGATTGATAAAGACTATTAATTGTTTAGAATTAAGACATGGGCTAGGCCTCAAAGAATTAGCACTTGCAGTGTTGTAGTGGCGTGGGAACACATCGAAAGACGCGTTCACACTCTGCTCTTTCTAAAAGTGATATAAATTATTTCTAACTTAGGCTATATGTTAAAATACAAAAATGAGCGTTTCCAGACAGGACATTTTAAGACTCCACCACTGAGTACTTGGACACCATGGCTTAGATGAAGGCATGCTTAAGTTATATTAGGCCTATAAAGGAAAACATTCACTCACGTCAACTGATGTAAGGGGAGGGGGCCTTCTTTGGCAACGTTTGAGGTTAGGTTTTTGATTTGTCCAAAATAGTGGTCAATCACACCCTTTGGCCATTGTAGACCCTAACTTACATTGAGGTTAAGGACCTGTTATTTTGCAATACATTATAACTTACAAACGAATAATTAAACCCTACAAGTTGCTTTGATAACAGTAACAGGACATGGTTATGTAACAGTAACAGGAAGGTTTAGGCAAGGAGTTGAACGCATTAACTTATTTATAACTTACAATAGATTCTCCATAAGATGTTCTGTCCCCTGCTGGATCATTTGCCACTCTTGTCCATATGGGATCTCTTGAAGAACTAGTGGACTGATAGCCTATGGACCCTTCACGTGAACTAGATCTACTCATTTGTAAATGTAAACAAAGGACTTGGTTATCACAAATTCACAGCACTAAATTTAAAAGACTTATCTTGAGTTAAAATTATTTCAACAGCACTGATCAATACAAGAGACGATGCGCAACATAAAACCACGCTTACATTGAAAACTTCTTGACTTATGTAATCATTTATTTGAAAGACCGACTAGGCTAAACAAAATAAAATTACAAAGCTTTTTGGTCGTCTCGGCCCAGTTGATTTTTGATTACACACAAATAAAGAAATATCAGCTGATGTTCTATCTATTTCTGTCTGCAACGATTTGATATATCAGTGTTGCCACCACTGAATATATCTGATTTTCCTTAAGTCCTACCTGTACCATTGAATATAGGTACACTATAATGCATTTTAGCATGCAGCGTACAGTATAATGCAGCGTTAGATGTCAATTATTAAAACTTGATATGCTGTACATGTTTCAAGCCTAAATACGGCTCATCTTCAGCAGCATTTTTCTATGTACAATTTTCACATCGAGAGATGATTGTCGACTATATACAGACCACATATACACACAAACACAGAACGTTTTAGCATGCTATTTTTATTATTTACATGTGTTTTTGTAGCGTACGCTCGTGATGACATAAAAAACTTAATCATTGAAACTGAGGTAGCAATATCATTTTTGGATAACAATAAGAAAGATAGAGTAAGATATGAGGCTGCTAACAAAATAGAGAAAATCATATCAAAATCAAAACAGAGAAGACTTCGCAAGCAACGTTTGACTAGTAACGAAAATAAATGTCTTAAGGTTATTAAGGACAAACTCAACCATAGCTCTGCTAGAATAATAGAAGCCGACAAATCAAATGCTACAGTTGTTATAAATCAAACAGATCTAGATGACAAAATCAATGCATTCTTTACTGAAAATGGTGTATATGAGATCGAGGACAAAACGATTGAATACAATAGAAATCTAAAACATCTTGTAAACAACAATGAAATCATTCATCCGAAAAAACGAAAACATCTGATTAATTTAAAAGCTACTCCACCACAGTTTAAACCTATTGTTAAAACCCATAAAGACGGAATGCCTATCAGGCCTGTCATCAACTGCATCCCAGCTCCATCATACAATTTGAGTAAATTCCTATCAAATATGATTAAATCCAAACTTGATTTGACATCTGATAACACTAGTCAAAATTCCAAAGAGTTTATAGATTCCTTAAAATCAAACAAACACGACCCAAACAGTATCTTGCTATCAATTGATGTTGATAACATGTACGTAAACATACCTCCCAACGAAGCTATTGATGCGTTAGTTACAAAGCTACAATTGTCTGAAAAATTCTCTGAAAGTGAAATACAAGACATCAAAACAATGGTCGATGAAATAACTAAGCAGAATTATTTTGAATGGAATTGTAAAACATATTGTAACCCGAAAGGACTACCTATGGGTGGCCCATTGTCTGCTCTCCTGGCTGAAATATACTTGCAACAGTTTGAAAAAAACAACATTTTAACGCCATCTAATCCTCACTATCGAAAAATTCTGTTCTATAAGAGATATGTTGACGATTCGTTTTTAGTGTTCAGAGGAACTAAACGACAAGCAAACGTTTTCATAAAACATTTAAACAAGATTCATAACTCCATCAAATTTAAAATGGAACTGGAAACCAACAATTGCCTAAATTTCTTAGACATTAAAATAACCAAAGCAAACAATGGCGAATATGAGTTTGGCATCTATAGGAAACCCACACAAACTGACTTAGTAATACCGAAAAGTTCCAATCACCCTAATCAATATAAATTAGCAGCTTTCAGATCCATGGTTTACCGACTTCTTACATACAACCTTTGTCCCCGTGAATTTGAAAAAGAAAAGAGCATTATTAAACAGATTGCTTTTAACAATGGCTACAATGTTCAATTAGTTGACAACTTAATTAGGAAAACAAAACAGAACCTAAATAAACCGAAAAATCCTTCTACAAATAAAAAATATATCCCCTTCTGCTATGTAAACAAACACTCTGAAACAATTGGCAACATTTTCAAAAATTATGGATTCCACCCTGGATACAAAATCAACAGAAACCATCTCCAAGGACAGAAACGATCCATTGATAAAAAGCAAGATAAAGGGGTATATCTCATACAATGCAACGGTGGTGACAAATGTGACAAAAAATATGTCGGGTACACAAATAGGTCGTTTTCTCAAAGGTTTAAGGAACATAATGCCTCTAAACAGAATAAACCTACGTCGATTGTTGCACAACATCTTAAGGATAACATAGGTCATAAAATCGAGTTTGAAAAATCATTAAGTATTTTGAAAAGTTGTAGCCAGAAAAACAAAGCCAAAGTATGGGAGGAATTATTTATTTACCAACATGTGAAAGAACACGGCAATGAAACCATGTTAAATACGAGAGAGGAATATTCGGACAAAATCACCTATCAGCTGTATTACGATGTAGATAACAAAACTGGAAATGACAACCACCAGTCAGCTGATACCGTGACGTCACTCCCCCCCTCCCGTGTTCGTGTTCCTCAGTAGGCCTACAAATGTCGTCCGGTCGGGTATTGTTTAAACGAGCGTACGCTACAAAAACACATGTAAATAATAAAAATAGCATGCTAAAACGTTCTGTGTTTGTGTGTATATGTGGTCTGTATATAGTCGACAATCATCTCTCGATGTGAAAATTGTACATAGAAAAATGCTGCTGAAGATGAGCCGTATTTAGGCTTGAAACATGTACAGCATATCAAGTTTTAATAATTGACACCTACTGGCATACGTGATACGTAAGTAGATATTATCTATAATAGTATATTAAAGGTGTCAAGGCTGATTAATTTGATAGCAGCGTTAGAGTGTGAGTGTGAGTGTGAGGTGAGCTGATGGTTGTGGGAATTTGTGAACTAGCCACGGTTTTGTTTCTTACCAAGAAAAGAATAATGTTGATTGTTGCATGGTAAAAGGCATCAAGTACTAACTATCATTACTTTTTTATCCGGCATTTACACTTGTGGCATTTGCTATGGCATTGGTCAAATACATTAAACACTTTTGAGTTAAAACATTAATTAGCCATATTCCCTTATTTGTTTGTTCCTTTTCACCAGTTAAAACAGTAAATACTGGCAGTACTGGTTTATCCACTTTCCACGAGCTCTTTATTTTTATTTTGTGGATATCATTTCGTTCATACGACGGCGCTGAAGGGCCACCAACTATAAAAAAATATTTTTCTTAATCTCTGAGAAAAAACTTAGAATTCTGAGTTTAAAGTCAGAATATAACAAGTGGGCGTTCCACTCTGAGATTAAAGTCAGAATTCAACTAGTGGGTGTTCCCCTCTGAGATTAAAGTCAGAATTTAACAAGTGGGCGTTCCTCTATGTGAAAGGAGTTAGAATTCTGAGATTAAAGTCAGAATTGAATTGTGGGCGTTCATCTCTGAGATTAACGTAAGAATTTGACTTATCTAGTCTCTACTACCACGGCCACCATAAGGCGGCCGTGCTACTATACTCTACTATACTCTTCTCACGGCCACCTTTAACTCCAGGCCGCGGCCTGGTAGAATTGGCAACGTTGCAAGTAGAAGAACACAGTAGAATAGACAACAGAAATGATATTTATATTATTTCTTTTGTCTAAGATAGTAGGGATGATAGCATCGATATGCTGATAATATCGTTGCAATAAGAGAGGAACGCCCACAGTTCAATTCTGTCTTAAGAGTTGAATGCCCACTAGTTATATTCTGACTTTTTTCCTAGAGAGGAACGCCCACAATTCAATTCTGACTTTAATCTCAGAATTCTGACTCATTTCACAGAGAGGAACGCCCACTTGTTAAATTCTGACTTTAATCTCAGAGGGGAACGCCCACTAGTTGAATTCTGACTTTAATCTCAGAGTGGAACGCCCACTTGTTATATTCTGACTTTAAACTCAGAATTCTAAGTTTTTTCTCAGAGATTAAGAAAAATATTTTTTTATAGTTGGTGGCCCTTCAGCGCCGTCGTACTTCAGCGCCGTCGTAGATTCGAAAAACCACAGCTGAAATAAAAATTTTGTAGCCCGGCCGCCCGCTGCTGCAATTTTTACTTTCTCCGGCTATACTATAGTATATGGAGAAAGTATTGTTTTCGTCAAAATTTTCGAGTTTGAGTTTTGAGTGGATATATTCGTTTTGGGTCCCCCTGGACCCAAAAAAGTGGTTTTCGAAGTGATGTCTGTGTGTGTGTGTGTGTGTGTGTGTGTGTGTCTGTGTGTCTGTGTGTCTGTGTGTCTGGATGTGTACAGAGCTAGAGACTACACCTGTGGTCCGATTTCGATGAAATTTGGTATGTAGGTTCTAATCCATGGTATCTCCAGGCGTTTTTTTCATTTTTTTGAAATTTTGATTTTTAATGGGGATTTCCCCATAAAAACCCATAAAAAACTGGAAAAATTGGATTTTCTCAAAAATGGCTCGAACGATTTTGATAAAAATTTAGTATGTTATAGTCCTTTATATTCTGAACAAAATGGTACAAATCCCATTTCTGTAAAAATTACGGTTCAAAAGTTATAGTAAATTATGTTATTTTCCCATAAAAACCCGATAAAATAACAAAAAATGGAATTTTAGACAAAAATCCGGTTTTGATTTAACATAGTATGTTATAGTCCTTACAATTTTGAAAGTTTATTTTTATTTTTTAGAAGTTTTCATTTTTAATGGAGATTTTCCCATAAAACCCCATAAAATAACGGAAAAATAGGATTTTCCCTAAAATGGTTCGAACGATTTTGATAAAAATTTAGTATGTTATAGTCCTTTATATTCTGAACAAAATGGTACAAATCTTATCTCTGTAAAAATTACGGTTCAAAAGTTATTGTAAATTATGTTATTTTCCCATAAAAACCCCATATAATAACGGTAAATCAGATTTTCCCAAAATTGGCTCGAACGATTTTGATAAAAATTTAGTATGTCATAGTACTTTAAATTCTGAAGAAAATTGTACAAATTCCATTTCCGTTTATTTAATCTCACCGCTTACGCATGATAAAGGTTGTTGACAAACTTATGGGAGAAAGTATGTGTCAGAATGCTGATACCGTTTATTAATAGCATAGATTAAACATACTCCTCAAGTTAATAGTGTAGTGAAATTCATCAATTCATCCCAATCCCAATCCAATTCAATGGTAGTGGAGTAGTGGTAGTTGGTTTGGTAGTGAGTGAAGGAAGAGTGAAGAAGTGAAGTGCTGAAGTGAGATAACAGGACAAAAGTAAATTTTCCTTTTCTTTGGTTAACTTTAACATTTTATTATCAGCCAACAGGACTACATTTTTCCCTTTGAAAAGGGTTATCTAAGTTAAAAGACTAAATTATAAAAAAAAAAATACTTTTAGTTATGAGTGGTGCTAAAGCAGGTGTGAAAAGAAGAAAGCAAACATTTACTAGTGAAGAACTCACGGAATTACCCAAAAATGTAGGTAGGCCAATTCAAGTTTACATACTGTGATGGATTTGATAATAGTTGTACAGTAGGTAGCCTACCAACTCTTTATCTTAAATAGTTAAATAATCATGTTATACGAAAATGCCACAATTTTTAAGGAAGAAGTCAGGAAAATCCTTTCCAGTTAAAGTGTGTACATTAGATGCTGAGTTGGAGTTCAACTTAGAATGGCGAGCTACAGGAAGAGATTTGTTCGATTTAGTTTGTCGAACTATTGGCCTGCGGGAAACATGGTATTTTGGGCTTCAGTATGAAGATTCTAAAGGCTTTATATCTTGGCTGAAGTTAGATAAAAAGGTTCAAGATCAGGCCATTTTCCAGCAACCGGGAACTACGGCATTTATGTTCCTAGCTAAATTTTACCCCGAAGATGTTGGTGAGGAGCTTGTACAAGAAGTAACACAGCACCTGTTTTTTCTTCAAGTTAAACAAGCTATTTTATCTATGGACATTTATTGCCCCCCTGAAGCTTCAGTCCTTCTTGCCTCATATGCAGTACAAGCAAAATATGGTGATTATGATGATACAACTTACAAGCCTGGAATGTTAGCAAGTGAAGATCTTCTTCCTCAACGAGTAATTGACCAATACCAGATGACACCTGAAATGTGGGAGGATAGAATTAAAATTTGGTACGCAGATCATCGGGGTATGTCAAGAGATGAAGCAGAAATGGAATACTTAAAAATAGCCCAAGACCTGGATATGTATGGTGTAAATTATTTTCCAATTAGTAATAAGAAAGATACTGATCTCTGGCTAGGGGTAACTGCATTAGGCTTGAATATGTATGAAAAAGAAAACAAACTGACTCCTAAAACCAGTTTTCCTTGGTCTGAAATTCGCCATGTTAGTTTTGATGAGAAGAAATTCACAATAAAACCTGTTGATAAATCAGCACCTAATTGTGTTTTCTTTTCACGCAAAGTAAGGATGAACAAACTAATTTTGGACTTATGTATAGGCAATCATGATCTATTTATGAGAAGAAGAAAACCTGATTCAATGGAGGTACAGCAAATGAAAACACAAGCAAAAGAAGAAAAAACCCGTAGGCAAATAGAACGAAACAAATTGGCACGTGAAAAACAACTAAGAGAAACAGCTGAAAGAGAAAAAGCAGCTATGGAACAAAGGCTGTTGCAATACCAAGAAGAAATTCGTTTAGCAAATGAAGCTCTGCGGAGGTCTGAAGAAACTGCTGAATTACTAGCTGAGAAATCGAGAGTGGCTGAAGAAGAAGCTATGCTCTTGAGTCAAAAAGCAGCAGAAGCTGAACAAGAAATCACCCGAATACGCTTAACAGCTCTTAAGACTGAAGAAGAAAAAGTATATTTAGAACGTAAAACAAGAGAAGCTGAACAGTTAACTGCTCGGTTGGTTGATGAGTCCGAGAGGCGTGCAGCTGAGGCAAACCGCTTAAAGGATGAGCTTCTTCGTGCAAGACTTGCTGAGAAACAAGCTAAAGAAAAACTTCTCGAGTTTCTCTCTAGAAATGCGTATATTTCATCAAGTCTGTCAAATCTCTACCCAGAGCCCGTTCTGTCCCCTCCAGATGACAACATGTGTAACAATGACGGAATTGGTAGTCTCTACAATCCTACTACTATTCTTGACTTGCAGGCACTACAACTGAATCCTAAACCATCACTCTCTACCACTGATATTTCATCTTTTGATCTTATCGGTTTACCAGATAATGATATGAAACAGCTATCGCTTGAAATTGAAAAAGAACGAGTAGAGTATTTAGAAAAAAGTAAACATCTACAAAACCAATTGAGGGACCTGCGCACGGAAATAGAAGTCTTAAAAGTTGGGGAAAAGCAAAGTGAATTAGACGCTCTTCATAACGAGCAAGTCAGAATGGGTGAAACTAAGTATTCTACTTTGAAAAAAGTTAAATCTGGTTCTACCAAAGCAAGAGTTGCATTTTTTGAGGAACTGTAAACAATATTTCCATGCACTTAGTGAAATTTGATGCTTCATCCTACTACACTTCTAAAAAAGGTAAATACAAGCCTCCTTTAAATTGCTATGTAAGTTTGAAATTAATTTTTTTTTTGAGTTTTAGCGAATTTCCCATATAGGGAATAAGCTATTACCGTAGTACTCATGGTAAGACCTGGATGCGGGACCGATTTTTTTTTTTCGTTTTGAGGTCCCTAGAGGCCAAAAACACCATCCGTTCGAATTCATATATATATATATATATATATGTGTGTCCGTCAGCACGATAACTCAAGCAAAAATGATCCGATTTTGATGAAATTTGGTACAAACGTGTAAACCTACGTTAATTCGAACAAGTTCGCGATCCAGCATGATCGGACCATGGGAACGGGTGTTTACGGGGGGTTTTATGGGGTAAAAATAGGTATTTCCCATTTTTGACCCAAAAAACATAAAATTTAGCAATTTATTTCCAAACCATTTTGTAGAGCTTCAAAAAACAAATAATTTAGTATATTGAAGCGTTATTATGCGCCTAATGGTTACGGAGAAAATTCCAAAAAAATTTAAATTTAAAATTCCCATGTTATTCTTATGGAGAATGAGTAAACTGTTGTAGTTTGCTTGTTTATGAACATATTTTGATCAAATTTGGCAAATTTATTTATTTTGTACTAAGCTATCAATATTTTACTTAAAAACACACTTTTTTAGTTTCCTTGTAGTAGCAAACCTAGGTACTTGTTAAACCTAAAATGTTATATTAAAATATATTTAACTGAAAATCAATTCAGACAAATGGAAATTCCTAGTCTTGTGTTCTGGGATTGTAAAATTGTTAAATGGCCTTTTTTCTGCAAAATACCCCAAATTTCGGTAAAAATCCAACTATCCAAATTTGTATTAGCCAATCCGAATGAGTTATCGACCAAACTAAGTTTTAATTCGGATGATTGGAGTTCTACTGTACTTTTGGATTGTTTTGCTCCCTTTTTGTTTTCATAACAAATCCATTTAAAAAAATAAATAGGCTACCCCTGCCGCAGTAAACCTGCCAACTAAGCCGTTTTCATTTTTAAGCTCTTTAAAAAGGTCTAGAGAAAAAATTGGGAAATTTTGTGTTTTGAGGGTCAAAAATGAAAATTTTACCCCATTAAACTTTTTTTATCTTGATCCCGTTCTCATGGTTTGATCATGCTGGTTCGCAAACTCATTCAAGTTTATCCTGCCTTACATCTTTGAAACAAATTTCATCAAAATCGGACAAAAATTACTCGAATTATCGCATTTACGGACACATACCGGTACTACATAACTATAGATACCAGTATATAAATTTCAATGAATAGGCCCTAGCATTTTTGGCCTCTGGGAACATCAAAATGAAAAAGTAAATTGGTCCCAGGACTAGGCCTTACCGTGCCACCTAGACCGTAATAGCTATTTCCCTATAGGGAAATTCGCTAATACCATTGCAGGCTTACCTGGACTGATAAGTAACCAACCTGTTGTAGCTATAAAAGCAAGAGATAATTTAGTGGTGTGAGTATAGAGTCGCCAGAAATATTAAGACTTATTAGGGGAATGCAATAAATAAAGAACAATTAATTTATCTAGCAAAATTTAATAAGTTAAGTTATCTAGAATAATGTAAACGTGATTCTCTTCTGAGATGAGTGTGCAATTTCCTGAAATGTGACGTGTGCAATTTTGGTGTTTGACCACATTCAGACTAATCGAGATTTTATATATCCTAGGCCAGGATTGGAGGAATTTTTTGTTATTTTACTGAAAAACCTCCAGAAGCCTGCATCCATTAAGTATCTGTTTTGGTAATATTTCCTGGTCCTGGTCTGTCCTGGTCCCATTTGTTTCAATATACAATAGTCCGCTGTATTTTTTTATTTTTAATTTGCAGACATTAGCCTATTTGGTAAAATATCTAGGTTTCTTTTCCTCCAGACCTACCAAGGCCTATGCCTACTATAATTTATACAAAAGTTTGCGTAATACCTATTACAAACATAAGACACTATTCTGAAGCCTACCTTTAAAAGTTTTTTTTTATTTAGCTTTAGAAATTATTTTCTATTTTGACTTACCGATACCAATCCTTGAAAGACGTAAAATCTAGTCTCTAGAAAATTGAAAAAGTCCCCATTAGCTTAAGGTCTAATGAAGAAGTCCATTATTTTGGTTACAATAAGTTTTAATTTGAGTTGAAGTTTTTTTGGATTATTTCAGTAGATCACGTAGGTTGTACTTAGCAATATTAAGTAGCCTACTAAATATATATTCTCTGTCTTTGCAGTTGGTCACTTTGGACAAGAATCCAGGCGTACCTTTGTTGAAGACTTGAAGCTTTCATACAAACGTTTTTTAATGAGTTACAAAGATAATTTTACAGGTCTAAGCCCCGTCTCAGGTTAAGTAAGTCGAGGCAGACTACCTTACCGGAGTAGGACAAGACAATGTAATGTCCGGTCATGCGAGTAAATCTCATTAGTTAAATAGTCACACCTCAAGACAACATTTTAAAGTGGAAATGCGAAAATAATATTAAAAATGATCCATTCTTTATTTGAAAATTATTTGCATTGTTAGTTATAGGTAATAAGAGAAAAAATAATTGTGTCTGCCCCATGTAAATTGGTCAACTTAAACTTTTTAAATTAACTGCATACTTTAAGTTGGCCTATTTACATTGGACAAACACACAATTGTAAGTTTTATGATGACTTGGAAAACAGTATCTGTTTTTTTCTCTCTTTTTTTAATAACGAATTAGCAAAATGTTTAAACAAATTCATTACATTTCTTCTTTTTAACTTCATTGAGCCTGCCTTAACTTTACCTGAGACAGGATAAGGTAAAATCAATTATTTCCTCTGTTAAAGCGTGTACGCGATTTGTTAATTTTTAACTGAAGTACTGTTCTATAATGTTGTTTGAGTGAAACATTTTAATAAACATTTTCAAGATCTTCCTGTTCAGGTGAATAATTATGGTATTTCAATTCTACAGACAAATATTTAGATAAATATTTAAAAGACCAAAGTGTTGCTCATATTCTTCTAAATATTATTATTATAAGCCTACTGCAACTTGTTATCTTGCTTGTTGTTTGTAAATACCTGCTTGTTAGATTCATGAGGACACGTTTTTAGAGCTTTGTATTCCAACATTTCAGCTTCATTATTATATTTTTGCTTTATCATTATCTTATTGTATCTTTGTGTTCTAGTTTTGTTGATATAGTGTTTAACAAACAAAATCAAATCTAGGGAATGTGTATATTGTAGTTAAGGTATAATATAAAATATTTTTAGCACAGATTAAGTGTACTCTCTATTAGATTCCTCATCTTTATCGCCCAGCTGTGTAATTTTGAATTACGTTTGATGCTCATTGAAGTCAGAGTTAGCTGATGTCATTATCTATTTTGTCCTGGTTCTATGAATTAGTTATCTGTTTTAGAAAACAATCTACTCTTCCATCCCAAAGTCATCAATTTCTCCAACAATTGTAAATACCAACTTTTCTAAACCAGAACATGAGTTAGTCAATAGTAACACATTCCTGTTTTACAAGTAATCAAAGCGAACTTCAAATGTTACAATAATTGTGGGCAATATACTTTCTGTACAGTATCTTTTTTCAGTGATAATAGATGTTTTAAGTCTTTAAGCTTTATATTGGGCTACCATGGACTGTTGAAATCAAATGTATCATAGCTTTGAAATTCTTTTGCCTACACATTTGCAACGGTTTATTTCAAGGTTAGTTATAAACATTGTTAGTTCAAGATACAAAGTTAGAGTTCAACAATTGTCTTCAATACATTTGTGCTTCAAGTTTATTAAATACTTTAAAACTATATTTTTCAAAAAGTTTAAGAAATGCATGTATAGGCCTAGTGTATGTTAAAATTCATACATCTCAGTGTGTTAATGTATATATTAATATAGCAGTGGTTAATGAAGTCGTATTATGTATGGTACTTAAATACAAAAAATAACATTTTACTATAAATTGTTATGTTTGTATCTACATTTTCCCCCCTAAAAAAATTGGTTTTGCTACTTCATGGTAGCCCCAGTCATTTGCATTAGAGGCTGCAAGTTAAGTAAAGTCCTACAAGTAAGTAGATAATTCTGACAAATTGTATAAGGCTGTGTCAGTTTTAAGATTATGATGGGTGCCTGAGTAGGTTTATAATATGTTGTTTATTTGAATGTATGAATTTAGTTCCTAATGCAATCATATTCCCCATATAGAAGTAGAGAAAATAGTTTAGTCTAATCAAGTTAGAAGCTCGTTGGCTCATAGACTTTTTGGTTCAGTTATTTTTAAATAATACAGTTGAGTACCGTTAATCAGCGTTACTTGGTAAGAATTTTCATTGTAGAATCAATTTTACTTGTGCTTTAATGAAAATATTTGGGAACTATTTATGTTTTCAATCCAAATTCCTATTTACGGAATTTTGACAAAAAAGGTATAACATACACTTTAAATGTTTATAATGGATTGGTGTTTACAAATTATAATTTTAGACAAGTAAATTTATGTAGGGTACTCATGTTTTTAAACTTTATTTTTTATAATGAATGGACAGTTGTACAAAGTCTGTGGGTACATTATCTAAGTCTAATGTTTTGTGTGATTTGGATTAACAAAATATTTACTGTATTGCAGAATAACCTACATTATAAGGCCCTCTAGATCAAGGTAATGTTTGACATTCCCTTAAACATGCCATAAAATTTAAAAATTTACATTGCTGTACTATACTACAAGTTCAATAAAATCTCTATCCAAACCTTTGACATTTCCTAAAATAATCTCAAGAGTGTGAAGTAAGCACTAACATTGTCTGCATTACTTAATTTTCAAGATATTTTATATGAAGACTTCAATAATAAAAAATGTATTGGGTATTTCACCCATATCTCTTAGGCACAAACTTATAGCTGTTTGAATGTTGCACAAAAAGGTATGGATTAAATTACCTTTAGCAAATGTATTTATTTTAATTTGTGTCCTTTTACAATAGGTACTTATATTAATTTTCAAATCCAATCCACAACGCTGTAACTTAATTATAAATATGCCGATTTAAATATTCAGGTAAAAAAGAATCCTTGTTGCGCTTAAAAGCTAGATTAATAAAGAAGGTTTTATTGACCTAGTAATTTGTTCACTAATAAAGTAATGATAAAAGTGCCTGTATCAAAAAATGTTAAGAGTTTTTTCTTAGTGCCTTACATTTTATTGCCCTTTAGTGCTTTATAAAGATAAACAGTAAAAAATGTCCTTAGTGTTTGGACTGTTCATGCGTTTTAGAACATGAATTATATCAGGGGTCTCCAAACGTTGTCACGCAAGGGCCAGATTTTAATATCTTGGAGTCCAGTTGAGCCATGATTACCTATGGGTTTGAGGGTATGGAATAGGGAGAGGGGAGTCCTCCTTTGGAAGTTTTTGCAAAACTATTTGCAAAGTCAACATTTTAAGCACTTTGACGAAGAAAAAGTTTTTATCTCTTGCAATCTGAAAAGGGAGTTTTAAGTGCAAAACTCCCTTTTCGGATACTGGTAGGAATAATTTGATGGTTAGTTTTTCTTTTTTTGTTAGTTTTTAGTTAGTTTTTATTTTCTGTTGGTTTATAAAAAAATCTGGAAGCATAGTAAAATGATTCAGAAAATACTACCTAACATATAATACTTGAAAGTTATTCTGTAGTGAGATATCAGTCATCACTAAAATAAAATGTGCAAAACAACCACTACAAACAAATAATTTTGTATCAAATAAAATTGCTACCTCAACAACTACCATCAAACAGACATTTAATTTTTTTTATTTTTAAATGGTTGGCCATACAATTTTGTTTTAGATAGAGACATATTGGACGCGAGCTGTAGTTTGGAGACCCCTGATTTATATTATTAGTATGTTTTACTTTGATGATAATTAATATAACCAAGCTTTGTTAATTTGTATTTATTTTTAAATGTAGTTGGTGACTTGACTCTGATTATACCCCTTAGCTATTGTTCAACTATTTGTAACAGGTTACTTTTTATTTTTAATATCCTATCAATATTATTTCTAACATAAGTAACTTACCTGCTTTCATAATAGAGTTCTGAAAATATATTTTTTTATTTTTTAGTGGCTAAGCCAGAAAAGTTCCTTATACTCAAAACTCAAGAATAATGTTAACACTTTATTGCAGTACACTCTGTTATATAAATAATACATCATGTTTATAAGCTATCCAATTCAAAATTTGATTTTGTTTTCTTAATTTAAAATGTTGAAATATTTATGGTAAAAGTTTATGTAAATATTTTTTTCAGAGAGCATGTCCTTTATTTTTTTGTAAAAATATTAAATAGAAACTATTGTCTTATAAGTCATTTGTGTTTTTATTTACTGTTCCTAAAATTATGCAATTGGTTGTGGGGAAAAAATCTGAATTTTGGTACAATTTATATTTCAATAGCATGGGTAAAGTATTGAAGCGTGTAATATAAAAAATCCAGGCTTGCAAGAACTGAATTGTTTTTATGATTTTGAGTGTAAATCAAATACTTTTAGCATGTTAACAAAAAAGTATCTAAGGACTTGCTCAGAATCAAACCTTTTAAATAACCCTTTTGGTACTAGAATGAAATTCAATTAAAGTAATAGAAATTATTAGTTTTATTTTGTTTGTATCTCTACACATTATAGCTAATTATGTAACTAGAGGACAGTGCTAAATCTGATCTAGTTAGCCTATAAAATACTGAGTTTTGTTTCAGATACTGACTACAACTCATATATTGTATTTAATATTTTTACTGTCAATTACAGCAAAAATCAAATAAATACCTTTTGATTTCAGCAAAACTATTGCCTTATAATATTAAAAGCTTGTCGCAAAAACAAAAAAACTAAAACAGAAAGGATTTTGAATAATGAATTGAAAGGAGACTACAACTTCCTTATAAAAAAATATCACCAAATGTTTGTTACATTAAACAAAGTGTTAAGTTTCTAAAAACGTTTTATACTAAAGATCAGTCGCCAATTAAAAGGGCTAAACAATACAGCATTTGGATACCTATTTTGAATTGTTTCTTAAAAACTATTTTATACGAAAATGCATTCCGACAAATTCAATCTTGCTGTTATGACTTAGTAATTTCAATCAAACAATAAGGTTATTTCAAGTAAATCCCATTTTTTTTATATTAAATTTATTTTAGCCTGATTCAAGTCATAGCTTACACCTTTTCATATTTCTAACTCACAACTTATATAATATTAAAACAAAATGAAGGTCAATTAATTTTTTAAAATGTGCTATTGTATTCAATTTGGGAGTATCATGTTTTTCCTTAAATGGATTCAAATATACAGGAGTTATTATTTTGTGACTTAAGTGAAATAGACAAGAGTTAAAAGAAGTTGAAGTTGTCTAATTTAATAATTAATTAGTATTTTGAATTACCAAACAAGCCTTTTTAATAAGGTTTCATACATTTTTGTTAAAGTTTCATACATTTTTGAAAGTTTGAAATCCAAGATGAATACGAATATAATACGCCATATTATAATTTATAAGGGGTGGTCGATCAATAAATCAAACCAAATATTACTCTACTGAGTTGATGAAAATAGTGAATAAACCAACATTTTATCAAGGCATAGTTGGTAGCCTATATCAATTTTGAAGTGTTAAATTTGAAATTGTAAATTTATGGCTATCATATATTTTTTAAATGTGTTGCCTTGCATGTAGTAATTAACTCATTATCTACAGTATGTGCTTTTCTGCTTGTGATCTAGTTAGAAGTGGGAAAGTTAAAAACTAGTATTTTTTAATAGTTATTCTTATCAATGCATATGTTGGGTTGCAGTATCAGGCAGTTCAAAACCCCAGACTTAAGCTCATCATCATTAGAATACAGTATATTTTGTATTTGTTTCCTAACTTGTATAGTAAATCCTCACATAACAACCATTCATGATAACACTTTCTAATTTAACCTTACCAATTTGAACTTAACATTTTATTGCCATTCTGATAAAACGTAAAGCACAAAATCTTTCTATAAAAAAGGTAAATTCAGACCATCACTATAAATCAATGTTGATAGATTCACTTGCATCTAATTATTTGTTTGCGAACTTTAAAGGTTTTATACCAGCATTTTTACTCAATTGTGTTCATAATTTCATTTATTTTGCTGAACTAATAGCAAATTTTATTAGTTAACTCAAAAAACTGATTAGTTCATGTCTAAACTGAACTTCTTTAAACTGAATTGATCTGTTTCAGGAATTAATTGAACGCATCAAGCAATTAGAAGCTCACAATAAACAGCTAAAAGGCATTCTCTCAAAGCACAATGGATCAGATGAAAGAGAAAATCTCAAAAGGAAACGACCCTTTGACTTTTCCAAGTAATTATAACGAATGTAGAGGTGGTTAGAATTAGCTATACACTAATTGCCTGCTCAAACAGCAAAAACATATGCAGGGTGTTCCCAATTAGTAATTACAAAAAATTTGAAACAGACCTTATGGGTCCAAATCAAACAAAAATCAAGAAAATCCTAACACCTAGTGAGATAAGCTATCTGCTGTTTTGTTTTTCTTATTTAAAACTAGGATTGCTTTCATAGCAGTGAGGGACGATCACTTTCATGGTTTTAATAAATAATTTAATACTTAAGCAATTAGTCAAAAAATGTTTAGAGATATAATACAAAAAACAACTATTTCATCAATTTAACTAGTTTCGCTCAGAACTATCAACATCTATAAGGCGTGACCTACATTGGAAGCGAAACAAACTCGGAAAAGAAAATCCAAATTTAACTCCCATAGAAAATGTATAGGGATTAAGTTGCTTTTGTGCATTACTCGAAATAAACACCAAATAAATGAATTCCGATGATTGATGGTAAATCTGTGCTTGCATGCTTTTAATTTAAGACCAAAATTATGCAGATCAGTATAGTTGAAGAGCCAAACCGACTCTGAAACTTTCTTGAAATCGCAGCAACCCGGGACGGGTAAGCTAGTTAAATTATATAGTAAACTGCTGTCATTTACAAGCAGTACTTCTCTTCACAACGTAGATGTGTGCTCACCTGTGCCAGACGATTGGATCTCGCTTTTTAACTATGGAACCAATGTTTCTGAATTTTTTGTGCTACCGGTACCTATGTATTTTTTTAACGTTAATAAATTACTGATGCAACCTACTTGGTCAGATATATTTAAGATTTTGTTTAAAGCAACATACTAAATGTTACCATCAATCGGGTCTTCATTTGTAACTCACATGGTAGTAGGTTTTTCAATCGCACATGTAATACCGTATTTATTGTAAGGATAGGTTTTAGCTTCCTGAGTACAATTGACTAGTGTGGAGTGTGGCCAAACTCCCAAAAACTAATTTACAATCTTCATTGTAGATATCCAAAAATGCATGTGGCATTTAAGCTTTTATACTTTGGCTGGGAGTACCAGGGATTTGCTGCTCTTGAGGAGAGCTGTGACACCATTGAGCATCATCTGTTTGCAGCTCTTCACAAAAGTTGTCTTGTTGAAAGCAAGGAAACATGCAACTACTTCCGATGTGGTAGGACGGACAAGACCGTGAGCGCTTTTGATCAGGTAAGACCTATTTTAAAAAACCTTGTGCGTTCTGGGAACAAACTTCAGTTAAAACTGTGTAACATTTGTGCTATTAAATTGTGCACCAGTAGCTGACGTAGAGGTTTGGAAGGAACCTATGTGGAACATACAGTCTGCTTCATGACCTATGCTGTCCTATATATTGCCAGTCTATGTCTTATTTTACAACAATGTCATATTTAACATAATCTAAGAGAATCTATCTATATATTAATAGGCAAGCATGTTTCTTTCAAACCTTTTTTCTCAGCTCGTGTGCATCGCAGAGGAAATCTACGCATACTGTTAGAAAGATATTTTCCTGTAGATGTGCAGAATCTCTTTAAAAATTAAAAAAGGCTCAAATATAAGCACAAAAAATGGATTTGAAATTTAAACAAATTAACATGGGCTTTATGGGTTGCCATGCTGGTGACAAAATATAAACAGAAAATCTAAATAAATGGAATAAATTACAATCACATGTTTTATTTACAGCAAGGGGTGAAAATAGAGAAGCCTGTACCGTTGACTTACTTTGATATTTTTGTAAAAAAAAAGAAAAAATGTAAATTTTGTAAATTTTGCAGGTACATTACATATTTTTGGTCGAGTTTTCGACCACTGGACGACTACTAGTATATTTAAAACCAGTGACAAAACTGACTTGCAAACTTTCACATTGTGTTACAAAAAAAACGTTGTTGGTGATAAACTCATCCCCTTTAACCCTCCCAGTGTTACTTGACGAAAATTCGACAAGCAGCACACTTTGTGTAGTGTTACTTGTCGATTTTTCGACACGCAGACATCGTTTACGGCGAAGGCTCTATAACTGACTGAATCGGATTGAACTGGATCGAGTTAGGTATCGTTCTTTCCGTAATATTCTAAGCTTTCTTCAGAGGTCTGTCTCTAAGCGCTATTCATTTTAGTTCCGAAAATATAGTAGCAGACAGCTGACGTGCGTGTATTTGTAAACAGCTAGGTTCCCCCGGACCGATGACTGATGTGTTTTATTACGTTTATCATTGTTTTAGTGTTAAAAATCAAAAGTAGTGATATACGTGGTGCATTATAAGAAGATTTAAGTGGTTTTGAAGTGCTGGTTGATGATCCTGAAGAAGTAGGTAGTGATATTGATGTAAATTATCATCCAGATTCCTAGCTATGGTTAGGCTATGCATTCTTAGCTAAACGCTATGTACTGAAATCAGTTTTTTGCCCATAACTTATTTATTTGCAAATCTACTTCCTTATATTATTATATATTTGTAATCCTCATAAAATTTAGAACAAAGTGGCTATTTTCAAATATTTATAGGCCTATAATTTATACAATTTCATTGAGCGCGAACTTATTTTTTTTTTTGAAAATTTTCGAAATTATATTTTTTTTACCTAAAAATTTTTTTTTTGAAAAAATGTTCCTTATGTTTTATATATAATATTGAAGCCCATGATTTTCCAAACAAAATGGTATATAGAACATTAGAATTAACATTGTTTTAAGCTTCTCAGATCCGTTTTAATAAAACCTTGCAAATGCGCCAAAAATAGGTGGACATTAAGGCCTAAACTATGGACACTTGGAGGGTTAAGGTAAAATAACTAAACATGGGCTTTTGAATAAAACTAGACCTTCAGTCTATTTTTCCCCAACCAGAAGAGTTTGACCAGTGTTGAGTTAAATGATATTTTTATTTTGAGGCTGAAAACAACTATTTAGTAGTAATATTATAGAAGACACAGTTTAAGAATAGGGTGGAGAAGTGCCAACATTTAAGGTATTTTGGCTCTAACTTTCTTCTCTGAGTTCATCAATGGAAAATTGCATTCTTTACTGACATAAAGTAACATATAAAGTCAAACCTTAGTGTAGCAATAACATCAATTATTGCTTCATATTGATTCTTTATGAATGACATGTTTTACCATTTTCTTCAATTTTATTCAAGCCTCTTCACATGTAGATTACTGTATAAATACAAAACGTATACAACCTCACTTTAAACCAAACATAACCCTCCTCAATCTACATAAAGCGTCACAAACATCTTATTTGAGTAAAAAAACAAACACCAGTTCATTGTACTGACCAGCCGTTTCATTAAATTAAATAAAATCATGTTAACATTGGAAGCATGCCAGGCGTTAGCCCTTTGGAAATCAACCTGTGGGGCAGAGCCCTTAGGAAATTTGTCCATATCAATACTTTTTGGCAAATACACACTCTAAGCTTCATTTTGATGTTCCATATGCCTATATTTTTATTTGGTAAATGACCTTAACCGTTTACATAAAATTTGATTGTATCACTTTAATAATATAATAGATAACATTTCGAAACACTATTAACGGGTATGGTTAAAAAGTCAACTAAAAGGTTTAAATTGTTGCTAGTATGGCCACCACAGCGACCAGGTTGCAAGAAAAAAAGTCACGGCGACCGTCGCTAAGTGTGGCCATAGCCTTGTATTGTCAGAACAGCTGATTTGAAGACTTGAACCTTTGACTATTGATGTATACAAGTAGACAGTGGCGGATCTAGAACTATCCTAAGGGGGGGGCTAACCGGGGGGTCTGGGGGGTATGGAATACCCCCCAGCAAGAAGGGGGGTTCGGGGAAATTTTTGAATTTTTGAAATTTAAGTGTCCAAAATGGCAGTTTTAGACTAATTCTTTGTCCAAAGTTTAGTAAAAAAAATATTAAAATCGACATCAACTTCTATTGAGAATAGAATTTTTGCCAAACTAGTAAACTTTTGTATTACTATTATTGTCATGATTATTTAATGGAATAATTTTATAACGTGAATGCAAATGCAAACACTAACCTTAAAATTCTTGTTCGTTTTTGAATCACTGTTGATTACTAGATTTTGCACAGCCATTGATTATTGCCTTTGTTTTCTCTTAAAATACTACAGTCGTGGGTATCGGCATCGCTTTGAACTAAAATAATGTAGATGTATTAAAGAAGCGAGCAAACCATATGTTTGTATTTTTAAGCATCATTTTGACAGTTTAGTTGTCTGCTCGATTTGTATTCAGCGTTGAATGTTCGTTCGTGGTGATGTTCCTCCATTACAGTGAGCTGAAACCCTACTACACTGCACCGATTTGAGACACCTAAAAAGCTCATTTCGGCATTACAGGCTTTCAAACAACACAAAAGTCATAAAAGTTTATCCAGTTTCAGTAGCTTAGCCATAATCTTCTTAACAAAGATTGCCTCATATTTTTTAAAATATAGCCTTTAGATAAATTGCTCCCCCAATTAACACAAACACATACACACATTTGTTACGTTCGTTAAATAGTTAAATTTAACATTAAACTTATTCAAATATAAACACTGTGATCAGTAATCGGTGCTATGAATACAAAATGAAAGACTTAAACTGAAAATCGGTTTTATTAAACATCAGATACATAGAAATAGTTTACTTAATCCTCTTCCCAAT
The DNA here is from genome assembly GCF_028750875.1 of Macrosteles quadrilineatus. Classification (NCBI taxonomy): domain Eukaryota; kingdom Metazoa; phylum Arthropoda; class Insecta; order Hemiptera; family Cicadellidae; genus Macrosteles; species Macrosteles quadrilineatus. Next base: position 15,157,260 of record NW_026542598.1, on the reverse strand, counting down.
TTTCCAGGCTCATGCGTCTGTTCTTAGATCTGCTGAAGAGGTTTATAATTTCATCTACTGGCACCTCCCTTTCTTTTGATATGTTTGCTAGCGCCAGCCCGTTCAAACGTACTTCTCCCATAGTACTTCTCAAGTAGCTCTTCAACCTGAACACAAACAAAACCAATAGACATTCATTAGAGTAGGAAAAATAATAGACCATTCGGTCCGTTCATCCTGCATTCCTCTTTTATAAACTACAACAAAAGTAATTTTGATTAATTTTATTTTACAAACAAGGAAAATAAACCAATTCCAATATATTTTATGTTTATATTACGGAACTGATATTAGATAATATTTCTCTTGGTCTCTTTCTCTAGATAATCGACACACTTGTAGTCGATTTTAGCTCTACAAAACCAAGGAACTCTTCTTTTACCTTACGGTCTTCCATGTCGATATAACGGACACAAAACGTAAGCTGTTCTTTTCTACTGGCATCGGTGGTTTCGTCACATAAAATCGAAAAATACTTGGCCTTTTGTACACTTTCTACTATTTTGGATTGTAAATGTTTTCCAATACACTCTATAATCTCATTTTGAATGGTTTTGCTTATGAGTGTACTGTTTTTCCTACACGTAGAAAGATGCGACTTTAGGTCTTCGTCACCTGCATCAATCCGAAATGACAGGAGGCTTTTGAATACGCCATATCTTCCTTGAAGAGCCATTTCTCGTTCATCTTCTGAGAGTTTTCCGTCATCTCTGTGGCCTCTGAGGGGTAGGTTGTTTTGGGCACAAAAGAGGATTGTCTTCACTATGGGTTTCAGCCTTCGTCGGTTTTGCTCAATAATGTTGGCTTTTTTCTTGTCCATCATATGACCGACATGTTTGGTAGGTAAGCCAGCAGTTTCGGACGACTCTTTGAAATTTAGAGCTTTCTCTTTTGCAAACTGATGATACTTAGTAGATTCGTGGCATTTGATCTCTTCTGTTGCCTTCTTAAATTTATTTAACGGCACTTTCACAAATGTTTTAAGAACCTGAAACAAAACGTGAACTTTACTTGTTTTTATAAAAAATTATGTTGCATTATTTTTTTACGTCTTAAACAGTCAAATTACTTGACCGTTTTCAAGTCAAGGACAAAAAATAATTCCTATGCCTTTAATTTTTTTTTTTCAAAACGAGAATCTTAAGGGTGTCAACAATATTAAATTAGTGTTCTATATTTTACAAAACCACTTAATTTTATTATTTAGTAAAAAATTAACTTCAGCAGCTCTTTCATTATAGAAGTTACAGTAACAAACAGATTTAATACAATTATAGATTTAATTAATTTGATTTAATACAATTATTTGTATTAAACATTACCGTACTTATAATTTTTTTTTAACGTAAACATGAAATTATTGCCCAAGTTAATGCTTTTTATTTATACGAATAATTTAATAAATGTCCCGTTTCGGCCTTGTATTTCGAAACACTTGCAAAACTTTTAAACTAAAAAATGTTAACGAAAAGAATACTTTATCAAGTATAGAGACATGGCTTACCTGACTTCCTATTCCCGCTTCAGCAGGAGCAAAAAGAACACAAATTTTGCAAAATCCTCCAGGTAAGCATTCACTGTATGCAAGCCAGTCGTGTTGGTCTAACCATTCTCTTCTGAATTTTCGAGTTTGCTTGCCTTCAACTTTAGTTGGAAAATTATATTTAACTGGAGGTACCCAAGTCTGAGTCAAAAATTGTAGCTTTTCGTTGTCATCTAGAATTTTCCCAACAGCCAGACCAATATCATTTGATTTATATGTTCCACCACAAGTGGTTGATATACCAGGTGGACCCTAAAATAAAATACATTTTGTTATGGCCACTGTTAGTTACCGATGATGGTAGAGTCACATACCCATATTGGCCACACCTTACCCGCTAGTTTAAGCCATCAAATAAAACTGATACTTCAACAGTCACCATAAAAAAATGTTCCTTGTGAAATTGGGGCATAGGTTAGGTAATCTATGTGTAATCAAATTTTAAACAGGAAAATGGACGAACTTGGAGGCCTAGGTATAAATCCCAAAGAAACATTTCTAAGGTAAATTATTTTTTTATCACGAGGATATAAACACAACAGAAATTACGAAAACATTTTGTTAAAATCAATAAATAATAAGTTGGGTTTTATAACTTAATGCAAGACGTAAAACAACGATGTAATAGTAGATCTAAACGCGTCCCGTCGATGAATTCATCTCCATTCAAATTCATACTTGGCTTAAAATACCTACTTTGTATCGTCACCATTTAATAAGAAAGTATTAAAGAATTGTTTATGTTGGTAGGCCCCGGCCCGAGGCTGGGAAATAAATTTTCTTTTATGAACGCAAGTTCTGAGCGATTCGTGTCCTGTAAGAATTATTAAATTTTCATATATCAGACATAGGCTATTTCTAAAAATAATGCAAAACCTTTTACTTAACGGTATTTGCTGAGAAAATAGTCTCTGAGTGTCTACTCCATCTCCTTACCACGAGCGTGACGTTACTAAAAAGCATACACTACCGCTTAATGTTAGCCTATACTTACCATATCATGAGAAATCCTCATCTCGCCTCTATTGAAAGTCTCACTTTTATTTGACTCATCATCCAAACGGCGATGCTTCTTGGAGAATTCATTACTTTGATCACTAACTGTAGTATTATCACTGACTGTGCTTTTATTCACTTCGCAACTTGCTTCACCAGCAACAGAAACAGTACTATTTACCTTCTTACTGAAATAATCCGTAAGTCTACGCTTCATTTCTAATAGAAATACAAAACTAGTCAAATTAATTTCACCCTCATGAACACTGACGCCACTTTAAAACGCTCCCGCACAACAACAAACTACTGCGTGGCAGTAGGAAGTAAGACTAGGACACTGGACGGGCACTACTGGAGCGTGGACACTGACAATGGGAATGGCTATCTTCGAGCGTACGTGCCAAAACTATGATTCTATGACTCATAGTCATAGCGCGGAACGGTCCAACTTAACCGGTGGCGGGGGAGGAAAGTGTGCTGGAGGCGCATCCCTTCCCTTCGGCTTATTTCGGGCACAGACGGCCAGAAGTTTCGAACCGTACAAGCGCTGTTCTGTTGCAGTCTTAAAGGTCTGTCCAGTTTAAAACAAGCAGTAGATTAATTCATTGTAATGCACTGTCGTTACATGAAATTAGATTAAACACGCTCATAAATTATTTTCTTTATATTTCAAGCACCTGCAAGTCTCATGGTAAATTGTTGGTTTAACTAGGAATTTTTCCGTTTTATACAGTGTAAGTTTAGACCCGAAGGGGGGGGCTATAGCCCCCTTAGCCCCCCCCATAGATCCGCCACTGCAAGTAGACATTCCATCCCCATGTTAAAGTTTGTCAGTTTTTTTAACAAAATCGTCATAGTTGATGTGAGCCATTGACAGGTTGTGCTGATCTAAATTACTAATCTCTGCCAAATACACAATTTGGTTTACCAAGTAAAACTAATGGAATGACTTATTGTGAGCTATAGCAACTGTTGGGACCCAAGAACTCGGTCAGCAACAAAAAATAAGGTCGAAACAGAGTTCTAGGCAGTAGCGCATTTTGTGGCTGGCTCACACAACTATGTTATTTATCTTTTTTAATGAAAAATTGAGACAGCTGGTCCATATAGATGGGCTGTCTCAGTGTTCACACACAATATCAAATTTCTGGCTTGAACTCACACTGTTTCAACAAACTTTGACACATACACTGTCAGTTCGGTTTGTTCACATCGAATCAACAAGCCAAATTGAACCTGTTTAGCAAGGATGTATCATCAACATGTTAATGATATTATAATAAAAATTATATTTCTTATTATAGGTGATAAGTTTGACGGTTCGGGCTGCTAAGGAAGGGGAGCCACCCTTGGAATACTGCAAGATGTTGAACAGTCTTCTACCAAACAACATCATAGTAATTGCCTGGAAACAAGTTCCTGATGGCTTTAGTGCGAGGTTTGACTGTAAAAAGAGAACTTATAAATATCTCTTTCCTAGGGGCGATTTAGATCTGACAGTAAGTATTTGTCATTTCACAATCTGTGGCTCAAACTGTAGCATATATTCCTACTACACAGGAAATTATATCATTCTATATCATAGTTTCAAAGTTAGTACATGGTGTCTCAGAAGTGTTTCGGGGATTGTAAAAAGCTTTGTCACAAATGCATAATCTCTAAAGGGTACTATTTTGAAGGGGACAACATCAATGTAGAATTTAAAAAATATATATATAGTATATTTCATCACTAGGGCCTAAAATGAATCTTTTCGACCTTACCTTAAGTTTCACGATTGAGGCGAAGCCAAGGTCGTAAAATGAGCGAGGGTTGAAAAGAAACTTTTTGCCTGTGTGATGAACTATATTTTTTGTCAAATTGCAACTTTTATCTAAAAAACAACTTAGAAAACAAAAATACTTTTCATGTAAAGATAACCTCTGAAAATGACTTCCAACTTGTTTTCAATTTATTCCTAATGCAAAATAAGCAGCTGATCAGTTTGTGATTCAATCATTTTGTCTATTACAATTGTGTTACTGTACATTATACTATCGATTTGTTGAACTATTGACAAGAATGCAACAATAGGCTACAACAGATAAGGTTAAATAAATCTATAAATAAGTCTAATACCTACATGAGTGCTGACAATCAAAGTTACAACAGCTGACTGTTACTCCTTAGGATTAAAAAAGGTGTTTTACTCCCTAAGGAAAGATTTATTTTTAGTAAAAAAAAATTGATAAGTTACAAACCGATTGATAAACATTATGCCAACATAATGCGAGAAGTGAAAACCCCAATTACTACTCGACCCTTTTGCAAAATTTGCTTTTGAGCCTGGTTTTAGTTCCGAGTCCTGTTCATAAGAAAAACACATTTGTCACAACTAGTAAGAACCATTTTAATTTCTTTAAGGGAATATAATAGTCTGAATGTATGAATGAAATTTAAGTATATGAGAATGAAATATGAATACCATAATTAGCATTAACAATAATAACTAACTGTAAATATATTTTTATAAGGCTATGGAGAAAGGTGCAGCATTTTTGATTGGCACTCATGATTATCGAAATCTCTGCAAAATGGATGTTGCTAATGGAGTTATTGAGTTTATCCGTACAGTTGATAATGCTGGAATTAAAGTCATATCTACCAATTCTACCCTCAACAATCCAGGTAGGCTACTTATGGTTTGTTTGCTTTCCTAACAATAAACACTAATTATAGCTTTTACAATGTTTGTTTACACTTCTTTTAGGCCTACCATGTTTGAGTCACCCACTACAAGATTAAATTTATTATTTATTCCCTCGACATAGCTTTGTATTTCATTACCTACTACTAAATGAACCCTCTGAAGTGAACCCGTGACTTCGCTACGGGCTAAAATACACATTTTGCTTTAATTTACATTATTACATTATCAGAAGTTTTTGAAGAGACTGTGGAAAAGGACGCAACACGTCATTGCAAAGATAAATTAATAGAATTAATAGTATATTTTGACATGAGCAAAAATTAAAACAAAACATCTAATCCGCTGATACAATATCATATGTTATATATCTTATCTTGATCAAAATCTGTTGGGAATTGGCTAAGAACGCAGGCTTGCTATAATTTATCCATGTATTAACTTTTAACAAAAACTATCAAAACCAGGCTTTTTGATGGATTCTTTTATGTCTAATGGATACAATTAACTACTCCAGCCCCCGACGAAAGAACAGTATTGCAGAATTGAAAACGGTTGTTTTTGCTGCGCATTATGATACAAATCTTCACCTAACCCGCAAAAAAATTTGTTTTACAAAAACCGAAAAATCTCAACAACATCTCAGCTGTGACGACTAAAATACTAAACCAATATAGCCAAAATTAACCACAATGATGGTCCATATATCTAGGAACGTCATAGTTCTATTCACTTACTTGAGTTCCCCTCAGGCTTCGCCCCGTGGATTACCAGAGTTTTGAGTTGAGGTTTTCAAAAGTAAATATTGATACCATGGCAGAGCCAATTAATTATTATTAATGCCTATAAATATCCACAATTTGTAACCTCCTAGTAGCTGGATTACGGAACTACGCCACCGTCCCAGTTTGTATGATTTAGAAACAAGTAACAGCTAGTTAACAGAGATGGTTTGGTAAGATAAACTTGTTTGTTACAGGTTATGACATGTGTGAATTCACATTGACTAGCAAAGGATTCTTGTGGCATCAAGTAAGATGCATAGTTGGAGTATTGGTTTTAATTGGAAGGAAACTTGAGAACCCAGAAATTATTCAACATTTGCTTGATATTGAAAAATGCCCCAGGTATGATATGAACCAGCTTAAATTACTTTATTCTAATCTGTATATATCTAATAATATGTATACACTTTACCTCTAATCCTATCAACACTAGAATCAGCTGCTCGTATCAAAAAATCAAACCGACAGTGTGAAGCACTCAATTTTATTACAAAAATTACAATCTTAAGGAAAATCTAAAAATTCTCTAAATTGGTTTCAGTCATATCTTTGTGACTGCAGTCAGTATGTTAAAGTAACGTTTCTATCAAAATCAAACTCAAATAAACTTATTAGCATATCTTCAGAAACTCGCCCCGTTAAATTTGGCGTCTCACAAGGTTCAATATTAGGTCCTCTGTTATTTTTATGTTATATGAAATACATGGAAAATGCCTTGTTATTCAAACCAAATTAAAAATTAATTTTATATGCCGATGATTCAAACTTGAAATTATCATCGGAGAATTTATAAGAAACTGAAGTAAATTGTAAACTAGAATTAGAAAACATCAATAAATTTCTCAAGGATCATAATTTATTTGTGAATGTAGGAAAAACTAATTGTATTAATTTTTATACAAAACAAAACAGAAATAAGAGACAACCAGTGATAGATTTGAACTCTCAGCAAATTATAACAAAACCAAATGCTCAGATTCTTGGTTTAACTATTGATCAGCATTTAGATTGTAATAGCCATGTAGACAAAATCTTACCCAAAATTAGCTCTGGAATATTTGCTTTAAAGAAAATGTCCTTTTATTGCAGGGTTGCCACCCGTCCCGATTCTGCCGGGACAGTTCTGATTTCGGTTCCTTATGCCCGCATTTAAGCCTATGTTAATCCGGGGGGCGGGGGGGCCATATCCCGATTTTTCCCTTACCTAAGGTGGCAACCCTGTTTTATTGTAATATTAAAACAATACGTAAAATCTAAATGTATCAATTTATTTGAAAAAATCAGTGATATTTCAACTGCTAGTTTTCCATGTGGTTTACAATAAAACTATATCTGCAAGGTGTAATTCTATTTATTTCCACAATGAGTATGAGAGGTTTTTGAGTACCTACCAAAACTCTCAAATTCATCGCTGCTTGCATTTTTTTCTCTACTTGTAAAACACCCCATTACCTCAAAATACTTACTGAGTATAAAGACTCGTGGTGTAGAATTATCAAATCAATCCATTAAGAAAACTTGGTAAAATTATAAAAACATGGTATTGGCATCGAGAATTGATTTTTCAGGTATCGGTATTGAGCACCACGAGTATTCTCTGTTGCAGTAAGCCGCAGTACGGCCTCGCCATAGGAGAGCCACTGCAGCTGTTCCGTTGTGAGTATGAGATTGACGGAGATTGGGAGATAGACAGACATAACCTGGAGTGTGTGATGCAGAGCCTACAACAGCAGTGGACGCTACATACTGTCAAGTGAGTCATAAACACAGCTGCTCGACCTCTGACATATCAAAATGTGAAGCACTTCACTATTTAGGGTATTTTACCTTAAAGCCTCTTTATTTATAGCTGACATACCCAAATTACAAGAAATGTAGGTTTCTCTCCCATTATTGAGTTAACTGACAGTGACAATCCTCATTTCTGATTGTGTCTAAAGTGTCCCAACAAATTTTCACTCTACTGGTCAATAATACATTTTAAGTTTACAGTTTCTTAAAATCAATTTTTTAATAAACACTCAGTTGATGCGGCTCTCCACTGGGCCGACTAAGAAGGAAATAGCCCTAAAAAGCCTTGAATCACTGTCTACTATGGATACGTTACTTAACGTACTATAGTTCAACGTAAGAAATTTCTCCATACGTTTCCAACACCTTTTTACTTTAATTATTAATTTATACAAAAGGGTACATGTCTGCTTAGTTTGAAAATAAATCTTTAAGTCGAAACTTTCAAACTTCCCAAAATTTAAAAAAATGTTCAAATACCTGCTATTAAGCAATACATTAAATTGCCGTCGCAACTACTTTCAACTCCTATGTGGAGCCATCGTCGGCGGTACAAGGGACGTTTTCTTTCTTCATGTGAAGAGCGTCATGTTTAACACGTAAAAATAAATAGACATTTAGACACGATACACACACGGACACGAAACATTTATGGTAACTGATCAGTTATGACAACAGACGACGCTAACCTGGCGGAGTTTGAGTTCATTCTGCGGACTTCCCAAAATCCTAACAAATAGCTTCAAATACCCAAAAACTTCGACCTTTAACACTTTTCAAATATGATTGGCTCCCCTTAACCCTCCTTTGTTGTTTGTAAAAACAAAATGAGTATTGATGTGTAAGTTGAAAACAAGAAACTTAGAGTTGGCCATCGTAAAAAAATCTTCTCTCAAATCCAGAGTAAACACAGGATCATCGTGTCTTAGTTTTTGTTGTGACTAAATAAGAAGTAGTAGGAAACTTAAGTCATATACTCCATAGCGTAATCTGTTGCTATAAGTGGTAATACACACCATGTGTAGAACCTGAATACTCAGGGAATTAAATTTTGGGAGAGGTAACATTAACTGATTGACGGTACTGATAAGGGGCGCACTCGAACTGAGCACCAAAATGGAGGTCGACAAATAAACCAAGCACATGAGGGGATTTATTACCCTCACACTGGTTAATATTTGTAGCCTAAACACTTATCATATGTTAACATATCTATTTGTTGGCTATTTAATTATTTATCTTTTCCAAAAGGATGTCCCTCTTCTCATTGACCTTTCTCCTGTTTTTCGGGACATCGGTTGTAACCTAACCTAACATGGCAGTATGGGAATGTCGATAATAGTCTTAAGAGTGTAAATATTGAAAAAAGCCTTTAATATTACCATATTTTACAGCACTTTCGTACTAGCATCAAGGCCAAAAATATATTGTACTAGATATCCAGTTATATAGCAGGTATAGCGGCTAATATTTTATAATAACGAAGCAGTTGATGAATTTTTGTGTAGGGTAATGTGACACATTAGAGAACCATTGAGGCAGACGCTGAAGATTCAGGTACCGGGCGGGTCATGTATGGAGTACAGCGTAGATAATGGGGTGACCCTATTGGGGATTAAGACATGGTGCTCGGTTCGTAAGCACCCCTGATATGAAAATTTTTTACTGGAGTGGTAAAGGAGCATTAGGTTAATCCAGTTCAATTGAAAAGAAGTTGCTTTTGATACATAAATAGATTAATTTTGTAATTTAAAGCAAGTCAATGAACACTCCCCTCTTTGTTTCCGTCGGGTATATATTCAGCTTAAATCATGTTTCAGAAGTACAATGGTGAGTCAGATGATAGCAGGTATTGAGAACATGATGGAAGGTCAAACCCTGTGTCGCCAAAGCAGTGCACTCATTCAAGGGAACAAGGGTAAAGTCTATACGCCTCTCTTGCAGCGGCCTACATGTGGTAAGAAACACATTTAATGACGCTAGTTGCTCAGTTGGTAGTGTGACAGACTTTGGATCCATGGCCGCAATTTTGTGAGTTTGGATCCTAGGACTAAATGTTTCAGTACAAGTCAACCCTTGCATAGTCCTGAGGCCATGCCTATGCATGACAAATTTTTAAATTCATTTTATGTGGTTATTTATGAGCCTAAATCAAATCAAATCAAAATCTCCTTTATTCATAAATGTACAAGTAAAATAAATAGAGTCAGTGAGTAACTTATTGTCTATTCACAATATTTTAAATTGTATAATTCCTCAAAGGAGTAAATTGTTTTTTCTACTAAGAATTTCTTTAATTTAAAGTAAAACTTCCTACTATTACATTCATTTTTTATATTTTTTGATAAAAAATCATATATATAAGGCTGGACGGTAATAGTTCTTTTGAAGTCAGACACCTATTATGCAGTGCTTTATTTCCGCCCAATTTCAGCGATGATTCCTAGTGGATGCAACAATTTTTAAATGTGTGAAACTGCAACAGTTAAGTTTAGAGCCATAAAACACACCACAATTGAAGTACAGGCATGTGGGGCTTTCAGCCTTAAGGAGTCTTGTTATATATTCCACTAAATATCATGAACTTGAAAATACATGTTTGCACATGCTTCTCCCTTGCTATAAAAAGGCTACATACACATTTCTCACTTAACTGTTCTGAAGGCATGGGACACCTTTATTTTTAAAAAAATTATTAGTTTGGAATAATGGAAACCACAAAAAATATATGGAGGCTACATTGTTAGTGTTATCTATGATGAATTAGCAGTGCAGGAAACAAGTGACCTTAGTGATTCAAAAGTTATCTTACACAAACTGATACTGTATACTACAAAATTGCAATGTAAGTAATCAACTTGTTGGTGGTTTGGCTGGATATGTTTTGTTACTCAACAATATTATACATTTTTAAGCATAACTTTGATATTATTCATCATAAATTTAGCAAATTCTTTCCAAACCATTTTGTATGGCTTGAAAAACGAATGATATTGAAGATGGTGAAGATATTGAAGCCTTGTTATACTGTACAAAGAAAGTAAAAAACTGTAAATTTAAAATTCCCATGTTATTCTTATAGAGAATAATAAACTGTTATACTGTAGTTTGCTTATTTCATGATATTTTTAAGTTGGATTTAGATCAAGTTATTTATTAATTGAGCGGAGCGAAGCTCTTATACCACACTCCTGCGAACGGCTGAAGCAATTGGCACAAAATCTAGCACAGTCATAGTAACCAATCATGGGAAGGTATAAATCTGAAATTGTACTTTAATCGGACCACAGGGCTTTTCTCTAAGTTTAATTGAAACTTTTAGGAATTTGGCATGGGCCTTAGGGCCATGGTTTGGGGGAATTATTGGTCGCCATGACGTAAGCTATATAAGCCTATTATATAGGCTAGCCAAAGTAATGCCAATTGTAGCAAATACAATTGTGACAGAGAGGTTATGCAGAACATCAGGTATTTCTTAAGTAATGCAAACAAAATCGCTATAAAAAAATTACTGAAATTTGTAAACGTACTGGTGACAATGGGTGGTACCATGCAGACTACATTATCATTGACAAAGATCAACATGGACAACCTAATGTGGCTATAAGTGGGAAACATTTGTAGAATACACTAAAAAAACCAGATCAGCTTTTAAAAATGATAAAATATTTACAAGAAATTTTGATTATATGGAACTCTTAGGTACGTAATCTATGGGTTGAGTCTTTTAAACTCATCGGAAATTATGACTTTTATTCGTTTTTAAATAAGTTATTTGTTTTTTAAATAACTACTTTACTTTGCAATTACTCAATTTTGAGCAATATGTACACTAGTTAACATCTGAAAACACTTTATTTACTTCCCTGCAACAGCAATCCTATTTACTCAATGAACCTAGGAAATAAATCTGACATTTTTTTAGGAAACATTTTAGTTGAAAAAGAATTAGGAAAATAGAAATTTGGTTTCTCTGCCGGTTTGCTGCAGCGGGGGTATTTTATCAGTTGTATGTCTTGGATATCTATTCTCACATTTTTGTATGTTTTTACAGAGAGTTTGGAAGCTCGTATCGCTCACTATGTGGAAAAGAAAAGACTCGACATAAACCTCAAAAAAGAAGATAAAATGGCAGCTTAAATAAACTGAATAAAAAACAAGTTCTGGCTCAAGAGTGTGTTTTTTTTAATAACTACCTACCTAAGTTTTAATTATATTGTGGGTCCCATAAATAGGTACAACAAATTTAAAACATAAATCTTTATTTGTTGTTAAATAACTAAGTTTCAATAGATCTCGTCAACAATAAAAATGGCATGAAAAAGGGCCTTAGTTTACTGAATAGTTTAAACACAGCCATAGGTTTATTGGGTTAAAATAAAACCAAAGTCAAGAAGAAAATATTTTTCCACAAATGCCCTGTGAGCGAGGTTGCTGTCTTTTTGTTTTAATTTTTTTAAGAAAAAAAGTCTCTAAATATATTTCTAGTTTAATAAAATTGGCAGCCATGTTAATTGTTGTAAACCACTAAAAAATTACTTATTCAACACCAAAATTCTGAGTACACTTTAATTTAGTATTTGAAATTAACTATTAAAAGGTGTCAACTTCAAAAAGATCAAATTGTTAATAGCTGAGAAATCATAATTTTTAGGCGCAAAGTGATGCGAACCTATACTGCTCAGCCTTATTTTTGCCTGGCCTGTAGGCTAGAAGTAAAAGTCCTGATTACTCAGCTATTTATTGTTCAATGTTTTTAAACTGTATTGTTCTATAGAAAGTTAAAAGCTAAGTAAAAGTGGTCATGGCATTTTTTCACAAAATCAGCCATTTTTGTAATTTGGTAAATGTTTTTACAATTAAAGTGGCAAAATCGGTCCTGATACAGGAATTTTTTTTAAATTTGATACTGTTTTAACTATCTACATCAAAACACATTCATCCACGTCATTAAACTCATTATTTTCTTATTGCTCAATCCACCTACAGCCACATACTCTCCCCGTTTTTCAAAATCGTCAATAAAATATGTTAGTTGGAATTTAAATGTCCCAGGCAATTTCACTTTTTATCGCCAACTGTCTTAGTCACTCTTTATTCCGTCTTTTGTCAACGTTTTACACCCACGCTTAACTGACAACATCACATACCTTGCTCACAAAATCATCTCAATAACTGGCAGACAGTATACTGTACTAGCCATTTCCAAACAAACAAAGGTAGTTATTTTCATGGCTCAACAGGAATAAAAACGCAGGTGATTTGCACTTGCAAACTGCAAAACTTCAAGTTATTAGGACACATCGTGGGATCTTCGACTGATGAACCTAAACTTTTGAGTTATTGTGGCTATAGTATATTTATGGAAAATTTGTTTTTTAGAGGTTTGGTATTAACATTATACTTGATGGGGTTATTACACAGGGATTATAAAAAATTATATTTTTACACCAAATGACAGAATATGTAAAAATTATGTTTTCATAAATATTATTCAATGATATGTAGCTGCAATACTCCTTTCAATGCTTCCATTACTAATACCCTAAGAAGAGCGTCCGAAGAGGCTAGAAAGTAAATATAAAGAATGTGTGTGTGTGGAAAGGAGCGGTCAGTGGTCATCCCAGGAACATCATTCGGAGATTCCCAACATCGCCATAGACAATGAATGCCCGCAATCTTGGAAATGTTTTGTGTCTCCACCCAGAAATGCCTCATGATAGGTTTGAAATAGGAAACTAATGAAGTTTTAAGCCCCAAAATAAACCTGAGCTTCTTAAATATTAAGTGGGTTGAATCAATAACTTTGGGCTTGAGAACCTTTACAAAGATGGAAATGTATGCAACATTATGAGTAGGAGAATATGATAACCTTTCTTCACTTAATAGAGTTATGATTAGCTGGAATATAGGCTAGCCAACGTACGATTTTTACAAAGCAACAGTCTGTCCGGTTTTTAGAGTTTGGTGGCGTTTTCTTCTCATAATCTAAATGTACCTATTCAATACTTGAGAATTTCTCAAACCATTATTGTCATATGTTTTACATCATGAGACATGGAATTGCCCTGAACTGTTAAAGAACTAATATAATTGTTTAAGTACCTTCAGTCTCCATGGTTAAAAATAAGTGATTTCTGCGACATATTATTCAAACTGGAAGCCTTATGATGGCACAACATGCTGAAACCTAGGTGGCAGAAAATTACTTTTAAACTGGAGACTGAAGTTTAAACCATTAAGTTATGTATAATTCATTCCGGTATGTTTTTTCCTTCGTGATGGCATTATTAATGTTATTCTTAGGTTGTCGGTTACTCATCACTAAAATAAATTAATCACAATTTACTAAAAAATGTCGAGGTATATTTCAAGTTTACATCAAAACTCATCTTCAACCTCTAGTAACAACATATCAAGTAAATAAACTATGATTTATAATTTACACCAGAAGAGCATTAGTAATCATTTGGAGAGTTATTCCAAACTAAGTGAACATGTTTTCTCTGAAAGAACATAGAATACATTGGTCTGAATCAACTATGATCTACCAGGAAGCAGACTGGAAATTAAGAAATCTTAAAGAAGCTGCTTGCATGGTGGTTGATAAAAGAAGCATATCCCAACCTAGTGCTACAATCAGCCCTATGTTTATACCTTTAATTCGAGAAGAGGTTGAGAACAAAATTAAAATTGGAAAAACAATAATAAATTAACTGTGACATCTACATAATATATACATATAAAAATTTTTTCCAACTAACTTAATTTTAAAATAATTCAAACATATGTTAATTAATTTATAAACAAACATTATAAATCATAGTTTATTTACTTGATATGTTGTTACTAGAGGCTGAAGATGAGTTTTGAAGTAAACTTGAAATATACCTCGACATTTTTTAGTAAATTGTGATTAATTTATTTTAGTGATGAGTAACCGACAACCTAAGAATAACAAGTTATGTATATTTATTATTGGTAAATCTTGCACTTGCTGGTTATTTTTCTATTTTCAACAATATTTTCTATTTTCATGGTACTCGTGAAAAAGACCAATCCGTTGTGAAATAATTAAATACTATTAATATATAGATGGTAAGTGTAGGCTAATAATATAGTTTGCTTTATTAAAATGCTATGATTTTTAATAACTTTGTATTGTGTGATTTAAATTAAAACTTAAGAAATTTAGGGGTTACTGAATAAAATCAAAATTCCACTTTCTAACTGTCCAAAATAATTTTATTGTTAATTTTCTACATAAATTTGTGAATATTATACATAATCACACTATACAAATAGTACAAACAGTGGTAGTCTACAAACAATAATTCTAAGATATTTTTTCTTAAATGAAAACATTGGTTTATTTTGTACAAAACCCAAATTCATATACCGCGGGTTAAGGAACACTTTGTTGTGGTGGTGCTAAAAAGTTCAGATGATCAGATGAGGAATCGAACGGCTGCAGGAAGAAAAAAGGGTCAAGAAAACAATAAACTCAGTAGCTACTGTACCGGTAACTAGGTACTCAATATTTACAATCATAACATATTTTAAACAAAATGTCTTTATAAAATATAATAAATGAAAAGACTCCTGTTAAGACTTGTGCAGAAGCACACGAGACTGTCGGATATTCTAGTCTATTAACAACGGAGTTTAATAAAAAGTTTGATACATTTGTAACTTATTACATTTATTTTTTTTATTGGGAATATTTTATACACAATTCCAGCATTGTCTGGATACTTTTGGCGCTTAGTTAAATTAAGCCTACCGGATAGCCTAATGCTATGTTGTAATTTGATCCTTAAAAAAAGGGCTGAAACATTCTCTACATTAAAGACAATGTATTCACTACAGTTTTAGGCAATGTCATTGTTTTTAAAAATCTAGTGTATCAGATTTGAGTAACTGGATACAAATTGTATGGTTCCACTTATATATAATAATTTGTTGTTGGCAAACAATGATAATGTTGCTCATAACCTATCCTTCTTGTGAATTGACTAGATTTGCATTTAAATTCTTACAAGTATTAAATTATGTACACTCACGCATATTATAAAACATAGGCTAGCACATTATAAAAAAGGGGTGAAAAACTATGTGGTGAAATATTAGGCCTAGGTAAGGCACTTCCACATCACAGTTAAAACTTTACCTAATGTTTTGATAGTTAGTGTATTACCGGTACACCTTTTGACAACAGGCTTATCGGATAATCAATTGAGGTATTGCCACGGCTGCACTTTACTTTACGTCCTACACTCATTCAAATGAAAATATTGATGTATATATCGATTGTTAGATTTTTTCATTCGATATATCGTTTGGTTAGGTTAACCTTACCTAACTAACCAAACAATATATCGAATTGGTTAGTTAGGTAAGGTTAACCTAACCAAACGATATATCGAATAATCGATATTTTCATTTAGTAGATTTCATTCAAATGAGTGTGGGACGTAAAGTAAGTTAAAGTGCAGCCATTGTCACTAACTTCTTACTGTACACTTTTTTAACCTTTTTTAGCATATTTTAATTTGTAAAAGAAAAGTATGTACATATTGCTGTCATTCATGAAGTTATAGGCCACATACATTTTAACCAGCCTACTACATATTATTTTATTTACCAAACAAAAATAAAGTTAATCCAGGTCGCTATGTAATTCCAGGGCCTGCAGTAATTCTAAAAATGATTTTGGAGTATCAAGAACTTACCTCATCGTCATAGTCTTGAACTCTACAGTCTTGATTTAATTTAAATAGGCTACAAGAAATGTTTTCCATATTCTTCCTAAAGCCCCGTTTACACAAAGCCAGTAAAGCCTAGGCAGGTTACTTGTCTCTAATTTTCAAGTCACCTAAGGCAAGTACACCTACCCTGCCCTCCAACAGGCCTCGTGTAAACGCAGCCTTAGAGAAATACAGACCACTCTTTCAGTTGTAATTCCTGATAAATGTACAACACCGGTTTAGCAATTTAAGATTTTTTATACTTTGCTCTGAACAAACCAAACACTATTGCTATGTGTGAAACATGAAGAGCAGCACTACTGAGTATAGTTGAGGGATAAGTATTCCAACATAACTCAATCACACCCATTATAATAAGTTTCCATGTTGGAGTGTATGGAGTAGACCAAAGAAGATATGGCAAAGTGTGAAAGTACCATACATAAAACTGGTAATGTAATGAGCGAGCACAAGCTACACCTAAAAAGTTGCAAGTAAATAATGGTAAGATAAACAACTGTGAACTAGTGTCCATGTTGACACGTTCTTTCCTTTTCTTCAGCTGCGGCTTGACATCATCTTCTATTATCTTCAGTGTGGCAAAGCTGCTGAGGTAGGTTTTCCATGAATTTATAAATGCACATATCAATGTCAAATGAATTATTAGAAGCAAAATGTGAAAGTATCGGTTAACAAATAATTCTTCTGGCAAAAATCTCCAATTTACAGTCCACTGATGTAGAAACACACGGCCTAAGTCAAAAGAACCTTTAATGTAGGAATAAGGGTTTGTAAATAGGAAAGGTAATCCCAATAACACTTGAATGAAGCCACAAATGGTAAGTTGTTTGATTGTTCCTTTTACACCAAGAGAAAAGTAATAAGCTATTAGTAAAGCCGGGGCAAACAATAGAATGTTCATTTTTACGGATACAGCAAGGCTGTAGAATATGCTTCCTAGGGTCCATCTATTGTCCAGGAATAAGTTTAAAGCGGCAAAAACAAGCATGACCGCAACACCATCATTGAACATTCGAAGTACAAATATGGAATGAATCCTGTACGAAGTACAACATGCAAGGAGTATAGCATAGGGAGGCACTTTCTTGGTTTTGTAGTAGATACGAAATACTAACGCTAATAAGATTAAGTAAAAAGCAGCAAAAATGTACTGAGCGAGTCTAATATTTGTACCATGTTCTGTCAAAAAATACAATAGTCCAAAAAAATAAACAAAACCTGCTGGGTACACCAAAGGTCCAGTATCACCTTTCAGTTTGCTGTAGTCAAGAGTCCCATTTATTACACCTTCAACTTCCTGCATATAAGCAACCCAGTCAATTTCAGTGTACTTTACGTGTCTTATTACTATTAGATTGACTAATATTTCAAAAATGAATAATAGCACAGATACGATCAGAAAATTTCGTGGATCTAGTAGTAATGATATTGCATAGTTCCAAGAACAACATTTCTTCCATGAGACTTTAAATCGTGAGAAAAAATCATTGAGAGATGAAGATTTTTGTTTCTTATTTGGGGCCATCACTGCACTTTACAAAACTTTTATCACAAACGTTCTAAAAATATAAATGTAGATATACGGGCGGTCCCAGTTACATTCTAGGTTAAGTTATTTTGGTTAGGATTGGAAACACAGCAGACAGCACGTCATTGGCAAACGAACTTTCCATTAGACAGACAGACAGAGACAGACAGGCTGCGCAGGCTCACTATTCTTTTCTCTTGGTCATTGCGACTCTGCCACCTGAATTGAACTTTGATTGAATCAGGCAGAAACCATAAAACCGTAAATAAAATTAAAATAATCTTAGAATAGCCAACATTTAGGAAAAGTATCGAACATGTTTAGATTATCGTGACTATACACGGCCACCTTTAACTCCAGGCCGCGGCCTTCAAGGTGGCAACATCTCAAGTACGGTTGTAACAGCTGTTTTGTTTTGGAGGCAGCTAATGTATATTTGTATATTTGCGTATTTTTTAATAACTAGTGTCCCTGTTGCTCGAATTCGAGCAATTGCTAAGTATTACAGGC
Source organism: Macrosteles quadrilineatus (assembly GCF_028750875.1). Lineage (NCBI taxonomy): Eukaryota > Metazoa > Arthropoda > Insecta > Hemiptera > Cicadellidae > Macrosteles > Macrosteles quadrilineatus. The sequence goes on along the minus strand of NW_026542598.1, from coordinate 15,138,614 downwards.
GTTATTTTAAAACGATAACAGTCATAATTTATGATGACTTTAAAAGATTCGACTCAAAGATCATGGAAATACTCCAGATGTACATAACAGATCAATATAGTCAACATTTCTTGTAAATATCTTATCATTTTTCAAAAGCTGATCTTGTTTTTTAGTGTTTTCTACATATAGCCTTACTCATAGCCGCATTAGGTTGTCCATAATAACGATTATAAATTAAAAATAAAAACAACATTAATTCTATTTCTTCTCCTTGGTGGTGTTCTAGGACTTTCCTATGTTTCCATGGTTTGCAAATCGGCTCTTTCAATGATTACTAAAAAATGCAGCACAGTGTTAATTCAGTTTTCTTTTTAGTATATAAAATTATACAGGCTCTCTCGCTTTTTTCCATTCTAATATTTACGCCAACCCAAATTCAAATAGTAAATATTTCATTTCAACCAAGTCAGTAAATTCTTGTAGCAAACTGTTAAATTAGCAAACTTATTGACTGTTTACAATTATTAACATATGATTTTCTTCTCACTTTTAAATTCTGATAACAGCAGGAGTTTCATAATTATTTTTGTTTCCCGTGTTAATCTTATGGAGAAATATGAAAATTAAAAGGGCCCTAGGGCCTCACTCACTAATTATTTGCCTAAAAAGAAAGTTTCCTGCACAACTACACGTTACGTTCTTTCCAATGACACCAAAAACATGACAATCGGTTCAGTAGTTTCGGATCGGAGGAGTAATTGTCACAAAAAACCTGCTTGCGTATTAAATAAGTACTAGTGTCCCTGTTGCTCGAAATCGAGCAATTTCTAAGTATTACAGGCGTTATTTTAAAACAAATAACAGTAATAATTTTTGGTGACTTTAAAAGATTCGACTCAAAGATTATGGAACATTTTTTGTAAAAATATCTTATCATTTTTCAAAAGCAGATTTTTTTTAGTGTTTTCTACATATAGCCTTACTCATAGCCGCATTAGGTAGTCCATAATAACGATTATATATAAAACAAAACACACATTATTCCTATTTCTTCTCCTTGGTGGTGTTTTATGACTTTTTTATGTTTCCATAGTTTTCAAATCGGCTCTTTCAATGATTACTAAGAAATGCAGCACAGTGTTAATTCAGTTTTATTTTTAGTATAACCATTTATCCAGGCTAACCCAAATTCAAATAGTAATTCATTTCAACCAAGTAAGTAAATGTTTGTAGCAAACTAACCGTTAAATTAGCAAACTGATTGACTGTGTTTACAATTAACATATGTCCTTCTTCTCACTTTTAATTTCTGACAACAGCTGGAGTTTCATAACAATATTTGTTTCCCATGTTAATCTTATGGAGAAATACAAAACTGTAAAGGGCTCCAGGGCCTCACCCTCTAATTATTTCCTTAAAAAGAAAGTTTCCTGCACAACTTCACGGTACGCTCTTTCCAATGACACCAAGAACATGTAAATCGGTTCAGTAGTTTCGGAGGAGTAATTGTCACAAAAATCCTGCTTGCGTATTAAATAAGTACTAGTGTCCCTGTTGCTCGAATTCGAGCAATTGCTTAGTATTACAGCTGCGTTATTTAAAAACGAATAACAGTCATAATTTCTGTTGACTTTAAAAGATTCGACCCAAAGATTATGGAAATACTCAAGATGTACATAACAGATCGATATATTCAACATTTCTTGTAAATATCTTATCATTTTTCAAAAGCTGATCTTGTTTTTTAGTGTTTTCTACATATAGCCTTACTCATAGCCGCATTAGGTTGTCCATAATAACGATTATAAATTAAAAATAAAAACAACATTAATTCTATTTCTTCTCCTTGGTGGTGTTCTAGGACTTTCCTATGTTTCCATGGTTTGCAAATCGGCTCTTTCAATGATTACTAAAAAATGCAGCACAGTGTTAATTCAGTTTTATTTTTAGTATATCAATTTATCCAGGCTCTCTCGCTTTTTCCATTGTAATATTTACACCAACCCAAATTCAAACAGTAAATATTTCATTTCAACCAAGTCAGTAAATTCTTGTAGCAAACTGTTAAATTAGCAAACTTATTGACTGTTTACAATTAACATATGTTCTTCTTTTCACTTATAATTTCTGACAACAACTGGAGTTTCATAACAATGTTTGTTTCCCATGTTAATCATATGGAGAAATACGAAACGGGCCCCAGGGCCTCACTCTCTAATTATTCCCCTACAAAGAAAGTTTCCTGCACAACTTCACGTTACGCTCTTTCCAATGACACCAAAAACATGTCAATCGGTTCAGTAGTTTCGGAGGAGTAATTGTCACAAAAAACCTGCTTGCGTATTAAATAAGTACTAGTGTCCCTGTTGCTCGAATTCGAGCAATTTCTAAGTATTAGAGGCGTTATTTTAAAAGTAATAACGGTCATCATTTCTGATATTTTTAAAAGATTCGACCCTAAGATTATGGAAATATTCAAGATCTACATAACAGAATATATCAATTTAACCAGGTTCTCTCGCTTTTTTCCATTGTAATATTTACGCCAACCTAAATTCAAAATAGTAAATATGTATTTCATTTCAACCAAGTCAGTAATGTTTGTAGCAAACTAACTGTTAAATTAGCAAACTTATTGACTGTTCAAAATTAACATATGTTCTTCTTCTCAATTTTAATTTCTGCCCACAGCTGGAGTTGCATAACAATTTTTGTTTCCCATGTTAATCTTATGGAGGAATACGAAACTTTAAAGGGCCCTAGGGCCTCACTCTCTGATTATTTCACTAAAAAGAAAGTTTCCTGCACAACTTCACGTTAAGCTCTTTCCAATGACACCAAAAACATGTCAATCGGTTCAGTAGTTTCGGAGGAGTAATTGTCACAAAAATCATAATTGCGTATTAAATAAGTAACTAGTGAACCTGTGCGGCTCAATGCCCCGCAAAAACATATGAATTTAGAAAACAAATTCATCTTGTTATATATTGACTCGACGTCGAAAATTAAATACAGTAATAATAAAACCTTAGAAGGGAAGCAGTCCAGCCATTTTCTAGCTTTATGCATATTATATTTAGTAAATTAATAAGTGTTCAAGTATGTTATGGAGTAGTTATTTTTTAAGAAAAAAAACACATTTAACAAAACATTTGATTATATCAAACCAATAGGCCTATGTAGTATGTAGCATATTTTGAGGGTCATAAAATGCTGCTTGAATAAAACACCTTTAAAAATAAACACTAAAAAACAATATTTTTATCACAAAGCATTTCCATGAATACTACGATTTTAGTATTTAAGCTACCTTCAGGAATATTACCCTGGTCAGAATTTTCCGTAATGATAATGCGTATCCTATTAAAAGATGTAGCCTCACTTAAAACAACGTATATATAGTTGCTCATGAGTGAAATTGGTCTGGCTATGAAGAGTGCTGCTCTTTAATTAAAGCGCTTGTGCTGCAAATGCCAAAGATAACAGAAATTTGCATATTTCCATTTTAAAAGGTAAGTTTGTATCAGATGGGCAAATTTGTATCCTCGAAATCAAAATATGTCCCTACCCATTTGTTCCAGTTAGGACTTACTTTACATTGTTGTTAACCATTCTGATCACATGAAGTCTTGTGCCTTTTTATGAGGCCCTTTTTGATGTTTTAATATCAATAAAACCACTGCCCCCTTTTATTAGTATAATCTGTGTCTTGGCAATCCACTGACCTCTATATTTTCAGTTCGATTTTCTAGATGGGTGTCTCCGCCTTCGTCTGTTTTCAAGGACCCACTCTTCTTCCCCTTGGTAAACTGACAATTAATTACCGGACTTGTCAAGTTCATGTAGTAATTCATTAACACTGTTAGTTTATAAAGAAAATTAGATAAAAGTTACTTGGCTTGGTACTTTCATAACTCCAAACTCAAAATACACCCACAAGTAAAAGAGAATCAAGTTATTGGTAAAAAATAACGATGTTTGTGTAAAAACATTATTCACACGAAGTAGATGATTTGTTTGATTTCTCGATCAGCTGTTTCGTTTCTAATGAATTAAGAATGTCAAAGATTTATGATTTTACATACATAAATTTTTATAGTAAAGATTTCTAAATCATGGTAACTTAGTCTCTACTGAATTTTACTATTCCCAGCATTAAAAATAAAGTAGTAAGATCCATTATGAGTAAACTTTAAGGTACTTAATCATTGATTGAAATTTAGTATACATTAACAGTCATAATACACAGCAATTATTATGTAGTAGACTTTGACTATTTTAAAGTAACAAACATATGTTTCTGTAAATAAAAATTATCTCCCATGTTATCCTTATGGAGAAATACGAATCTTTAAAGGGCCCCAGGGCCTCACTCTCTAATTATTTCCTTAAAAAGAAAGTTTCCTGCACAACTTCACGTTACGCTCTTTCCAATGACACCAAAAACATGTCAATCGGTTCAGTAGTTTCGGAGGAGTAATTGTCACAAAAAACGTGCTTGCGTATTAAATAAGTACGAGAGGTCGTCCAGTGGTCGAAACTCGACCAAAAATACGTAATGTACTCACTTATCTATTTTCACCCCACACTGTAAATAAAACATGTGATTTGAGTTTCTTCCATTTGTTTTGGTTTTCTGTTTATATTTCGTTGTTATTTTCGTTACCAGCATGGCAACGCATAAGATCCATGTTAATATTTTCAAATTTTTAAACTCATTTTTTGTGCTTATCTTTGAGCCTATTTAAATTTATAAAGGGATTCTGCACACCTACAGGAAAATAGTTTTTTAACGGTATGCGTAGATTTTCCCTACGATGAACACGAGCTGAGAAAAAAGGTTTTAAAGAAACATGCTTGCCTATTAATATATAGATTATATATAGATAGATAGATATAGATAGATAGATATAGACATATAGATATGAGAGCTTGGTTACTGGGCTATGAAAATATTGGCTCCACTCTTTAAATATACAAAAATAGATCTTCAATTTAAAATATTGTTTTGATTTTCAGTTCTATATGTTTTATTTTCAATCTTTTAATACATGTTAATAAATTGTTAATAAATAAATGTTAATAAACTTTAAATGACTAATACGTGAATTATTGAGCTGGTGCACGGCCACCTTTAACTACAGGTCGCCACGAATACTACTGTAGTATTCGTGCAAGCCGCGGCCTGGTAGAATTGGCAACGTCGCAAGTGGTGTTGACAGACGTCCCATAAGATAACATGGCAGACAGGTGACATGAGCTCATTAATTCGCACTTTATTGATTTAAATTTATGAACAAAATGGTTATTTGTGCAACTAGTGAGCAAAGGGAGCAATTGACTCACTCGAGAGAAATACTTATTGCATACTTTGCACTCGAGTTGCACATTATATTTTTCCTACAGTAACCATAAAACAAATAAATTGATAAAGAAACGTGACATATTTTTTACATAGAAGTGAACTTTTGATATTACATTTAATGATACAACGGTACAACCAGCTGACCAGCTGATTTACAAACCAGTGCTGCCAACTTTTTTTCTCGCGCATAAGACCTTGTCTGCATGTTACGCGCTCACTATTTCGTGCCTTCACGTTGCAAATCTTTAGTGAGGGAGACAAAGTAATTGACAATGTTAACATTGTCTCACTGATGAGCGAATTGGCCACTTTTCTTTCTCAAATCAATGAGAGAACATGTACATTGTTAGGTAACTGTAGGAAAATTTATTAAAATATTGAAAATAAAACATACAGAATTGAAAACCGAAACAATATGAATTAAAAATCTACAGGGTGTCTCAGACCACCCGGCCGGCTTGTATAGCTCCAATATGAAAGCAAATGGAAACATAATTGCAACTGGAACCCCCTATTTTGACCCCAAGGAATTCAGCTAAATTATTTTCAACCCCAAAAAAGAACCCCAAAGGGCAGATTTTGGGGGGTGGGGGTGGTTTTTGGGAAATTTTCAAATATAAAGGGGGGTCGTGTTATACCTCTTTTTAAAGGTCCTTTAGTCCTGAGTATTTTAGTGGAAAAAGATTTAAATTATCTTCATCCCTATTTACAGGGTGTTCAAAAACGTACAAAAAATAGACCTTTGAACTACTTTTCACTGTAAAGAGGTGGAATTTCGTGAGGGGTTCAAATTTTGACAACACTTTAATTAATAAATGGGCTTTCAAAAAACTCTGGGTTTAACCCTTTTGCTATCTTTTTTACTTATGTACGCATTTTCAAACTTCTTGAAGTTTCAAAAGCTGTTATCTCAAAAATTTCAAATGGCAACATGGGTTTCATTACAAACCACATTGTAGCCCTTAAAATTTGCTATAATTTTTGTATTTAATGTTTTTTGGTATCTTCATTGGTTAAAGAGATATAGCGAAATTAGTGTATTTTAATGTTTTATTAAATGGTATTCAAAGTGTTTGCTGTTGTAAGTGTACACGTCTAGGTCTCAATTAAAACTAATTATGTTAAAAAATTAAAATACTACCCAGATTGTTAAACTTGGAGGATTAATAAAGGAAAAAACACAACTGAAAATATTCTTAGTTATTTTACAATTTAAAAATTCTAAGAGTGCTTTGAATGAATACTGTCTATAAATGCTACTGGTAAATAAATAAAAAATCATCATGAAATCAATGAGCGTGTGCGTGAAACTGGTCACGTTTGATCAGATAAAACAAAATGTAAGGAACTTACTGGATCTGTACGAGAGGTGAATGCACCTGCGGTAGTAAAATAGCAATACAGTACCATAATAGTTAGTACTACGTGCATAAACAGAGTTGGGGTTTGCATGGAACAAAATGGAAGGCAATTTAAGCATTTGTAGAAGTCCATCGGTATGTAGGTTATTAATTCTGATTCAAACAAATTATTCATTCAAAGCACTATAAGAGCCATGAAATTGTAAAATAACTAAGAATATTTGCAGTTGTGTTCTTACCTTTATCAATCATCCAAGATCAACAATCTGAGTACTATTTTATTATTTTAGACAAGATTTGTTTTAATTGAGACCTAGAGGTGTACATTTGCAACAGCAAACACTTTGAATACCATTTAATAAAACATTAAAATACACTAATTTCGTTATATCTCTTTAACCAATGAAGATACTAAAAAACATTAAATACAAAAATTATAGCAAATTTTAAGGGCTACAATGTGGTTTGTAATGAAACCCATGTTGCCATTTGAAATTTTTGAGATAACAGCTTTTGAAACTTCAAGAAGTTTGAAAATGCGTAACATAAGTAAAAAGATAACAAAAGGGTTAAACCCAGAGTTTTTTGAAAGCTCATTTAGCAATTAAAGTGTTATCAAAATTTGAACCCCCCACAAAATTCCACCTCTTTACAGAGAAAAGTAGTTCAAAGGTATATTTTTTGTACGTTTTTGAACACATTGTAAATAGGGATGAAGATAATTTAAATCTTTTTCCACTAAAATACTCAGGACTAAAGGACCTTTAAAAAGAGGTATAACACGACCCCCCTTTATATTTGAAAATTTCCCAAAAACCACCCCCACCCCCCAAAATCTGCCCTTTGGGGTTCTTTTTTGGGGTTGAAAATAATTTAGCTGAATTCCTTGGGGTCAAAATAGGGGGTTCCAGTTGCAATTATGTTTCCATTTGCTTTCATATTGGAGCTATACAAGCCGGCCGGGTGGTCTGAGACACCCTGTATATCTGTACATTTTTAGAGGAGTCAATATTGTCATTGTCCAGTAACCAATCTTTCGTAATACACAAATACCATTAGCTGCCTCCAAACAAAACAGCTGTTACAACACCACTTACGAGTTGCCACTCCGAAGGCCGCGGCCTGGAGTTAAAGGAGGCCGTGGCTGGTGTCACCTGACTGTCATGTTATCTTATGGGACGTCTGGCGCTAGACAACACTACTTGCAACGTTGCCAATTCTACCGGGCCGTGGCCTGGAGTTAAAGTTGGCTGGGCCGTGACTACACAGAAAAAATTGTTTCAAAATTTACAATGTGATGAGAAGTCCAGTTGTGTTCATTAGTCTAAAGGCTATCAAAGATATACAACTCAACAACAATGTAGTTATTTACATCGTTTATGGTTATCTTGGTTACATGCTATGGTTTTACATGAGGATTTTAACCAAACAGCTGATCACGTTTAGTTGAATTTTTAACTACAGTCTGATCGCAAAGAAGAGACAAAAAAGTTTGAGGATTGATGAAGGACTTTTAAGTTCCCAAGTAGCAAAAGCATTGTTGAAACGAGTACAAAAGTGTTTTTAATACAATTTTAAAACATATTCACATAATTTTTTGATTAAAACAACTTTAATATGAGTTTCAAAGAAGTTTCAAATTATTTTATTACAAGATATGAAACAAATATTAAAACAAGTGTTGAGAAGACTTTAACATGTTTTTAAATTGTTTATAAACAATTTTAATACAGGTCATACAAAATTGTATGGATATAAGTTTTAATATCGGTTTGAACAGTTTTAAAATAATTTTAAAACATTTGTATAAATTAATATTAAAATCTGTTTGAACAGTTTTTAAACTATTTTAAAATCAAGTTTAATATAAGTATTCAAACTTATATTGAAGATATTTAAAAATCAGTTTGAACCGTCTTATAATTCTTAAAACGGGAGAGGTAAGTCTAAGTTTAAAAACTTATATCAAAACTATTGAAATATTAATATTAGTTTGGATTTGGTCTGAGAAAAGATTTTTTTAATACAAGTATTAAAATTGTATTATTGTAAGTTTTAATATAAGTTTGGACAATATTAAACCTATTTTTAACGAGATTTCAAGTAAGCTTAACAACTTGTATTATTAGCGAATTTCCCTATAGGGATATAGCTACAACCCCCCCTCAAACCCTATAGGGTCTCATGGTAAGATCTAAGCCTGGGACAGATTTACTTTTTCATTTATGATGTCCCCAGTGCCAAAAACACTATTAGTTCACATTTTTAAATATATGTGTGTGTGTCCGTAAAGACGATAACTTGAGTAATTTTTGTCTGATTTTTGATAAAAGTTTGTTTTACGGTGTAAGGCGGCATAAACTTGAATGAGTTCGCGAACCAGAATGATCGGACCATGGGAACAGGGTTTGACGAGGGGTAAAATGGGGTTTTCTCGTTTTTTTCCCCTTAAAACACAAAAATTTCAATTTGTCGCCAAACCTTTTTAAACAGCTTAAAAAAAAATTTAGTTTATCAAAGTGTTTTTGTACGGTCATTGGTTACGGAGAAAATTCAAAAAAATTGTTATTTTAAAATTCCCATGTTATTCTTATGGAGAATATTGTAAAATGTTGTAGTTGGCTTGTTTATGGATATATGTTGATCAAATGAACATTAACTGGGCAGTTTATTTATTTTATACTAAGCTATTAATATTTCAATAAAAACACACTTTATTAGTTTCCCTGTAGCAGCAAGCCTAGGTACTTGTTAAACTTAAATGTTAATTTAAAAGATTAATTGAAAATCAATCCAGGCAAAAATGGAAATTCGCTTAGTCGGCAGGTTTGCTAAGGTTTGCCTCAGGTTAGTGAGGGTATTTTTGTTTTGAAATCAGTTTTAAATAATTTTGAAATATTGTTTATATTGCAGAATTTTTATTTCAGAATTGGTTTTTCCAACAGTGTCATTTGGAGGCTGGGGGAATCAGCCGACGGTGACGGTGTACCTACATCGGCCTCGGTGGTCTAGTGGATAGCGAGCCGGGTCTGATAATCTAAAGGTGCCGGGATCGAATCATACCGGAAGCACTAACATTTTGTCTAAGATTTTTGCATTATCAGCAAGTTTGGTTGATTTGGTTAGGTTGTGACAGTTTAATTTTATAATTAAAAATTTGAATTTGAGCCTTTCATAGTTTTATTTTATGAACAGAACTATTTTTTCGATTTAACCTTCATTCAATTTTTTCATTATCAGCAAGTTTGGTTGGTTTGGTTAGGTTATGACAGTTTAATTTTATAATAAAAAAATTATAAAAATGAATTTGAGACATTTATACGGTAATTTTATTTCATGAACAGAACTATTTTTTTCGATTAGTAAAACCTTCATTAGATTTTTTAAATATCATCAGCAAGTAGGTTATGAGTTTAATTTTATAATTAAAAAATTTTATTTGAGGCGTTTATGAACAGAGAACTATTTTTTCGATTAGTTTTTCATTATAGTGAATCAGAAGCCTCCAAATGACACTTAAAGAATGATGACTTACCCTCCTTATGATGCACAATATATTTTGTTTTGGTTGGTTGTTGGTTCTATGTGTGGTACCAAATAGCGTAAAAATATGTTTTAAAACACTATATATTCAGAAATCTTCTCGGGGAAGGCCCCAGACCCCCCAGATGTTTGTTATCCTGGTATAATCTTTGACTATTGATAGAACATCAGTATCTAAAAGTCGAAAAGTCAATGGTATAGTGGCAAGATTCCATATTTTTAACTGATTAATATAGTAACACTTTTTTATTAAACTTCAGGAGTAACCCTTTTCAAGGATGGTAAAATTCTGACCACAAACTCCAGTTACTGTGTCATAGTGATGTCTTCCCTGTCCACATGGGGGGGGATCCGATTCCAGTGGTGTGAGTCTGTGAGTTCCGCTATGTAATAATAGTACTGGTGAAAAGCATTTAATCATTGTTAAATAAAATAATTGCTTACTAATTTGTCATAAAAAAAAAACCCAGCCAAAAGGCAATTTTAAGATTTATTTCCGTCCAGTGTACTAGAACCAGAGTGTGTTATTCTGATGTCTAATATTTGTATACTAGTTGCTCTGCCCGTGCTTCGCTACGGGGTGAGAATGCAGAAAAGAATAATTCAGTTTTACTTTAAGATACTATAATATACTAACAGAAACAGTTACAATACACTTATCAGGAAACATATAGGCAAAGGCTCAATCGTTCTTATTGAGTTTTTAAATGAAGAACTCTTAATATATTACAGTACTATAATTTCATAGTGTACCGTAAAATGGGGTGAATAGAAACAACAGGGTGAATAGAAACAAAACTTCAATGAATGATTCACATTTTTATAACTTTGTTATACATTGACTTTATATAAGGGAATTATTTTCCCCCATTATAACCATATCCTATCTACCTAGGAAAAATTAGTTTAGCATATTTGTATCAATGCTTCGGATGTTGGATGATGCGAAACATCATTTGAAAATTTTTGCGAAAAACATTCTTTTCAAAACTTTCTCTCTAAGTATTGTGACAGGTAGCCGAATGAAACAACAAAAATGCACTACGAATAATAATTTATTTACTTAATTTATGATAAAAACAATAGTGAAGTGTTTAGCTTCCGACTTGCTGTATAATCCTATAAATTTAGTTTACAACACAAATAAGTTATTGGGGGACATAGCCTCCCGAGGAGGCTATGGGGAAAGGCGACGCGACGCGGAATTTACATGACCGATTGAATTGGATTTAGAATTTAGACTAACTCAACTGAGTGTGCGCTTCCCATAGCCCAGAGTTGGGCGTGGAGGGGAACCAGCCAATCACGTTGCGGCTATGCCGCGTGACGTCAGTGCAAGCCCTGGACGGTGCTGCTGCCTAACGATTCATCAGGGCATAGTTGCGCATTAACTGATTTCATCGAGCGACTTGCTGAGCTGTATCAGCAAATTCCAGCCATGCGCGTTACACTTTCCGAGAACGTTGGCCTGACCTAGGCTGACGGAATATTCCATGGTGAGGCAACTGGTTGACGCAAAAAGCTGGGAGGTTAACAGTCCAATATTACATACCCTCTTTTTATATTTGAAATAAAGCAAAGCTTCTGTGACGGTAAAGACAGGGTTTCCTGAGGGTGTAACCAAAACCTCCCCAACTGATATGTAATGGGTCTGGGAATTTTTGGGACCGTCACAGTATGAACCTATTACATGTATTTATGTTAATAACCATTGTTTATATTGTCTTAGGTATCTTAAAACCAAGTGTGTTAATAGATTAGTCTTAGAATAAACTATATTTTTTTACTTTATTTTTAATTTAGGTTATGTCATGATTTTGCAAAACCAGGGTGAATAGAAACACTTTTTTTTGAACCAGTGGTGCAAATAAAGGTTGACCTGAAAACCCCCCAAAAAAGAAAAAAAAATACCAGAGATGAAGATGATTCTACATCAGTCACACTGGAAGAAAGTGACAAAGACGAACAATTTGATGAAGAAGAACCAGCATACCTAGCTCAAGACATCAGCGAGTCTTCAAAGTTGTCCCTTCATGATCATGTAATTGTCAAAGTAATGGGGAAAAACAAAACTTGCTATCGTTTATATGTTGCAAAAGTTATTGAATTTGACGAGGAAGGATAAATAAGAAGATTCATCAAGAAAATTGCGCAAACCAACAAGTTCTGAGAGACAGATTAAGAGGCCCTCTTCAAAGTCGATGACTTAGTACGATCGGCTTCCAACTCCCAAGCCGTGTACAACTTGTAGATTTAAGGGAGTGTTGTATTTTGAGGATGATTTGTCTGATTTTACTCTTCATTTAGTTGGTTTCTATGTAAGATTTTGTTACTCTGATTTCACCCATTGTCATTTATGTTCTCCGATTTGTTTGGATAAGGGTTTATGAAAACGACGTTTTTATACTTCGTACTTATAAATGTGTTAATTAACTTTAAATATTTTTATTTACAACAACCTAAGCTAACAAGCATAAATTTCATGTTTCTATTGCCCCTGGTAAGTGAGGAAAAGCAACAATCATCAATTTAACACAGTGTTTCTATTCACCCCAAAGTGCGGGGTGAATAGAAACAGCCATATTTTATTTTTTTTCTGGTTAATGATTAAAAAGAAAAAAAATTGATAACTGGTTTGAGTAGAGGAGTTCAAGACCAAAAATATGAGCTAGTGTTGAAAATTTAAAAATTAAAAATATCGGTTTTACAGAAGCTTAAAAGTCAAAAAGTGTTTCTATTCACCCCATTCTACGGTATAGCATTTAAAATATATGCAAAAGTATAATTCATTGACAACATGGAACCAAGAAACAATTCTCCTTCTATACAAATTAAATTAAATAGCAGAACAGCATTTCTGACAACAGCTGGAGTTTCATAACAATGTTTGTTTCCCATGTTAATCTGATGGAGAAATACGAAACTTTAAAGGGCCCCAGGGCCTCACTCTCTAATTATTTCCCTAAACAGAAAGTTTCCTGCACAACTTCACGTTATGCTCTTTCCAATGACACCAAAAACTTGTCAATCGGTTCAGTAGTTTCGGAGGAGTAATTGTCACAAAAATCCTGCTTGCGTATTAAATAAGTATATATAGATTGTTAATTTAGCAAATAAAAAAAATACTTAAACTAATAAAAAAATAAATCTGTCCCAAAAAATAGTTTGGATACCTACAGTAGTCTACATAAGTTACTTAGCTCCTTCATTCCCCACTGAAATTATTTCAATTTATCACCCCCATTGATTAAAGAGCAAAATATTTTAGGTAGCCTATAGGTACTAATTGTAAAAATTGTGTTTACCATGTGAATAAATAAATAAATTAGTGCTTTCTTTGGATAAATAATAATAACTGTCATACATTTTTCCTGGCGATTGAACATTGAATATTTTAATCTGTTTTACCTAACCCGCCATGTTAAACATCCCTATCCTAAGCGTGATGTATACAACTTCCTTACTTCTCGAGTGATAAAGTATCAAAAAACCCACTCGGTGATGTAATGAAACCCATTTAAATAACATTGAGTGGATAACGTAAAAATTATACCTCTATGGAGCCAACGACGTTCAACGCTAGAAATCAGCTGTGTGCTTAAATATTATTGTTGTTTTGAAGAATTTTCCTAACCTAGCTTTTGTTTGTAAATGAACGTTACTGTTAGAAGATGAGTGAAATGGACAATGAAAAATATTGTTCGTAACCTCCTGTATATTGTCGGGTCAGGTAAAATCTTGTACGTTACACGTTACGCAAGAGCGTGTTTACATCACTTAGGTAAATTATGCAACTCGTGTGCGTGATGTAAAAACGCTCTTACTACACTTGTAAGGTAAATAGCTATTAAAGGCCTCAGTGTGAAGTGATTATTTGAACAGTATGAAGAATATCTGACATTCAACTAATATAATTCAGATAAAACAATATAATATTAGTAGATTAATTTGTCATATCATTAATCAAATTTGCGAGTAAAGTACCTTTATAATGATCAAGTGTCAGCCTCGCTTACTCTGAATGTAGAATTTTGAAAATATTAGGCCTATATATTTTATGGTATGCTAACACACTTGTATGATAAACATTTAAGAGTAACAAACTTGAAATATTTATTGTGCATTCACAATCAATCACAGGTTCCATCATTCAACATTTTTAGATTCTCAAAACCTATTAGATTACCTATCTAGGTTAAATGACCTACAGTAGTTGATCAGTAATACTGAACGTACAAATAAATTCAAAATGGCTTAAGCAACTATTTTGGTATCCAATTTTTCAGGTTTGTAGATTACCACAATGGTGAAACTGAATACAGAATCAACTGATAGAGAAATAAATTTACAAGACAACCAAGAATTCAAACTGTAAAAAAATGAAATTTTCTTTTTCCTAATCCATGTAAAACATAATACCAACACTGGCAACACTATTCATAAAAACAAAATATCCTATATATTAATAATTGGAGGCAAGCATGTTTCTTGAAACCCTTTTTTAACAGCTCGCACAGGGAAAACCAATGCATACCGTTAGAAAGATATTTTCCTGTTAATGTGCAGAATCCTTTTATAAAAAATAAACAGAAAATCAAAACAAATGGAAGAAATTCCAATCACATATTTTATTTACTGTGCGGGGTTAAATTGAGAAGTCTGCACATTAATATTTAGTTTTCGACTACTGGACGACCTCTAGTCAAACTTAAAAAACAAAATATAAGTGACAATAGGTAGTAAAACACCAGTTCAGGTTTTAATATATGTAATATATTTTTTAATAGTAGACACAAAAGTATCTGGGATCGGCTATTTATAAGCTGCGAGTATTTAGGTATAAAAATATACACAACATAAAATTACAATAATTAATATCTGAATCACAATAAAATTACGCGACTCTTATTGAAATAGGAATCAACATAATAAGTACAAAGGTTAAAAATATTTACAAAATTATTACACAATTCTTCGTTAAAACGGAAGAAGTAAAAACTGGCAAAATGTCATGAAAATTAAAATTACAAAAAACTGTCATTGCAAAAGTTTACTAGTAATAAGCTCCCATAATACTGTTAATATCCATACTCTTATAAAACCTGTTAATAAAAAGAGCGTTAAGAACCTTACTGTACATTGCCTAGTAAAATAAAATACAACCTGTCATAGTCTCATCTAATAATACTTGGATAATTTGTTAAAAACAAGACGTATGTTCATTCATGTAGGTATGTTAATATTATTAGCTTTTGCATTTTTATTTAAACAATAGTGGCAGTGAAAAAAATAGACAGAAAAGGAACACAAACCTTTGAGTATTCTTAGCTTGGGTATACAATATAACATAATAATACCATAATGAAATGAGGCAAATTTTACATTAAACAATGGGGTTTGATCAAGTTGAGCATTGAATATTGTGTGAGACCTAATTTTCCCATAAATAAGATAACATTTATTGTACAAAAATTTACTTTTTATTATAGATTTCTTAATTGTGTATAGACATCTAACTCAGACCCCTTTTGCTTTCATATCTCCCTATCATAATCTCAGCGATGCGGTATTACTGTAATTAAATATTTTTATATTTAGAAAATTAAATTTTGTTTTCAAGGTAGCTCTTGATAAACATTTTATTTAGAATCTTGTAATTTATTGCTGAGCTAAAAATGCATATATTAAATTGTTTTAGCTACCGGTACATAAATACAACTTAAAAAAATGAAGTTTTTTATTATTATAAGGTTGGAGAACACAAACAATTAAAAACGGGTATTTTCATTAAACTTGAGTTAACTGAGTTTGAAAAACTTTCAATGCCCAACATAATAAGAAGTACTTTTTGAAGATAAATACAAAACAAGAATCACTAGACCATTGTTAGTCACAAGTAGGCCTAATCACATAAAAGTTACTAATACGGTAGTATTTAAACCAGGATTATGTTTTCAAATACATTTAAGGAGTAAAATTATACTAACATGTCTATGAAAGTTAACTTTTTAACAAATTTATCACGCTTAAGGAACCTGGGAATTTGATAACTTAAAAAAACATGGAACATTGGTTAGGTTAATTAATATAGGCCCTACTATGTGTACCACTAAGAGGAAGACATTGCTATTTTTGTCTTAATATACCGCATCAAACACGCTACAAACTTAAAACTATACAGCTGCAACAAGTATATATGTAAACAATAAGCCTTCTTTCTCTATATACTATGGTATAGGGGGAGAAAGTAAGTCTTTCCAACTATATAGTTATTTTTGGTCTCCGGTAAAAAATTCCCTCTAAAATAAGTGGATTCCGGATAACCAAAGTACGGTACCAAAAAACCCTGGGTCCCACTTAATCTTTTACTTACAGAACTAAATTATTAAACATCAAAATAATGGAGTTTTTTTTATTTGAAAAGGCCGTTTTATTTGCAAAACCATTTCAAATTAATTCTTGGTTCTTTACTAAAAGTTGTGTCACTTTAACAAATGAAACTAAATGAATTAAAGAGATAGGCTACAAAAGAGGGAAGCCAAAATATTAAATTAGGCTATAATAATTTGATTCATAACCTTTATTCAAAATCTTGTCTATCAATCGCCATGCAGAGTAGTTTTTCCCACATTTTTTTGCTAATTTTGGTGTTCTGTCATTTGTTTTGGTTATAAGAATCATCAAATGTGACTCGGTGGTATTTTTCACAAGTTGTAGGTCTCTGTATATTACTAGTGTCTAGAGTTTCAAATTTGTAGTAGGTTTAATTTGTCAAGTATACAGTATATTAATTAAAAAATAGCAAGATCTTTAAGGGGCGCGGGGTACGCCTATTTCCAACATAACAAAATCATTCTTCAATCTTCGCCAAACTCAATTTTAATGATAACATTGGAAAGCAGAAACATGTGATTGCAGTAAAAAAGGAATCAAACGAACTTACACAATTAACGTATGAATGAGATTGAAATGAGATTTTTTACTCAACAAACCCTGTAGTTAAGTTGTCAACGTTGACCAATCGAATTGGTTGTTGACCAGCCAAATAGTTTATAGAGGCATAGCCTACTGTATTGTTGTCATTGGTTTAATAGTATGTTAAACACTAGTTGTTAAAAATTTAGGCCTACCTATTCTAATATACCAATGATATATTTTAGATTCCCAATGATATTATTAAAATGAGTCACGTATGTAATTTATTTCTTACAAGGCTTATGCCACTTTACTTATAGAATTATACATAATATTGCTAACCTCAATTATTGCTCAACTATTAAGGAATAAGGACGCACAATTTGTTATACTTCAACTGAAAACATATACTGTACCTACAAAAAAATATCAACCCAAAGTTTCTACTTAATGTTCTTAGGATATAAAAAAATATTTCCATTTTGTATTTAGCACATAAGTATATATATAAAAAAAATTACATGAACTGTGATTCTAAACTTTGTTCAACTAAATCTGTGGGAAACTGGAATTAAACTCATTTCCCCATGTTAAATTCAAAACTGTTATGTGCGAACAAATTTTCATAACTCCATAAATTACCATAATCACAAACTTTTTAACAATCTTCAATTTATGGAAGAATAATAAACCTGCCTCTCTCAAATTAAAATTAAAAACCACTTTTTTCTACTTGAAACACATTATATACCTATACAAAACTTATATTACAAGGTTTTGACAGTTTAAATAAATTTCCTTGAATGTATAATAAGGTGCAGAGTGCAAAATATCTTCTATCGTGTGCTTCTACAGGAACATTGTTATATTAGGCTAAACAATTAACATGAGTTAAAGTAATACTATAACTGTATTGAATGAATATTACCTCGTGAAAGATCAGCTACAGTAACGGATTTAAACTTAAAATGTCTAACTCAATTATTAGTAAAGCTTTTGTCAGTCTGAATTAAACCTAGATTGTTCAAGACTATTCACATTTTTTTTAACAGTATTGACTTGTATTTCTCTTACGTTTGGTAGGTCTGGGTGTGTGTGTGTGTAGTTATCCTCGGTCGGCGATAAGGCTGTTTAATTCCTTGCCGGTTCATGTGCGCAATTTGGACCTTGATGATTATAAGACGGCCCTGCGTGACAGGCTGGTAAATAGGCCTCTTTACAGCCTCGAAGAATTAGGCAACGAGCCACTTTTTAGCCATTGCCACAGTGTAAATAGTATTGTGTAAATAGTATTTTAGTATTTAGTAATCTGACGCAGTCATGCCGATTTCATCGGTCAACGACATAGACTACAAGTATCAAGTATCAAGTATCAAGTAAGCCTATTATATACTGTAATTGCCATTCAGACATGTCTTAGAAGGTGATTAAAATGTAATACTTCCTTTAAATTGACCATATCCTATCCTGTTAATTAAAATTTAGGGGTGGCCGAAGTCCTAGTATTTGAAAAGTTTGTAGGCACAAGTCCCACATCTCCAAATCTAAATAATCATCCAATGAATTTTGTTCATTTAGGTTAGGCCTATATAGGTAATTAACATATCAGAAGTGCTTAAATAGTTGCTGTCTTTCAACTAGGCCATATTATCCTAAACAATTTTTGAGTTTTATTTAAGTATGTGATTTAAAATATTTTATTATAAAGAAATTCAAGCATTGGCACAATATTTAAAAAATCTGCTCCTAGTATTAAAATGCAAAAATACTTGCCAGTTCTCTTAATAAAAATGATTAGCCCTAAATAAATATTAAAGCTACCTATACAGTTTGTAAAATATAACAACGTCGTAAATGTATAATAAGAGTAAAAAAAACACACTTTAAAAAATTGAGATTGGTAGAAATTACAAATATTTAGTTACGTGGTAAATAACTATAAAAAGAGGTTTTAAAGGGAGATTCAGAACTATCATTTAAATGGCGAAAGCCTTCACGGAGTTAATAAAATTACTGCAAGCAGTAGACAATATAAATGGGATTTCAAAACAGTTCTAAAAATGGAAATCTTTAAAGGCTCAAGATATATTATTTTCAAACAGTTTTATAATGTTTAAGAACATAAATTCTCATTCCTCAGCTCTCTCAAAAATATCCACTAGTAAGTTAGGCCTATTGTAGGCCAGTTATCATTAAGGGATTTAAACATTAGACAATAAGACCAACTACCGGGAAGGCTGTGGCGATGGCAAAGGAGTTGGCTGTGTTAAGTTTGTCCTGTGTGTAAAAACTTTTTGTTTGAGTGCCCATGGGATGGAAAACAGTCAAGTGTTAGAAATATTTTATTTAGGCTAGCTTAAACAGCAATTAGTTTGATCCTTATGCTTATGGTGAGGTTGAACTATCACTTCATGTTGTTTCTTGGACCTCAGGATTTACTGTTTTAGAGTATAAAAGGTATAATGTTACCTGGATCTGCCAGAGTAATCCAAATTGCTGTCTAACGACTACGCGTATCACCACTACACGGTATCACCTTTAATGATCATTAATTATTATCTGCCTTTGTCTATTTAATGATGAATTATGTTCATTTTTTATTGATAGTTAACCTAGCCTAGTTCATGAGGATTAATATTATTATCGTCATATTTCTTTTTATAAATAACTGTTTAAGTTAAATGGTGAGTACCGTGGAGATAGTAAAAGAATAAATGGTCTAATGATTAACTACCCGCCTTGGATCATTTATTAGGATAGGCCTAATGGTGATTTCAGCTGCACTGGGAGCCACAAAGTTTATAAGGACAATTTTAAAATCATGTTTAATTTTTGAAACAAAAACTTGATTAGGCCTGGTTTTATTTTCAACTGGAGCAATTGTAGTAAAACTAATTCCAGGATTACATTGACCCAGAAGCCTTATTAGAAAATATAAATATCTTGAGCCAAATGTTTATTTATAGCCTAGGTAAAGTATTAAAATGCTGAGTTAAATAATGCATTAAGTTAGTCACAATTGTTGTACATGTTCTATTTGTATAAGCCTAATAAATATATTATATATATTTATAATTTGGACAGATCATTTACAATGGTAAATAGGCTATTTGATTAGTTGGGATTCGTCCCACAACCAAAGATTTCTATGTACACGATTTAAGGAAAGGAAGAGTACTCGAAAAATAAAATCTACAAAATCTACAGATCAACGTTCCTTATAAAACGTTTTGCCACTTTGAAGAAACGCCTTAAAATCTAATAAAAAATACTGAAACCGTAGGCTTTACTATTAAACTATAGCAGCCCTTAGTAGTCTTACATTTTAAATAGGCCTATAAAATTATTAACTAAGCTTTGATTATAAAAAAAAGCGAACGTAGATCGAATCGAGTAAAAACCTAATTACACTAGCGGGCAATAAGACTGCACTAAAAACACTGTACTAGAGGAACATCTAATCCGGAAATTTACGGCCGGAAGTTATCGCAAATTACAAAAAATATAGTCCAAAATTGTTTATACGTTTAACTCACGTAAAATCTTCTCTAGGATGAACCATACTGGGCTGTGTGAATGAATCTTCTGGTTGTTCTCCGTCTGCTAGAGATCGGAAGCGTACGAAGCCATTCTCTGCTACCAGCATGGATGGTGAAGGCTGAAGCCGCCTCTCAAAGGGAACCAGAGTCCCGCATATGGATTTGCTCATGTCGTGATCGTCAGCTGGATGTTTCTTCAACGATCTCCTCTCAGTGGTGTTGTGTAGAAACATGTGCGGTCCAGCGTGCAGATTGTTTAGAGGGAAGGTATCGTCATACACCTGTTTGCCAGTTCTAAGAGAGTAGTTATGTATTGCTTGGTTTGAGCTGCAGATTGCTGGATAAATATCATCACCCGCTCCCCCTTCACTTCCTCTAGGAGTTGCTGCACCGCATGAAAACAATGCAAAGCCAGTGGCAGAGTTATGACTTTGAGTTTCTTTTTCCGCCTCACATCTCAGTGGCTGAACTCCAGCCCAAGACATTAAAAAGCACATGGAGATTTCAATAACTCTTACTGAAAATTGAAAACCCCACCATAACCAAACATGAGGAGATTCTTCTCCCAGGAACTCGTACACTCCGAACATTCCATAGAGCTGAACTGCAGCCATCAGTAGACTAAGCATTGCAGTTGCTAATGTAACACGAACAGCGTGAGCGAGGGTGGGACGATGAGAATCTGAGAACACCGATCCAAATATGTTACCTTGCTTCCGAAGAGAAGAATGAGATAGAGACTTATACAAATACAGATAAGAAAGGCCAAGTGCGACACACAGAATAACAAAAAGACATTGACATATCACTGGCAGAAGAGTAGAAAATCTAGTGGTGTTTGCCCATAGGTCTACACTTATACTCAAAATTAAGTGGGCTATGATGAACAAAGCTAGAACTGAAGCTCTTTGAAGTTTGTGACTCACCATTTTTACTTCACCTGCCAACAACAGGAACAAAAATAAAATAGCAAAAGATGATGTGAGCAAGGGGAATGCGATGTTTAGAAGTAGATGTGATACAGGATCAGGAAGAGAGTGATTGATATTGTAAGCATCGTAGAATAAAAACACACTCCGAGTTGTTCCAATGATAAGCAAGATGCCATGAAGAGTTAAAAAGTAACCTCTAGTAAGTAAACGTTTGAATGAACTTATCCTGATGATGTTTAGTAGAGAGCAAACTGCTAGTATAGCGAACAATGTGGCAATAAGGTACACGTGAATGTCCCATGCCACACCAAGAACATATCTTATTCTCGGTTCTGGTAGTTCTGGTAAATGAGCAACCTCGGGTGGATCTCTCGCTGCTAAGGGTGGTTCTGTCACTTCAATGCGCAGTTCTTCTTCTGTTACCTCTGGCGGTCGGGTCTGGGGTGGCCTAGTTGATTGTGTGCTCACTTCTTCTCTAGATTGTGCTGGAGTGAGTTTTTTCTCAGTCACCTGAGGAGGTTTCATACTAGGAGGTATTAATGTTTTCACAACTCCTTGTTCTTGTTTAATAGTACGAGATGCTTTAGATTCAGACTCAAACCTGGGTCTTTCGAGAATGTCTTGAAGGATATCATGTTTTCGTCCACTTCCTCCTGATAATATGCGAGAAACACTCGGATAGGGTAAAATTGGTACAAAATCAAAAGACTCGTTGACTGCTCTAGAATTGGTTGTAGTTGTGCTTGTTGTCTCGGAGTAAGGAATTTCAGCCAATTTTTTGAAACTGGGGGTGTTGAGGGTTTTTTTCCTTGTATCTTGCACTGGGAGATCAGGAGGTCTAATGGGAATAAGTTCTATTTCTGAAGGAAGCCTTGGTGGTGGTGGAGGAATAGGCCTTTTATTGGAAACACTGGCACCATCAGAATTACTATCTCTCAGTGTTGGTTTTTCTGCAAAAGGATTTAAATACTCAGGTGGTAAAGGGGGAGTGAAAAAGGCTCTGTTGGGAGGAGAATATGAAGGCATCTCCCTCCCTGTAGGGCTTGTTGGAGGTGGTAAAGTTGGGTGGGATGGATAGGCTAGTGTGGGTGGTGTCCTTGCACTTCGCGCACCAAGTAAACTTGATTTTGACACACCATGTTTGGACGCTAAAGTCTTGTTAAATACGTCACCACCAAACAATAACCGCCTGTCCGTTACACTGTCAGGGTTATTGTCCGCATGAATGGCATTTCGGGAAAATGCCATTAAAACTATTAAAAGTCTTAACTGAATGAACATCTTGAAAAATAGCAGGCTTGGTACAAATCCAGAAGCCCGACCCATTTTGCTTGTTTACATTTTAATAAAATTAAAGTTGTAAGTCAGCTTCCCATGACCCTGTACAATATTCACATACATATATTACATAAATAATCATTTTTAAGGCTGGATGAGCAAGGAGAAGTTTTTCAATTATGACAGTTTAGGCCAAAAAGTAAGCAAGTAAGAATCTAAGTTTAAGTCCTAGGACTCTTAATGGTGTTGTATAAAAACATTTTAAATTTAAAACAAAGAAGGAATAGTTATCACAGTCAACACATAATATAGCTTTGGATATAGTCTATGTAAATCCAAACAGTCTTAATAGTCACTAGGCCTATGTGTGAACAGTCCATTGTCCCTATGGAATATATCAGACTTTACCTTCATACTTTGCCACATTTCCAAGGTGTTAGAATATTGTTAGGCATGTTAACTTCGTCTTCAACATTGAGAATAATACAACGAAATTATTTCAATGATAGATTTGTGATCAAGTAGGTCGCATTACAATGTTCTTCACAATGAAAATAGGTTTAACCTACTTGTCATTCCAAAGGCTGTGCGCTATTTACTACAGTACCACAACGAGCTACACCCATAGTTTTCACAGAAGATAATGTCGTGCACGTTCAACAATAGTTGTGATTCGTATCCATAAAACACTTAAAACCAATTCACTTTTCTTTCAACAACTTTTCATAGCACTGAAACGAGGATTTTGTCGAACAATGAACAAAACAATGAGAAAGTCGTGAAATCTCGCTTGCGGCCATTTGCATTACATGTTACTGACACTGAACAGAACAGAACAGAACGGAGAAAAGAAAGAACAAGTTCTTCTATCGTTGGTAAACATTCCATTATCCTGTTGAAGCCAGCAACATTTTCCACATACTATATGTATAAAAGTTTGGCTAACACTGTCCGAATTTGAGAAAATGTGAAAGATTAAGAGGTTTTAGCATTGGTTTTGAATAGTAAAAGGAATTCGAACTCTCATATAATCGTAAAATCTGAAGCTGGAGCCTTTCATGATTGTCTATTGGAAACTGTAGTTGAAGTTGTATTACTGTAATAGGTATGTTTTATGGTTTTATCTATGGTAATAGCATAGACTAACGTATGTTTTATCTATGGTAATAGATGGTAATAGCATAGACTAACCAACACAAGTAGACTTCTCATCCCATTGTAAATTTTGAAGCACGTTTTTCGTGTCTAGTTCATGTACGTGACACAAAGGCGATAGTGTCGACGAAACTTTGTTTCTATTATTTTAGGGTTAATTTCTTGATTTGTGCTTTACTGTTTGGTTATATAACTAGGGGACAAGTTATTGTTTATGATTAGATTGTATTATTTGGTTAAACGAGGTTTTAAATGGCTGTAATAACGGGAAACAAATTGTAAACAAAACACGACCTCTACAGAAAACCGTACAGAACTAACAATAAAATTGGCTTCAGCTGTTCCATAAGGATGGGAAATCTACTAAGGGTGTATGTTTTATCTATGGTAATAGCCAAAGCTTTCATGTTTGTTTGGTTTCGTTTCGTGTTAGTGCCGTTTAAGCGCTAGTTTAGACGAAATGTCTTTATCATACTTTGGTGTATAATTTATAATTTGTGCTTTACTACTTGGTTATAAAACGAGAGGATAATCTAGAATAGAATTAGCTTGTTTATTTTTGGTAAAATAGTTTTCATAATTTCAATGAGTTGAAGGACACAACTACCAATGAATACAAAACCTTTTGTATTCATTGCAACTCATTGACTTTTGCAGAACGCTCAATTCCATCCCCACGTCTACCATCAAATTTTTAAACAGATTTTCTCCCAGCACTTAATGTATGGACGACTGGAAGTTCAAGACTTCTGTGAAAGACTTGATGATGAAAAGACCATACTAAAAGGTTTCTGACTTCTTTGAAGATAATCTGGAGCGGGACAGTTAGCTTTTTGTTTTTGTACTGTCTGCTGCCTGCCCACCATGTAAGCAGTCTACAGCAGTATACAGTCTTAATTCATGTCTGCGTGTAGTTTTTTCGTTTTTTATGTACCTACCGTAATAACCAGACGCAGTCTATTCCCTCTACTAGAGGGTCAACGAAGAAGGAAAATACAAATGCAAATTTACCAATTCCAATGGCCCGGTCGGTAACTAAGCACTAAATCGTGACACCATGACACCATTTTCAACCGATTTGCTCAATGTGGTAAAGCGGATGACGTCATCGCCGGCCGCAGTTTTTCCTCATTTACTTGGGTGTTTTTAAAGCACAAATTATAAAACTTATATATTGTTGTAGCACAAAATGAGCACTATATCGTGACACCATTTTCAACCAATTTGCTCAATGTGGCGGGGCGGATGACGTCATCACTGGCGGCAGTCTTTCCTCATTTACTCGGTTGTTTTTAGAGCACAAATTATAAAAACTATATATTGTTGTAGCACAAAATGAGCACTAAATTTCTATGTATAATACATTGTCAAATCATTTGGTGACGGGCTGAACGTGAAGATAGCCCCACCAACAGTTTTTAGAATTTTTTGGTGTGTTATTGTTGAGCACTTATTTTATATATATATATATATATATATATATATATATATATATATATATATATATATATATATATACCTTTGAGAAGCACAAATTCAGCACTAAATTATGGATATGTTTTTATAATTTGTGCATATTATGGTGGGGCCAACTTCATGCGAGTGCCTTGGACCTTGGACCGCTTGGGCTTGGACTGACGGACGAGTGCGGAGGCCACTTCTTCACATGTACAGAAACCTTATAATGACGTCACATGACTATCAACTGCTTTTCAGCTATCGGAATCGTGATGGTTTATGCAATCGATTATCGAAGGCCGAAGGGAATGTACTCACAGTACTTACTTCAGGGGTGCCCATCCCCCCCTAGACTCATGACGCTCCCCCCCCCAATTGAGCAACAGCCCCCCCCCACTATAAATGAGGTACACAACAAATTAGAAGCATTATTCCCCCGCCCAGCATTATTTGTAAAACTAAAAGAAGTTGTATACATTATTTTTGATATTGAAAATTCAAACCCAGTTAATCTATATAAATAAAATTATAGTTTTGTCTGTACATTGCTCAGAATTATACATATTTTTGGTTATTTTTACGTTTTATACATTGAAGAAGTTGAAACATGTCTTATCTCAATTTTTTATGTCCGTCTGTCACGGCCCAGAATGCGTTTTACTTAGCCTACTCTAAAGAAAACTAGAGTACAGATTATGATTCTTATGATTTAATTGTATTCACAGGATTGGCGAGAGTGTCCTTAGCCATTAAAATGTGGCCTCACCATTTTGGAAATAAAATAACGGACGATCAAAAACCCAGTTTTGTGTGATTTTTCTATTTTTTCCTCCATGTTTACTACATACGTCATTTATGAAATACAAATAACCTGTTAAGAAAACACGTCATATATGAAATAACGAACAGCAGTTTTGATAAAGATTCCTTTTTATAGCTGTAACTGATATGTATACATAAATGTTGTTTACGAATATGTGTAGGCCCTAACCATTTCCGATCACGTTTGTAACCATTTCCGATCTAGTTTGTAAGCAAATCCAAAACCAAGTGAGATTAATAACCGTGTGGCTTTGGCTTATATAACGGGTTTGATTTATCACGGGTACTAATATGTAACTGTAAATTAAATTAAATTAGCCATTATCCAGGTCGGGAACCGGAGATTCTGTGTGTATCAAGTTGTACTTGAATTTTGATTACCGGGAAAAGACCGTGAATCAGTGATGTACAGGACTGGAAAACTTATCTTTCTATATAAATAAAATTAGAGTTTTATAAGTCACCTCAATTTAAAGAAATGTTTATTGCCAGAATACCTATATAGTGTTCATAACCTCTGCTTCAAATTGTCAGCGTCTTTCTCTTGATATAACGACTCCCTCTCCCTCCCTTTGGAAACATCACAGATTCTTTGATGAAAATGAAATGGAAACAACGCTTGCGCCAACAATCGTCTGCTCCGTTTTACACTTCTGTCTGCTGTGCGATATGTTACAACATATTTAAGATACAACAGCTGGGGAATGAACTGTTATTATGTAAACTAACTGTTATTGAGTGATTAGTAACCATGGTAACTTTAGTAAGGCTGTGATTTGTAAAGAAAAAAAAAAGAAAAAAGGAAATGGGTTTCCCCTTTCTACTACTTTTATATATTTAAATATTGTATTTAAATATATTTACTCCTTGCAATGCTCTTTAATGAATTCTTTACAAATGTTGGTTGCCCCTAGGTTGGAAGAACTCTAGAAAATAAAAATATCAGACAGAGCTTTTGGCAGTGGAAGCTTGATGTTATAAAAAATATGTGTGGGCCCTGCAAAATATAAATATTCCCCAAAGGTCCTTAGGGGACGCCCTTGGTACTGTTATGGTTCTTCCAAAAATGTAATACCTTTAATGAGAGCAATTTACCAGTCTTAATTCTACACTGAATTTACTTGCTCACTACTACACTAGTGTTTAGTGTTGCACTTAAAAGGTGAATCTTTTGTAGTGGCTTATGATTTACTGAATTACCTTTTGTTTACCAATTAGATACTATTGCATATACTGAATTACCAAGGTTATTGAGAACTAAAAAGTGAGTGCAATGAGTAGGCCAGTAGGCCTAAATATGGCAAATTGTTGAATTTGTGTATGAATTGAAGATAAACCTAATAAAGAACAGAAAATCAAAGAAAAAGAATAATAAGATTGTTCTCGTTTCATTCTTTTTTAAGAGTGCTTTTATTATCTCTAAATATAATTTTACACTTTTTTATTAATTACATCTATCAATTCCTATGCTGTGATACAGCACCTATTGGTAGCCTATAGCCTCGTTCACACGGGGCGAGTTTACACGCTACTCGCCGGCGTGTAAGAAGCCGGCGAGTGTGCTTGTATTCGTTCACACGGAGCTTGTCCACTTGCCAACTCGCCGACGTGTAGAAAGACGCCGGCGAGTCGGCGAGTGCGCTTGTAGTCGTTCACACGATGCTTTTTCCAATCGCTCAGTAGCTGGCTTGAACTAAATCCTCCGACTTCTTCGAATAACATGCGCACAAGCACAAGCAACTGTGTTCACACTGGGCTACTTTACACGCCTACTCGCTCAAAAGCTGGCGAGTTGGCGTGTAAAGTAGCGGCACCGTCAACTTTTTCCAGAGCTTTTTTACAAGCAGCTTTTGAGCGAGTACGTCGTTCACACTGAGCTATTTTACTAGCTGCGTGTCCTGCTTGTAGCTTGTAAACTCGCCCCGTGTGAACGGGGCGCGTAATTTTTTTTTCAATTGGAGTTCCGGCCTATAGGGCATAATGCAGTCATTTGGAGGCTTCTGACTGGCTATAATGAAGGATTACTAATCTAAAAAATAGATCTGTTCATAAAATAAAATTATAAATGCCTCAAATTCATTTTTATAACTTTTTAATTATAAAATTAAACTATCATAACCTTACCAAACCAACCAAACTTGCTGATGATGAAAAAATCCAATGAAGGTTTACTAATCGAAAAAAATAGTTATGTTTATAAAATAAAACTATAATTAAATGGCTCTAATTCATTTTTATAATGTTTTAATTATAAAATTAACTATCATAACCTAACCAAACTAACCAAACCTGCTGATGGTGAAAAAATTGTAGACAAAAAGTTAGTGTCATGACTGGGATTCGAACCTGGTACCTTTTGATAATCAGATTGGTACGCTATCCACTACGCCACCGAAGCCGATGGCTGCTCTGGAGTCACTACCCTCTGGTTAAACGTTGGAGAAAAACGTGCCACAGTTTTGGCTGGTTTGTTTTTGGTGTTTCGTGTTGTTAGGTTGGCCGTGTGATCGGTTGGTGGTGTAATAGGAGGGTCAAATATTGTAAAGAGGAAGTGTTTGGCAATGTTGTGTGAGTAGGCTGGTAGTGTTGTTAAACAATAACTTGTTGTGCTGACCTACTGAAGGCTGTTGCTTTAAGTAGGCCAGTGCACTTGATCAGGGGGTCAGTTTTGGTGTGTAGTGTTTGTGTGGTGCACCTGAGGACGGGGTCCTGCTGGGGGAGCTGGAGCCCAAGGCCCTTGGCCTTGGGTCCAGGTAAGAAAATGTTAAGGGTTTTCAAAATTGGGGTTTAGAGTCTTTTTCCAAATTGGGGTTTAAGTTCCTAACTAAATGATTACAGTTCCAGTCTACTCTACCTTTTTTGATCGTTAGTTTAGCTTTGTGTTCTTTGTGTTGTTTTGAGTAATTAATAAAGTTGGGTTTTGTAAGCGAGTGCTGAGTTTCATTCCTGAGCTACGTCACCCAAAGTAGCGGTAGGTATTCCAAGGGGAATACGACCGTTACAAGGTGATGGAAGCGCCGGGAGTTTTGTAATTTTTTACAAAACTTCGATGTTGGTACCTCTTAGAAAAGATAATTGGCTTTAATTTTTGGGGTTCTTTTAGTGAAGAAAAATTTTGTTTTTGAATATACATTTTTTTTTTATTATTTGTAATCACCACTTTGGTGCAGTTTTTAATCAGTTCTATTTGGGGGTTCAGTGTTTTTTGGGACAGCAGTGAAGGGCTGGAATGGCGTAAATGTGAAGTTTTACAGTGTTATTTTGTGTGAGTCTATGCGTCATGTGCGGGTCGCACGTGAGTTCGATATGTGTTCGTGTTGGGTTACACGAGTGTTCTATGTGTCATGTGCGGGTTGCACGTGAGTTCGATATGTGTTCGTGTTCGGTTACACGAGTGTTCTATGCGTCATGTGCGGGTTGCACGTGAGTTTGATATGTGTTCGTGTTGGGTTACACGAGTGTTCTAAGCGTCATGTGCGGGTTGCACGTGAGTTCGATATGTGTTCGTGTGGGTTACACGAGTGTTCTATGCGTCATGTGCGGGTTGCACGTGAGTTTGATATGTGTTCGTGTTGGGTTACACGAGTGTTCTAAGCGTCATGTGCGGGTTGCACGTGAGTTCGATATGTGTTTGTGTGGGTTACACGAGTGTTCTATGGTCATGTGCGGGTTGCACGTGAGTTCGATATGTGTTCGTGTTGGGTTACACGAGTGTTCTATGCGTCATGTGCGGGTTGCACGTGAGTTCGATATGTGTTCGTGTTGGGTTACACGAGTGTTCTATGCGTCATGTGCGGGTTGCACGTGTGTTCGATATGTGTTCGTGTTTGGTTACACGAGTGTTCTATGCGTCATGTGCGGGTTGCATGTGAGTTTGATATGTGTTCCTTGAGTTTATTGTGTGTCGTGTTTGGAAGCACGAGAGTTTTTGCGTTATGTGCTAAGTGCACATGGTTGTTAAGCGTTGCGTGCTGGATGCACGAGGTATTATGAGTTGTGCTGGATGCACAGGGTTTACTTTTGTTATGTGCTGGGAGCACAAGGTGAATTTGTGTTACGTGCTGAGTGCACGAGGTACTTTTTTACTTTATGCTAAGTGCTAGCTGCACAAGGTTTTTATTTGTCCTGTGCTGGATGCACATGTGTAATGTGTGTTTCAGATGTTGTTTGCTGTGCACAAGTGTGTGTATTTGCCTGGTTAAATTTGTGTTGAATCTGGGATCTTGTAGTTCCCACGTTTCTTGATTATGTGATTCTGTGGTTGCAGACCTGCTATTTCTACACTCTAAAGTGTATATTGTGCGAATAATGTGGCAGACACATGTTGTCAAACTAGTCTGTTTCAGCTCTTTATGCGCGGTAGATGCAGTGAATAATGGATCAATATATTATATTTTGTAGAAGTAGTTTGAGGGATAGTTAATTATTTATAGTGTATTATGGTGTACTGTTTTAGAAATATATTTGAGCTTAAACTTTAATTTGATAGTAATATATTTTTTCAGATGGGGATTTTTACAAATGGTTAATACTGTTAATGATTAGAGTAGGTGTTCATGTTGATATTTCAGGGTATTGCACAAGTTTAGTTGCAGTGGCAGAAGTCAGCATGTTTGTAGGCTGAGGAATGCTGAGCGTGGTGTAAATGGCCTCTATGTGACCTGACCTTGCTGAGTGCTGACCGTGTTTTGTTACAATGTTTACCTTTTAATACTGATGCTCTAGAGTTTGCTTTGGGAAATCAGCAATGCATGAATGTTTTATTTTGGGAACAAATTTTTGTTTTTACAGGTGATAGATTGTTGGAGAAATTTTAAAAGGGAAATTGGTTTTGCTTACGGGTTAGATTGTAACGATTTGGGCCCAAATCATTTTTTCCAGCAACCTTTTGTTATGCATTTTCATTGGAAAATTATATATGCCATTTTTAAGTGCATTTTTGAAATAACACATTGAAGCTAAAATTTAACTTGTTTTTAATATGGAAGCAAACATAATTTTACTCAATGTTATGAGGAGAAATGACCAAAATGTTGGTAAACTTTTAAACATAAATTATGTAAGCTATATTGAATGGGGTAGTTTGAACATTTTAAACTATTATTTTTGACAATTATAAATTGTGTTTGTGTTTAAAAAATGCTATTGGAAAGTCTAATTTTATTGGAAGATGATTTTGTTTTGGTTTTTTCTTTGTTTATACTATTTTAGAGATAAATTGTATCATATTTCACAAAGGTGGCAACTGTATTGGGAAATAATGTTGCAATAGTTTCCTCTAGTAATATTAACAGTCTGGCAAATTTTGAAGACAAGACGGATTA
This sequence comes from Macrosteles quadrilineatus, assembly GCF_028750875.1. Classification (NCBI taxonomy): domain Eukaryota; kingdom Metazoa; phylum Arthropoda; class Insecta; order Hemiptera; family Cicadellidae; genus Macrosteles; species Macrosteles quadrilineatus. The sequence goes on along the minus strand of NW_026542598.1, from coordinate 15,106,940 downwards.
TGTATTAAAAGAATATTTTATTGAGATATATTTTGTTTTTTTTAGATTTTTAATTATCAGGGACTTTAGTGTGAGACAAATTGTTTATTTAATTTTTTCAGACTTAAATTGCAAATTACCAGAAATTAGAGACAACTGTTAAACTCATTATTTGTTTAGAATTCTTTAAAAAGGTCATATTTGAATAATCTAAAGTAAATCAGTCAGAAATTATTAAAGGTTTTGTTATTTAATCGTATCAAATTTGTTAAGGTAACACATTCCAAACACTTCCCTTAGTTTCAATAATTTTTGTTTCAATGTTGGTTGTTTTGTTTTGTTCTTAATGTGAGTTTGAGAATTTCTTTAAAAGTCTAGGGTTTTTTTTATAAATTATATGTTGTATTTGTTGTGAGTTATATGTTTGTGTAGGCTTCCTATTTACCCATCCCCACTGACCAACTGTAGACAAGGCTACAAGAACTTCATGATTTGCCCTGTTATCTTCAACATTGTGATCGGAGGAAGAGACTTTGTCAAACTCAATGAAAACTGGGGAAACGCAGCTGGGGGCAAGGGCTTTTAAGAAGAGGAGAACTTCAGGCTGCAGTACACTCAATCAATGGCAAAAGCAGTCCAACATCATTGTCAACCAAAGTCGATTCATCATCAATGCTGTCAAGGAACGCTGGATGGACTACAGACTATAGACACCGAAGTGGGAGACATCGCAGAAGACATGGCTGTGGTCAAACATCTGAAGACCAACGACTGTTCGAGGAGGCTTTATCAACGCAACTGCTGAGGAAGTCAGCAAACAGTTGGTCAGTTCTTCCCCTCCTAAACCTTATTTTGATTTTGTTTAGGTACAATTTTAAAAGATTTTAATCAGTTTTGGTTATTAATTATTTTTTTTCTGAGTGGATGTATCTATGTAGTTGAGACGCTGGGGACATCGTCTGGAGGAAATGGGGGGATGTAATAGGAGGGTCAAATATTGTAAAGAGGAAGTGTTTGGCAATGTTGTGTGAGTAGGCTGGTAGTGTTGTTAAACAATAACTTGTTGTGCTGACCTACTGAAGGCTGTTGCTTTAAGTAGGCCAGTGCACTTGATCAGGGGGTCAGTTTTGGTGTGTAGTGTTTGTGTGGTGCACCTGAGGACGGGGTCCTGCTGGGGGAGCTGGAGCCCAAGGCCCTTGGCCTTGGGTCCAGGTAAGAAAATGTTAAGGGTTTTCAAAATTGGGGTTTAGAGTCTTTTTCCAAATTGGGGTTTAAGTTCCTAACTAAATGATTACAGTTCCAGTCTACTCTACCTTTTTTGATCGTTAGTTTAGCTTTGTGTTCTTTGTGTTGTTTTGAGTAATTAATAAAGTTGGGTTTTGTAAGCGAGTGCTGAGTTTCATTCCTGAGCTACGTCACCCAAAGTAACAGTACGTATTACAAGAGGAATACGACCGTTACAGTGGGATGCTGTCAAATAATTCCAATTCATTCTAACCTAACAATACTATTTATTTGGGGTTATGTTATTTCAAGGACTTGTATCAACAACTTATTTAAGTTATTGCACGTTAAAACCTCTGTATTTAAAGTTATTTGAAACGTTATATATTGTTTTTGTTTGATGGTAAATGAATACTAACTTATTTACCTCTTTTCAAGCTATGTGGTGAAAATAGGCTAGTCAAATTTCCTGGTTTGGAGATATTGGTTTAGGCCAATAGCCCTATGGCATTTGATTAAATAACGACTATCGGTTTAAGATCTTGTTAAAATGGGTTGCTCTTGCTCGTAAAATAAATAAATAAACTTATATTTCAATCATAATGTTGAGTTGGCAGAGTTTTGTTTACTACTGTATCAACGAAACAGGATGACGCCATCTTGATTTTGCCTCTAATTTGACAAGTCCCACCAACCCGATCACCCGGCCAACCTAACAAAACGAAACTCTGAAACAAAACCAGCAAAAACAGTGGTACGTTTTTAAAACACAGAGTGGTTACTCCAGTGGCTGCTCACCGTATCGTTGCGGTACGGTAATGGTCTTCTCTCAAGCCAATCAATATACTGAATCTCCCTATATACCGCAACTCATATTGAAATAAAAATTACGTGAACGGGGCTTATCTGTGTATCATGAGCAGTAGCTTATAACACTTTCTAAAGGTTTAATATTTACGTTATTTATAGCAATGCAGTGTTTGGTTAGTTATTAGTTGAGCTTGAGTTATCTATAATTTTAAACGTTGCCGTTTGTACAACTGAACCAAGATAAATGATTTGAAATGTATAATAATAATAATATTGCACAATAATAATGATTGTGCAATATTGAATTTCGTTTATAAAAATGCAAATCGTGACGTTAATGGCTGTTTACAGCGTTTTAATGGGTTTGTCATCTGTTTTTATACTATATTGGATTAACCGTATTTTTCATTATCCCCCTCCCTAGTAACTCAGGTAATCGAGTATCTACACAATAGTGTAAAGTATTGTAGCCTATGCTACTTGATTGTATTTTAACGAGCTTTATGTCAACAAAGCGTTCTGTGCTGAGTCGCGGTGTAGCTGGACGTCACGCGTTATCTTTATCAATTACAGCAGTTGAGCCATCCCGTGCCCTCCCTCAGATTTCACGTCTTGCTAATCTTGAATAATAACTTCCTACACGAATCCTCCTAAAATCCTATTTTAACTAATTGAATTCAATAATATAACTATTGTCATTAATTAATCAACTTTCTATCTGGCGACTTCGTTATATATTTTTGATTGTCGTCACGTTGAACACTGTTGCAATTAACTTTATTTAGCTTTATTTATAAGGTTATTTATAACTCCAGAGAGCACAAGTTCACATGTACAGAAACCTTATACTGACGTCATAAATATCGAATGTATATATCGATTGTACCGGGTGGTTACGGGTTTTTCTTCGGAATGTAAGTATCGGTTGCACCGAATAAGTAAAGGGGTTTTTTTGTAACACTTTATTTGACGAATTGAATACTCTCGGTAGTTTATCCATTATAAATCAAATAGTAGAAATACAATAATATTCGTTACCGGTACAGGCTGGGAATAAAATAATTACTGATACTTTGGATTGAACATCCAAGATGTTTGCAATTGTTTTCGTATTTACCTGACTTATAAAATAAAAACTTGAGTTCACAGGACGTTGAATACTAAGAATTTATTTCATAGCATCCACAATAATACAATAACTGTAATTAAAGTAGACGAATTACAGGAATTATTATCGATTCTAGAAGAGAGTGAAATAATAATTGTAACTTTGACATGTTACGTTATGTTAATGTTTGGGAATGATTTACTAACAGATATTGCCCATCAGTGTAAGGTGACAATTTAAGAAGCCCAAGAGGACTGGTTTAGGTATATATTATTTTATGGAATTTACAGTCACGTAAAATAGGCCCTACAGTTTAACCATTGACTAAGTACTGTGAGTACATTAATCAATGGTTTAGGTTTACAGAAAAAAGTAGAGCTTTTTTCTCATTTTCCCCTTTAGTACATCTTAATAAAACACCATAAGTTTTACCCAATTATATTATTCTGGCTCCATTTAATTCACAATAACGTTATACTTACTAAGCCTTATCTTGTTACTTATAAATGAAAGTACTGGGACATAATATAAATAAGGAAACATTAAGTAGTAGTAATCCGATTAATTTGTAGGATAGTTTATTACTTTTTGATCGTACCACATTCTATATTATTCAACTCGAGCCTACGCACAGGCCACTAGTGCCCATATAGTCTCGTTTCCCATCAAATTTATTTTTACGTTAAGGAACCATTTTAATTCTTTTTTATTAATTATGTTACATGAATTCAATGTAATACATTTTTATCATTTTAGTTATATACCATAAGACCTTTCATATGTAACATTACTCAATTACATTTATTTATATATATATATTATGCTTCATATATAATTGCTTTCTTGCATTATTTGTTATTTTTGTATTTTGGTGGAAATAAACCTTGATTAGATTAGAGTGCATAAATTGATCAGTTCAATTTAAAAATGTATTTAAAGTTTGAGTTTTGAAAATTTGAAAAAACGATTAAAATTTGAATGAATTTTATATAATAGGGTCTAAATATTTAAATATTCAGGATAAAAATGTTCAATTGTAGATAACTTAACAAAAGCATAACAATACACTATAACGTTACCTAAACTAACTAAATTAATGCTTTTTTTATACATTAGCTTACAAATATTATAAAATACTAAACGTAATTTAGATTTAACGAATTAGATACGGTACTTAAAATTATTAAATCTTTTTACGATCTGGGGAAACGTCGATTATAAAATATCAACCAATGCAAGTTTAAGAATCTTAAAAAAAGAAATCTTGAATTAACGAGTTATAGTTATATATCGAGTGTATTCTGGCTCCATTTAAAAAGTAGTAGGTTTATTGAAAATAATCAGAACGAGTCTATTAACATGGTCACCGGGCACAGCAAAGTGAATAAGTGACGATGTAAAGCCGTGTCCCTTCGGCCTTCGATAATCGATTGCATAAACCATCACGATTCCGATAGCTGAAAAGTAGTCGATAGTCTAACAGTCATGTGACGTCATTATAAGGTTTCTGTACATGTGAAGAAGTGGCCTCCTCTACGCTCTATTACATCTGTCATCTACACTCTACACTACAGAAACAGAACAGAAACAGAGAACAGAAAAACACTAAACAGAAACAGAACGCAGAACGGTACGGTTACAGAAACAGAAGTAATCAAATCAAAATCATATGTTCTTCCCAAATCCCATTAAAAATTAATTGTGGAACAATGAACAGTTGAAATGAATAATAATTAATTTTGTAGAAATTTGATACAGTATTTATTAATAGTATTATTCATAATCATTTTTATTTAACTTTGTATTAACGTAGGCTATTATTGTTAATTGAAATGTATTCAGTTCGTGCTATTTAGTGATATTTAAATCTAGTAATAAGAACTTAATATTTTAATTTCCTGAAAAAAAATCAAAGAAAATTATTTAGGCAGGCTTAGGCCTTTATTAGGTTAGGTGCAGAGCAGACTATCTTCTTATCTTCAAAGTTAATAAGGTAAGCGCAAGTTTAGTAAAACATTGTAGGATAACCTAGACTAGTCTAGGCCTATATATTTAAGATTATGCCTAGGTTATATCCACTTATTTTCAATTTTTAATTTGTTAAAATTAAGTTTTTAAAATCCTAAGTAGGTAACAAAAATTGGTTTAAAATTAGGCTATTTTTACTTCTTTTGCACATAGCCTAAAGGGTTGAGTTTTAGATTAATTAAGCTATGTTGCATAAAGATAAATTGCATAGGATTTAAGAAATGATTTAACTTAGCCTATGCGGGATGGATGTAAAACTGCCAATAAACCAACATTAAGCTATGACGTCAACGTCAGATCAGCAGATCAAGAAGGCCGTGGCTTCAGAACTTCCTAACCTCAAATGCATGTTTCACTGAAAAATGTGGAAATCATATATTTTGAGCAGTGTTTAAGTGTTTGTTTTACTAATGTACCATTTTTATATAACTGAGTTGCCTAAATAAAGTACAATAACCATTAATATCACTTGTTGTTATTCCATTGTATCACTCTATGAACCACTAACCTCAAAGTGCATTACTCGCAACAAAGATATGTAAACATTCCTTTCAGCCTATTTTAATATTAAATTTAATTAATTTGATTAATAAATGTAACCGAGGCACATACGAAAAAAAAATAATGATATAACACTGTTACTGTTATACCATAATATTGAATCACGAAATATACTCCCGACGTACGAGATTGTAACAGTGTTACAGTAAATAAAAACAGCTTCAACTGGTACAATCAACAGAATGAGTAAAGTGTATTATTTCAAATCTGGTTTGATTCATGTTTATTATTTTCATGGAGTATGTTATTTACACGTATATACATGCCATAATAAAATGGCAAGCCCATTCGATGCTTATAATGGTTACTGTAGGTGGTATAAGATAGGCCTGCTCCTTACTGGGCTACGTTTTTTTAAGATAAAAAAATTATATTTCAAATTTCGCTCGATAAATTTTTATTATTTTTATGGAGTATGTTATTTAGACTTCTATACATGTTATAATTAAATGGCAAGCCCATTCAATGCTTATGATGGTTTCTATAGGTGGTAGAAGATAAGCCTGCACCTTATTGTGCTACCAAATTTTCATAAAAAAAATTATATTTCAAATTTGGCTCGGTAAATTTTGATTATTTTTATGGAGTATGTTATTTACAAGTATACACGTGACATAATTAAATGGCAAGCCCATTCAATGCTTATGATGGTTTCTATAGGTGGTAGAAGATAGGCCTGCTCCTTACTGGGCTACGGTTTTTTTCAGATAAAAAAATTATATTTCAAATTTGGCTCGATAAATTTTCATTATTTTTATGGAGTATGTTATTTAGACGTATACACATGTCATACGTAAATGGCAAGCCCATTCAATGCTTATGATGGTTTCTATAGGTGGTAGAAGATAGTCCTGCTCCTTACTGAGCTACCGATTTTTCAGAAGAAAAAAATTATATTTCAAATTTCGCTCGATAAATTTTGATTATTTTTATGGAGTATGTTATTTACAAGTATACACGTGACATAATTAAATGGCAAGCCCATTCAATGCTTATGATGGTTTCTATAGGTGGTAGAAGATAGACCTGCTCCTTACTGGGCTACGTTTTTTTCAGATAAAAAAATTATATTTCAAATTTCGCTCGATAAATTTTCATTATTTTTATGGAGTATGTTATTTAGACGTATACACATGTCATACGTAAATGGCAAGCCCATTCAATGCTTATGATGGTTTCTATAGGTGGTAGAAGATAGTCCTGCTCCTTACTGAGCTACCGATTTTTCAGAAGAAAAAAATTATATTTCAAATTTCGCTCGATAAATTTTGATTATTTTTATGGAGTATGTTATTTACAAGTATACACGTGACATAATTAAATGGCAAGCCCATTCAATGCTTATGATGGTTTCTATAGGTGGTAGAAGATAGGCCTGCTCCTTACTGGGCTACGGTTTTTTTCAGATAAAAAAATTATATTTCAAATTTCGCTAGATAAATTTTCATTATTTTTATGGAGTATGTTATTTAGACGTATACACATGTCATACGTAAATGGCAAGCCCATTCAATGCTTATGATGGTTTCTATAGGTGGTAGAAGATAGTCCTGCTCCTTACTGAGCTACCGATTTTTCAGAAGAAAAAAATTATATTTCAAATTTCGCTCGATAAATTTTCATTATTTTTATGGAGTATGTTATTTAGACGTATACACATGTCATACGTAAATGGCAAGCCCATTCAATGCTTATGATGGTTTCTATAGGTGGTAGAAGATAGTCCTGCTCCTTACTGAGCTACCGATTTTTCTGAAGAAAAAAATTATATTTCAAATTTGGCTAGATAAATTTTGATTATTTTTATGGAGTATGTTATTTACAAGTATACACGTGACATAATTAAATGGCAAGCCCATTCAATGCTTATGATGGTTTCTATAGGTGGTAGAAGATAGGCCTGCTCCTTACTGGGCTACGGTTTTTTTCAGATAAAAAAATTATATTTCAAATTTCGCTCGATAAATTTTAATTATTTTTATGGAGTATGTTATTTAGACGTATACACATGTCATACGTAAATGGCAAGCCCATTCAATGCTTATGATGGTTTCTATAGTTGGTAGAATATAGTCCTGCTCCTTATTGAGCTACCGATTTTTCAGAAGAAAAAAATTATATTTCAAATTTCGCTCGATAAATTTTGATTATTTTTATGGAGTATGTTATTTAGACTTCTACACATGTTATAATTAAATGGCAAGCCCATTCAATGCTTATGATGGTTTCTATAGGTGGTAGAAGATAGGCCTGCTCCTTACTGGGCTACGGTTTTTTTTCAGATAAAAAAATTATATTTCAAATTTCGCTCGATAAATTTTCATTATTTTTATGGAGTATGTTATTTAGACGTATACACATGTCATACGTAAATGGCAAGCCCATTCAATGCTTATGATGGTTTCTATAGGTGGTAGAAGATAGTCCTGCTCCTTACTGAGCTACCGATTTTTCAGAAGAAAAAAATTATATTTCAAATTTCGCTCGATAAATTTTGATTATTTTTATGGAGTATGTTATTTACAAGTATACACGTGACATAATTAAATGGCAAGCCCATTCAATGCTTATGATGGTTTCTATAGGTGGTAGAAGATAGGCCTGCTCCTTACTGGGCTACGGTTTTTTTTCAGATAAAAAAATTATATTTCAAATTTCGCTAGATAAATTTTCATTATTTTTATGGAGTATGTTATTTAGACGTATACACATGTCATACGTAAATGGCAAGCCCATTCAATGCTTATGATGGTTTCTATAGGTGGTAGAAGATAGTCCTGCTCCTTACTGAGCTACCGATTTTTCAGAAGAAAAAAATCATATTTTAAATTTGGCTCGATAAATTTTGATTATTTTTATGGAGTATGTTATTTACAAGTATACACGTGACATAATTAAATGGCAAGCCCATTCAATGCTTATGATGGTTTCTATAAATATAATTTTTTTATCTGAAAAAAACCGTAGCCCAGTAAGGAGCAGGCCTATCTTCTACCACCTATAGAAACCATCATAAGCATTGAATGGGCTTGCCATTTAATTATGTAACGTGTATACTTGTAAATAACATACTCCATAAAAATAATCAAAATTTATCGAGCGAAATTTGAAATATAATTTTTTTCTTCTGAAAAATCGGTAGCTCAGTAAGGAGCAGGACTATCTTCTACCACCTATAGAAACCATCATAAGCATTGAATGGGCTTGCCATTTAATTATAACATGTGTAGAAGTCTAAATAACATACTCCATAAAAATAATCAAAATTTATCGAGCGAAATTTGAAATATAATTTTTTTCTTCTGAAAAATCGGTAGCTCAGTAAGGAGCAGGACTATATTCTACCAACTATAGAAACCATCATAAGCATTGAATGGGCTTGCCATTTAATTATGACATGTGTAGAAGTCTAAATAACATACTCCATAAAAATAATCAAAATTTATCGAGCGAAATTTGAAATATAATTTTTTTCTTCTGAAAAATCGGTAGCTCAGTAAGGAGCAGGACTATCTTCTACCACCTATAGAAACCATCATAAGCATTGAATGGGCTTGCCATTTACGTATGACATGTGTATACGTCTAAATAACATACTCCATAAAAATAATGAAAATTTATCGAGCGAAATTTGAAATATAATTTTTTTATCTGAAAAAAACGTAGCCCAGTAAGGAGCAGGCCTATCTTCTACCACCTATAGAAACCATCATAAGCATTGAATGGGCTTGCCATTTAATTATGTCACGTGTATACTTGTAAATAACATACTCCATAAAAATAATCAAAATTTATCGAGCGAAATTTGAAATATAATTTTTTTCTTCTGAAAAATCGGTAGCTCAGTAAGGAGCAGGACTATCTTCTACCACCTATAGAAACCATCATAATCATTGAATGGGCTTGCCATTTACGTATGACATGTGTATACGTCTAAATAACATACTCCATAAAAATAATGAAAATTTATCGAGCGAAATTTGAAATATAATTTTTTTATCTGAAAAAAACCGTAGCCCAGTAAGGAGCAGGCCTATCTTCTACCACCTATAGAAACCATCATAAGCATTGAATGGGCTTGCCATTTAATTATGTCACGTGTATACTTGTAAATAACATACTCCATAAAAATAATCAAAATTTATCGAGCGAAATTTGAAATATAATTTTTTTCTTCTGAAAAATCGGTAGCTCAGTAAGGAGCAGGACTATCTTCTACCAACTATAGAAACCATCATAAGCATTGAATGGGCTTGCCATTTAATTATGACACGTGTATACGTGTAAATAACATACTCCATAAAAATAATCAAAATTTATCGAGCCAAATTTGAAATATATATTTTTTTTATCTGTAACATCAGTGGTCTAATAAATGGCAGGTTCAACTTCTACCTCATACAGAAACCATCATAAGCATTGAATGGGCTTGCCATTTAATTATGACACGTGTATACGTGTAAATAACATACTCCATAAAAATAATCAAAATTTATCGAGCCAAATTTGAAATATATTTTTTTTTTAATCTGTAACATCAGTAGTCTAATAAATGGCAGGTTCAACTTCTACCTCATACAGAAACCATCATAAGCATTGAATGGGCTTGCCATTTAATTATGACACGTGTATACGTGTAAATAACATACTCCTTAAAAATAATCAAAATTTATCGAGCCATATTTGAAATATATTTCTTTTTATCTGAAAAATAGGTAGCTCAGTAAGGAGCAGGCCTATCTTCTACCACCTATAGAAACCATCATAAGCATCGAATGGGCTTGCCATTTTATTATAACATGTGTAGACGTGTAAATAACATTCTCCATTAAAATAATGAAAATTTATCGAGCGAATTTTAAAATATAATTGTTTTTTTTTAATCTGTTAAATCGGTAGTTGGGTAAGGAGCAGGTCTAACTGTTACCACATATAGAAACCATCATAAGCATCGTATGGGCATGCTATTTTATTATCACATGTATTGACTTATAATGTAACATAATCCATAAAAGTAATCTACATAAATCTAGTCAGATGTATGTTTGTAGTGTGAAATGCACTTTGAGGTTAGTGGAAGTAGGCCTACATATCAATGGAATAAAAACAAGTGTTATTAGTGGTCATTGCACTTTATTTCGGCACCGCATTAACATAAAAATGGTATACTAGTAAAACAAACACTTAATAACTGCTCAAAAGGTGTAATTTAAACATAAAATGTATTTGAGGTTAGGAAGTTTTGACATGTGACACATGTGTTTGAGGTTAGAAAGTTTTGATACATGCATTTGAGGTTAGGAAGTTTTGATGCCACGGCCTTCTTGATCTACTGATCTGACGTGACGTCATAGCTTAATGTTGGTTTATTGGCAGTTTCACAGACATCTATGCGGGTACAGTTTCTTAACTGGGCTATGCTAATATTGATTGAGGCTGCACTTTACTTTAGGTCCTACACTCATTCGAATGAAAGTATCGATTAATCGATAATATCGATCGATATTTTCATTCAATTGAGTGTAGGACCTAAAGTTAAGTCCAGCCTTGATTGAAACTAGGCTATCGAATTGAAAATATTGATTAATAATCGATATTTTTAAATATATCTAAGTTATTATATAATAAAACTATCATAACCTAACCTAACCAACCAAACTTGCTGATGGTGAAAAAATCGCATGAAGGTTTACCAATCGAATCGATAGTTTCAATCAATATTAGCATAGCCCAGTTAAGAAACTGTACCCATTAAATCTTAGTGAAGGTTTACCAATCGAATCAATAGTTTCAATCTATATTAAGTTACTGTAGGCCTGCCCAATCCTAACTCTAGGCTCAGGCCTATTATCCCACTCAATGTGTCTAATCCAGTAGGTTGTGTACTTTGGGGTACAGTTCCGCAGACAACCTGTGATATTATCAGATGAATAACGATATATTAATATATATCCGATTCAATATTACCATTGCATTGATTGTTTTACATTAGGGTAAACCATAACCTAACTTATGATAAAAAAAAACATTTAAGTTAAGTTAAAGAAGCTTTTTGGGTTTATTTTATTTTAAACTAAGTTAGGCCTAACTTAATTATCCTAAGTTAAACACAGTAGGCCTATACTCCCTCTCATCCAGACTCCCCGGGACCGAGGCCAGCCCGGATAACGAGTTTTCCAATTAAACCGACGTCCCCAAAAACTCATTAAAACAGACTGTTTACACTGTGATAAGTTAACTTAAATTTAGGAGAGCATTGTATTTAGACACGTGATCACTGGTCTCAAAACTTTCCCATGAGAACAGTCGTTTCAGTACTGCCCACTTCCTGCCGATCTAGTCCGGTTAAACCAATGTGCTGATAAAAATTTTCCGGTTAAAGAGATGTCGTTTCCGCTGAGTGTAAACTTAGTCCGGTTAAACCGATGTCCTGTTAAAATGTGCCCGTAAAAGAGGGAGTCTTACTGTAAGTTAATAATGATTAAAAGTGGACGAAACAATTAAGTTAATTTTATAATCCTATATGCATTTATAATGTTAACGTAAGTTAAGTTAACTTATTGAAAACTGTGTTGATTTTATAAAAGAAGAATAACTTTTTGATCCTATAAAAACAAAATCATAAGCTTTAGTTCGTTTATCATACTTAGTTTGTGGCCTGGTTTTAGTTGTTGTTTTTAGCGAATTTCCCCTATAACTTAGGGAATAAGCTATTACGTAGTACTCATGGTAAGACCTGGACCCGGGACCAATTTACTTTTTCGTTTTGAGGTCCCTAGAGACCAAAAACACCAACCGTTCAAATTCATATATAGTTATATATGTGTCCGTTAGCGCAATAACTCAAGCAAAAATCATCTGATTTTGATGAAATTTGGTACAAACGTGTAAACCTACGTTTATTAAAAAAGGAGTTCGCGAACCAGCATGATCGGACTATGGGAACAGGGATTTAAGGGGGGTTTTATGGGGTAAAAATTGGATTTTCCCATTTTTGACCCTAAAAACTTGAAATTTAGCATTTTCTTTCCAAACCATTTTGTAGAGCTTAAAAAAACAAATAATTTAGTATATTGAAGCGTTATTATGCGCCTAAGCTTAATGGTTAAGTTATGGAGAAAATTAAAAATTCCCATGTTATTCTTATGGAGAATAAGTAAACTGTTGTAGTTGGCTTGTTTATAATCATATTTTGATCAAATTTGGAAAATGCATTAATTTCATACTAAACTATTATTTTAGTAACTTTTTTTTACAAAAAAACACCTTTTTGCACTTCCTGTTGCAGCAAACCTAAGTACTCGTTAAACTAATGTTATTTAAATAGGGAATAAATGTGATATTTTTAAGGAGACATTTTAGTGTAAATCCAATCAGGCAAATGGAAATTCGCTTAGTCTGCAGGTTTGCTGCGGCGGAGGTATTTTATTTTTCATTAAGCTTATAAATATTATTTGTGTTTTGTACTTAATATATTTTTATTTTCTACTTATTGATTAAATACCGGTACCTATCATTAAAATCGCAAACAAATCATAACTCAATCTGATGTTTACATAGCCTGGTGAAAAAAAACATAGAAACGATGTACTGAATCGGATAATTATTGATAAGCTATATAATTTAACATTATTCATATGATAAATCAATATAGGCCTATTGCAGGTTCTCTGCATAACTGTAGGTCTAACTTACCCAAACTTTTTTTGCTACCAATGGTCCAAACAAACCAATTTACAAATTTTGTTTGTTTAACAATTCATATTCAAGGTGACTACTGTATACAGGTCAAGCCAAACATGCAATGGGACATTTGTCTTAGGCCTAACTAATTAATAGGAATAACTTACCTATTTTAACAAGAAACTAAAAACAAAAACCTAAGCAAATGTAGACTAACAATAGGTAAATCTTTATAAATGGTTAACATTGAATATAGTTGTGTCTTTGATACTTATCCTGGGTTTTAATTGTAACTTAAGCTATGCCTATTCACACACAAATATCAAACCTCAAACCATTGGTAAGTTTATAAGCTGAGGGCATGAACTGTGTTACATATGTGCTGTAGGCCTAGCATTTTTTCACCATTCATAGACGGATTGCTGCTTCTGGGAAAGCGTTAAGATAAGGCCAGCAACAATACTTTACCTAAAGTCCTGAAAATTTACCTTGGGTAACTGATTACAATTTTGTAATAGGCTAACTCTTCTTAATAATTTCTTAATAGACCTATTAAATCTATTGCAATGAATTGTCACTTTTAAATCACTACTTAGCCTAAGACCTTGTGCGCTTGGATCCAGGAGGATTAAATATAAAGGAGAGGGCACGCGAATAGGAATATACGTGTTGCGGTGAAGCCAGCTTTAGCAGAACACATTAGGAGCATGCTGAGCCGTAGAGTGGCAAAAAGCCGCAGCTATAACAGTGCGCTGTTTCGAATTAAAATTACCATTAAACTAAGACACCCGTGTTATTCACCGATGACATCCTTAAAATAAATAAAATTTCCTATCCAATGGTGTAAATAATTTATTTTAAAACTATTAACTTATTTATTATTTACTTTTTGAAGATAAAAGTTGAATGAATTGTCTTGGACTTTGAACATATATGATAACTTTAATTACGATTTTGAAATAAATATGAATAATATGATGTAGGCCTATCCATACAAATAGCAAATTAATTTATTTGAGTTCCCTAAGAGTTTCTAGAAATAAAAATAATATATTTAGGCTACCAATATTTTATCGGAGTAAAAAAAAGAACTGTATTTATCTTTTTTTAATTTTTAGGCTACAGTTATGCAAAAAACAAGCAAGCTAGTTTAAGTTTATACAAGCTTATTAATTTTAGCTTTTTAGATCAAAAATGCAATTTTGATTATGAAATAAATATTCTATTAAATTAGCTTTCCTAACTATTTTCTCAAATTTTCAATACCATTTTATGCTAATTTTAAGGCATTTTTATGCTAGGCAGGTAATTTGAAATAGCCAAAGTCAAGAAAAAATTCAATGCGGCGTTCACTTTCATTACACTCAGCAGTTCCAATATTAAATTACGAACATAAAAAGTTAAACATTTTCATGGCCAGGCCATTCAATTTTACAATTTTTTATATCATATTAAGCCATATTTTGAGAGCTTGATAAGAATTATCAAATAAACATGAGTAAAAAGTGAAATCTTTCAGTTCTTGCATCCTCTGATGCCACAGTGCGTATATCATTATTTAACAGTTTTAAAACTTATTTGATTTCTTTCTTTTTATGCAAATAATTTTCAAATACTTATATTACTTTATGATTTGAGTGTGTGATAGTGAATGTTATGATAACAACACAATATTAGCAGGGCAAAAAATTAAAACATTCATCCCTCAACCGTTATGTTTAATTAAAAGCATATTAACTGGTCATCTTTGAATTTACTATTCGTTCATGAATATATCCTTCCTAGTTAGGTTTCTAATATTGCGATTCTAATTAAAGAGCTTAATTTTGTTCGCATGACATAGTCTTAAATACTTAACTGCTATTTCAGTAACTAAATCTCTAATATGAAATTGTAACGGTCCAAATGTTTGGTGTGTTTGTTATGTATGTTTCTGAGAAAAATGCCCCCCCCCCCCCACCACGGTACGGCGTGCAGTCGGGCTGGCTTCATCGAAACTTGAGCGTGTCCTCTCCTTAATGTTTTACCCCTTCTAGGCTTGGATTTAGCCAATTGCAAAAGGCTCACTCAGCAAATGGCATGTGTTCATAAGTTAGATTGGCTCTAAAAGAATGCCAAACTTGATCATCTTCCAGTTTATTTTCAGGCCACAAGTTCAATTTTTGTTTCAAATGTATTCTTTCCTAAATAAATTTCAAGCATCTTTTGTAGTTTGAACTAGTCTCGAGGAACATAGGGCCTTTATCAATCAATGTTTGGTAGGTAATCACTCTTTTCTTGTTGTCATTCTAGTGGCTTAGATTTTCTTAAATCATGTATGATCATATTCTTTAACTTTTGTTATAGTGGTTGTCACCACTGTTAGATTAGAAACTAAAATCATATTAAAAGCAAAGTGAACTGGAAGTTAACTTACTGTAATTTATTCTAACATCTCCATTCATAAATAAACAACACCCAAGCTATTTAATCAGTATGATCAAATCAACATAAGTACCTATAATAACATAACACACATAAAATATCAATCACAGCAATTATTATTGTCAATTATTTTATAGGTATGTCAAACCGTGGACGAGGGAGAGGAAGAGGCTTTGGGAGAGGAAAATATAATGAATTCAGACAGAATGAGAGCTCTTGTAAGTAAAATCAAAATTTCACAAAATTCAGTATGGAGTGTAACTTAATTGTTTATCACATTTAGGCAGCCCTTTACAATTTTATGAAGAGATTACGTCACATTTGGCACTTATTTGTTATGCCTAGAAGTTACTGTTATAGGTTGGCCGCTTAGAAAACGACCTCCTCGTAGCATTGGTGCGAGAGAGAGATACCGAGCTGTGGGAGCGAGACAGACTATGGCTCTTCACCCACTCAGCTGCCGCCCCACCCTTCCCGAACACACGACCCCTTAAATTGCAACTAAAATATTAACAACAATTAAATTATTCAGCTGATCAAAATGGAAACAAGTACGCGGAGAGGGGGGACATACCCTCCCTCGCCGTTAACTCCCCTACATGCGCTAAAAATTTCGCGCAGGTCGCTTTCTAACCGGTCGACCTATAGTATTCTGGAACAGTCTACCTCAACAAAACTGATGAAGGCAGGCACGTGTTTGACCCCAAGGGTTGCCACCCGTCCTGATTCTGTTGGGACAGTCACGATTTTTGTTCCTTATGCCCGTATTTAAGCCTATGCTAATTCGGGGGGGGGGGGGGGAGCCATGTCCCGATTTTTCCCTAACCTAAGGTGGCAACCCTGCCTCTCAGCGCCCTAGGCCCAACTCTAATAGTAGCCCATCTTTGCAATATATACAGGGTGTCATGCAACCTTATAAAATAACATGTGTCCTATCCCTTTCCGTTTTCTGTCTATCTGTATGTGATTTTTACAAACACATTCATAACTTCTTAATTGTTTGAGCTACAGCGTTAAAATTCTGTAAAAATGTTTATCTGATTGACCTCTGTGTTTGTCCAAAATATGAATAAAAACTCATGAAACGTTAAAAAAGGCGGCTTTAAAAAATATTTGATGCCTATTCCATGAATACTGTAAATTTTACAAAATATTTCGAAGACGTAAAATTTTGTAAATTTTATACAGATTACAACGATATCTTGTAAGCTTAGTTTGGACCAAGAATAACTGAGAAATTGATTTTTTTTTCTTGTTATACTTTCAGATTACTCCATTTAAACAATGTTAAAAAGTAGTTTTATCAATTTAACGTTGTTTAAAACATTGTGTGCGGCCATTCCCGATCTGGTACAGTGCCAATGCATTTCGTCTTTGATTATGCTCTAGCGTCGGTCGAAGGCGGACCTATACCACGTTAGCGTGTAGTGTGCGACTTGCTTTTTGTTGTAGTGTAGGTTGGTAGTAAATTTCTCCATAAAATCCCCGTCTGGCAAGCTTAAAAATCAACTTGTTGGCCTGTCATTTTCCCTCCAATTGGCAATACAATGTGACCGGCTAAGTTCCAAGCAGTGCTGCTATCTGTGGGTATTTTAGCGAACTACACCGACTCTCGTGGTAAAGCAAGACACCGCCACACGCTATTTGCTATTCGTCAGAACGAAATTTGAAAGCCAACATCCCGGCAAACGGGTTTGTTCGACGCTGCAGGCTGCGTCGCACTGGGGCTACGCCTGCCATTTGACGGGCCGCAGCGAAGACGTTAAATGGAGAAAACTGAAGGTATACCAAGAAACAAATTAATTTTTCAGTTATTCTTTGTCCAAACTAAGCTTGAAAGATATCGTTGCAATCTGCATAAAATGTACAAAATTTTACATTTCTTGCAAATAGTTTGTAAAATTAACGGTTATCATGGCATTTTGCATCAAATATTAAAAAATACTGCCATATTTAAACTGTTCAAGATTTTTATTCATATAAAGACAAACATAGTGGTCAATAAAGATAAACATTTTTACAGAATTTCAATGCTGTAACTCAAACGGTTAAGGAGTTATGAATGTTTTTGTAAAAATCACATACAGACAGATAGACCTAAAACGGAATGACATAGGACACGTTATACTACATCTTTTGTTTCTTTTGACCTGCTGAGTAACGTGACAAAGTTTGTTCATAAGGTTGCAAGACACCATGTATAGGTCTAAATATGTATATATAATGGTTTTTACAGGCAGAGAAATTAGCTTCCAACAGTTGGAAGGCCTTTCGTAAAGGCCGTTTGCGACTGCCATTACAAAGGTCCCACCACCCCCTACCTCCATACCCTATTGCATACCCCCTGATTTAAGGCCCCGTTCTAGCTGGGTGACCATTGGGATGCATGCCACACACAATATACGCGACGTACCTGATGAACGTGTCTACCGGGCCTATTCGGTAAATTTGCCCTGGATGAAGGCTGTAATTAAACCTATTGTTTAATTGTGATCAAATAAACATACTGGATTTGTTTTGAGAAATCTATCCCGAATCATCTTTATAAGCCTGTACACATCATGTAAATTTGAAATCTATATAAATAATTTAAACTAAAAACTAAATGTAGCCTTCATGAACAGTGGTGATTAATGCATAAGAATTATTCAGATTGACAGAGAAATATTGCTTCATAACCAAATTGTTAGATGATGACTAAGGGATTGTTGTTAAAGGAATACAATTTTCAACAGTAGAGTAAATGCTCAAGGTAAAGGGGGCATTGTAGTAGTAGGTACCACACATAAACCTCGCTGCCACTCCACATATTTTGTTTAGCTTTTGTATCTTTTCTTTAGAGAGAGAGTTGATTATCTACAACGTCATATGTCCAAAACGTCAGTGATTTGCCGCCATCATTTTTAAATTCTCACAGTGTGCAGAGTATTGAGCAATTCGCCCACCTTTGCTTATCATAATTACTTAAACAATTTGATGACTCCTCGCCTCTGGCTCTTTAATTAGTTTGGATAATTGACTCTTAGAAGTAAAATGTCCTCGTTACACTATCTTGTGAGTCAATTTGGATGGTTTTTTAGTCACCCAAGCTAATGAGATTAAACTGTAGGCTTAACTGTTTAGCTTGCTAAAAAAATGATCAGTATTGGTATGTTTACAGATGGTTTTGGTTGGCGAGGCAGAGGACGCGGAAGTTTTTCATCTTATGAAAATACCCTCAATCAAAGCGACAAGCTGCAGAATAAGATTGAAAGACACCCTCCTGGTTAGTTCTTTGTAATGTTTAATGCAATTGTATCTAGCCTAATTTTACCTAACACTAACTATTGGAAACAAACTTAGTAAAAGGTACTTACGAGGAAGGCATTTTTTAATTATATAAATAAATATGGAGCAATACTATATAATTTATAATTTCTTAACTGTTGTAAATGATTAAGACCAGACACTGAAGAAAATGCACAAAAGTTATGACCTGACTTTGGCTAGCCATGTGAAGATATTATCACATTTAGTCTTAATTTTTAGACGAGTCACATGTGAGCATTTAACGATGAGGTAGGCCTAGTCTTTTTACCAACCCACTGGTGCTTGAGTAATTTGCTGAATCTAATCTGCGAGGGCTAGTGTAGATGTGAGCTCATAGTTTCACTCATTCCGGTCGGCTGATGGTGGCATGGTAGCTCAGTTAGCTAAGGTGTTTCACCTTAGTGAAGTAGTGTTGAGTTCTTTCTACATGCATGGATTTGAATCCATTACATGTGCAATCCATATTAAGCTTACTAATGTGTTGTGAACAGTCCAGCTTGAATAAACGTTGTCCAGCTTGGGTGGAAGTTGATGGGATTAGTGAGTTTTAAACATTGACTATTGGTTTTAAAGGGATTACACGCAACACCTGTTTTGCTTCTTTTTTAGTATTGAAGAGGAGAAAGTGGATTTTTCTGTTCTGTTAAAACACATAAATGCTAAAAGACAAACATGACATAGCCTAAAAAAATTAATTAATAGAAAAATAAAATACAAAAGAATATTTCTGTGGCAATGGAATAAATCTTTTTTTGTGACAAAATGTTTCTTTGACTATTTTGACGGTCCTATGAGATTTAGAAGCTGAACAAGAGAGCTCTGAAACTATTCATCTAATAAAAAATAATAGATTGCTGATTACAAGAATCAAGAATCAATCAAGAATCAAGAATTTATTTGCCATTAGATAACACAGTTACAATAGGCTTCGTCAACATATAATTTTTGTATAGAAAGTCAAAGTAAACATTAAAGTCAACATTAAAATACATGATTTAAAAATTCCTCAGTTGAATAAAATGCCTTATCTTTAAGCAACTTACAAATAGTGGTACAAAATTTCTTAAATGGTAACATTTTTATATCTAAAGGCAATTTGTTGTAAAATAAAATCTGATGGTAACTATGACTATTGAAATATTTTTGCAATCTAATACTAGGCCTAGCTATGTGGTCTCTTTGCCTAGTGTTATAGGAATGGACAGATGAGTTTGTATTAAACTTTTCAATATTCTTCTTGACAAAACAAAGATTGTGAAAGATACACAAACTAGGGAGAGTAAGTATACCAAGATTAGGGAAAAGGTTACGGCATGAGGCCTCTGCATCTAAACCAAACATTGCTCTTATAGCCTTTTTTGCCAAACAAAGGCGGTTTTGGCAGCAGCTGAATTTCCCCATAATCTGACACCATAGTTGAGATGGGTGTGAAAAAGACCATAATATATCATAATAATTACTTCTGAGCACACACAAGACCTTAACTTTCTTAACAAACAAGTGACACGTGACAATTTTTTACATAGATTATTTACATGTTCCTCCCAACACAGCTTACTGTCTAAATAAATACCAAGAAGTTTTACAGGTTTTAATAAATAATTATCATCTAATACTAGATTTAGCTGACTGCTTAAAGTAAATACAATGTGTTCTGTTTTACTTTCATTAACATTTAATTTGTTTGCTAAAAATCATGATTTTGATTCCTCCATAGCTATTTGTAGTCTGTGTTGAACAGTGAAAAAATCTACATCAGAATGTATCAGGGTGGTGTCATCCGCATACAAAACAGACATCACAGAAACATTTGAACTGTAGTCATTAATAAAAACTAAAAATAAAAAAGGGCCTAGGACAGAGCCTTGCGGCACTCCGACTGTAACTTGTAAGAAATCAGAATCATTATTATTACAACTAACCATTTGCTTTCTATTGCTTAAATAACTTTGGATCAAATTCAACTCTTTATCAACAATACCATAATGCTTTAGCTTATTACACAGAATATTACGCGAGACTGTATCAAAAGCTTTGCTTAGATCCACTAAAACAGAACTTACTACTTGTTTTTTCTCAAAACCATTTAAAACAAAATCCACAATCCTTTCAATCACATCTGCTGTTGAAAGGTTAGGTCTAAAACCAAATTGAGAAGGATAAAAGAGGCTGTTACTGACAAAATACTCATTAAGTTGGGTTACAATGCAAGTCTCAATAATCTTGCTCAATATGGGAACAATCGCTACTGGCCTATAGTTCTCTGGTTGGTTTACATCGCCCTTCTTATAAACAGGTATTACTTTGGTAGCTTTCAAGCAATCAGGAAAACATCCAGTGGCAAGAATTGAATTTACAATAAAAGTCAAAGGCTGCAATATTACATCAACAATGTTCCTCAACAAAAAGTTTGACATTCCATAGACATCTTCTGAACGAGAATTGCTCAGTTTACTAACCACAGACAATATTGTTTGTTCGTCAACTAGTTTTAGATTAAAATTACTATTACTAGAATCTGTTTTCCTAACACAATTCTTCAAATAATCTGAGTAGTCAAGGTTACTCACATCAAGACTATTGTTTTGCTCTGTAGAAGAATGACTAGATACATTAACAAAATATTCATTAAGTTGCTTAGATGTAATAGGAATCATAACATTTGAGTTTATTTCAAGGTTCCCTTCTTTTTTAGTGACTGCCCAAGCAGCTTTAGACTGGTTTTTGGAACTAGCTATAAACTTACTGTTAGCTGCAATTTTGGCCTTGGTAATCTCTTTTCTGTACTGGTTTCTAAAATTTTTAAGACTCAATTTATCCTCCAAACTTTTAGAAATCTTCCATCTGTCATTCATAAGCAGTAGGAGTCTATGCATATTACTCAATTCAGGAGTAAACCAGTTTATAACCTTAGCCTTGCTCTTAGGACTAACAGAGATTTTAGGACAACTAATGTTTAAATAAAAAGAGAAAATATTAAAAAAGACATTCACTGAGCTATTAACTTCATTAGTGTATACTCTACCCAGTATTGCCAGATTTGCCGGCAAAAATTATCGTACAAGCAGTCCAAAATTATCGTTTTTGGGGCAAAATTATCGTACACACAATTTTCTTTTATAATAATATTATTATAATGTAAAACAAGCAAGTCGATGATGGAATGGCCGAAATTTTACTCTATTTGTCTCTGCCGCCCACCGTTTTTGCTCTACCAGCCTACCACTGAGCTAGAAAAATGAAAAATATAAATTCAACCGGAGGCAGCACACTATCACACACACACGCGGAATCTGCATCTCTGCTAGAAAAAAAATGAAACGCTGTAAAATGGTGGTATTTTGGTTCTCAACTACAACTGGAAAAATCAACCAGCTCATTGCTTTACTTCATTCCCCTGGGATGCCAATGTACTGAGAACAATAATTAATTGAAGGTACAACGTAATCTACCCCTAGTACAAATGGCGGTCAACTTCTCTCAAAATTCTCCTATAAACACTTAAGTTGGTAGCCAATGGGCCCTTTCTAACACAGCTGATGCCTTTGCAAGGTTGCCAGATCGAACAGCAACAAAGTGATGTTACAGTTTTTCCATATATTAAAAGTGGGAAACGTGTTTAAATGTATAATAATCAATATGAAATAGTTTATTTTCCAGCCCCCAAAAAATAATCGTACATTATGACAAAAAATCGTACACAACGTCAAAATTATCGTACAATTTTTCAAAATTATTTTTTATGGGGAAGGAGCAAAATAATCGTACAAATACGATAATTATCGTACACCTGGCAACACTGACTCTACCCCACTCAGCATCCACCAGAAATTGCTTGAGACAGTTAATTTTACCCTCAGAAAGAAATCGGCATTTTTTAATTTTATTCTCACCTGATTTTTTAAAATCTTTTATACTCAGGTCAGTGCTGAAACTAAAGGTAGTCCATACACCTGCATGGTCAGATAGAATATACTGATCCAACAATCTAACCTCCACCTGGTCAGACATGACATTAGAGGCTACAACATCAAGACATGAATTGAACCTGGTGAATTCTTCATGAACAAAATATAAATCAAAAGATCTTAAGATATAACTTAATTCTAGGGTTTCATTGTCATGGGATTTGAGAATATCAACATTCAGGTCACCTGCAAGAATTACATATCTAAAAGGCTTAGGACTAGCAGTGATAAAAGGCATGACAAAAGGTGTATAACTTGATATTATAGTCATTGTTTCAATACCAGCGGCAAAAATGAATTAATAATTTCGGTTGGTTACACGGACAATAACGCTTGAACAGCAAGTTCAAGTTTATCATTGTAGATCACAGACAGAGACGTTAGAATTTCAAGAGGAGTCAGTTGTGAGAAGGTCGGATATGAGACTGAGAGTTTCTACTGTAATTGCATTTTCAAAGCATAATTTCAGTAGCACTTATAAGAAAAATATTATTTTATGTCCCTAAAATAGGCACTCAAGCCTAGACAAATAATAATTTGGGCTCGGCGTAAAGAAAAATTCCATACACCTAGTAAGGTAACCTTATTAAAGTAATGGTGGTAACAGATTTTTAGTATGTGTAAAGGCATCAGGCGTGAAGAGTTAGATACAATTTGTTTTCAGATACCAGCCAAGAAATTGAAGAGAAGCAACCAATCTTCACTCCGCAGCCCCAGTTAGATTACCACTCAACGAACTTTCTGACAAACCTGAGATCAGTTTGGAGCTTATGTATGTTTTCTTTATTGATAAAAAACTCAAATTTTGAACAAAAAACC
The DNA here is from genome assembly GCF_028750875.1 of Macrosteles quadrilineatus. Classification (NCBI taxonomy): domain Eukaryota; kingdom Metazoa; phylum Arthropoda; class Insecta; order Hemiptera; family Cicadellidae; genus Macrosteles; species Macrosteles quadrilineatus. Next base: position 15,083,027 of record NW_026542598.1, on the reverse strand, counting down.
TTATAAAAATGAAAATTTAAATGTGTGAATACACTGTACTACTCAAACCCCTAAGAGCTGAACCCCTCAAGAGATGAACATCCAGTTTGAAAAGTTTTAGTGATGTTAATTATAAGGAACTAAAAATAAGGCCTTTGTAGGAACCCTCGTACGATTACTTTAAAATCTTGTAGTTAGAATTTCTTTTTATGCACAATTGTGTATATTGTTTTCATTACTCACTTCTTATTTAGATAGAATTAATTATTTATCAAAATATCTATGTTAAATGTAATCTCTGATGTAAAATTTTCCTTATTTGATTTGCTAGTTGATTGTGAGTTTCCAATGCTATTTGCCGATCGGTTCCCTCTTCTTCTCAGTCTTCTTTTGACTTCTTTGTTCAGAAGCACTCTAACCTGCGATGATGTAATATGTGAGTTGAACATGTAACGTAAATGTTGGGCTTTAATCCATTTGATTGCTCAATACCTACCATTGATTGTTATTATGTTTGGGGTGCATGAGTTTTTGTTTGAATGAACATTCATTGTTAAAGATAAAAGATATCATTTTAAATATTATGTAAATTACTCGATACCACTTAGATAATTTCCATCATGTAATTTGCCAAACAAAGCTCATTACATTTACTTGCATGTTCATTACTTGCTAGGTAGCAACTCTGTCTTGTTTGTGCAAGACAAACTTGTTTGTGCATTTGATTATTGGGTGCAATTGTGTCAACTTTCTTTATCGGCCTCTTACAACTATTGAGCTGTCTGTTTATTGAAAATAATTAATATATTAGAATAAAAGGGTAGCAGATAACTTAGGCCTACCTTAGAAAAAATACAGGTAGGTCACAGTACCCACAGAAAACAAACAATTTTCTACACTCTGTGAGACTCTGTCATGGTAGTTTAGTCCAATTCTCTTTTTCTTAACTTGTCAAAATCATCCAAGGGACAAACTATTGTGTTTCCTTTCTGTGTACTATGCCCTACCTGCATACCTGTGATTCTAAAATCACAACACAAACCTGGCCTAGTGCCTTTCCTTAAACAAAACCAATTAATAACAATACCTAGTTCTTAAATTGTAAGAAATTTTCTCAATCCTCTTGATTTTAATAATGTCTTCATTAGTTCTTAAAACTCCTTGTTACATGCTAGGTTCTTTTTTTACTTGAGACTGTGTTGAAAATGACAAATGCATTCTTACAAACCCCACATTTTTTCAGGGAAGAAGAGTGAAAATGTCTCAAGAATGCTGCAGGAATATTTTCTATCAGTTGAAAATCCCTACGATTCAGCCTTCAAAGTTGCTGTTACCTGCCCTGACTTTTATCAGGGGAAACCTATGTCTTTACCTTTAGCAGGTACTTACTTGTATGGTTTGTTTGCCCCTCTGAATCACTGTATGGTATTACACTGGTGTAAATTATATTTACCACAGTAGTTCTGTTAAAATGTCATCAGTCATCAATAAACTACCATGATCATCATCAGACAAGGTTGTAGTGATATATAACTACTAACATTGGAAATACATACCACAAATGTAACTTGGAAACAATAAACCTCAATTCATTTTATACCCAAATCCAGTGGAGTAGGCTTTGTGATAGAATTGCAATACATTACAACCTAAAGTCTTGCATGATGAGGATTCTGTGATGGATTAAACCAGTCACCCTTCAAAGGAACATGGAACTCGACTAAACATAATTTATAGTAGGAATCAAAAATAAAGTCCCATTTCTGCAGGTAGAGTAGACCCGTCCTAATCCTGCTTGTCAAAACAACGCTATTGTTGGGAGTTCGGCAATGCAGGCGGGCCGGGAATACCGCCTTCCCCTCACTGTTCCTAGAAGAAATTCCGTGTTCTACTACATTTTGCATAAATTGAACCATAAGACTTGAAGCATCATGTGAAGACTCATTTTGTTCCTCTGAGAAAGAGGAATAAAAACAATTTTAAGTTAACGCTCTACGATTTCCCGTTATAAGGAAAAATGTAAAAATAGAAATAAGCTGATTAATAAACAAGTAAATTTCGACTCCAGTTGTACTTATAAAAATATATTGGCCGGTGCTTCCGGTAGGCAATAGGATATAAGTAGGGACGCCATTCAAGATTCTTGTCATTCGCCTATTGGGTCTGATGATGATTGGAGTGTCCAATCGAAATCGATCACCACTTACCATCTTTTTCGTATATTTACCGTCTTGTGAGTATCAGTATAAGCGTAAATATATGTTTTAAGTGTTATAAGACGTTTCTTTTATTTAATTTCCGTAACTATTCTTACTCAATCGAAGGTATTTTTTGTTATGTCGTTACACATATAATTTAGAACTCTTAGTGTCTTTTTAATGAGAATATACAATCATTAACGATCATAACATATTTTGAAGTAAATGTAACTGTTAGGTGGGGTAGGCTAATGTTTCTCGTGATTTGGTAATTTAGTAAGGTGGAATTTGAAACTATGACAATAATTCTGAGCAAAGCTTTATCTTATTTACTAGGGTCAATTGTAATTGCATGACTAATGATAACTTTTGATTGAATAATAGTGGACTATTTGGCTTGTTTCAGTTATTGAAGAGTTGGCTGTGTTTTTAAAACCGAATAAGGAGAAATACGCTTCGTGCCTTACTTTAGATATTAAATTTGATGTGTTTGATATATTCACCAAGCAAAGAAATGGACTACTCACAAAAATGGCATTTGAGGTGTATGAACTTCAATCCAGTAAAGAGATGTTTGTGGAAAGAATAAACAGTTTTATACAAAACCGACAGTACAAAGAGGTATGAATAGTTTACAGTCAAACCTTGATACAATAAACCTGAAGGGACCGAACAATTATCTTTTTGTTATGTAATGATTTCACACCCTTGACAGCTAATAAAGAATTAAGAGTGTTCAGTCTCATTGGTGTATTTTGTGAATCTTTTTGGTAGGGATGGACGAGATTGGATTTTTAGTTCGAGACGAGACGAGACGAGATTTTTTATTTCTCATAAAATTTCGAAACGAGATCGAGACGGGATTTCCCTTCTCATACACAACGGGAAATGCACGTTCAAAATTTTTACCTGATTTTGTAACATTGTTAGATGACTGTTTATATACAAAAATAATGATAATAGGCAAGAATATTTACAATCTATTATTAAAAAACATCAGCATAACATTTTTTATTAATCACGCCTAACTTATTAAAAATGCCTACGATTAGAAAACATAGTGATATCAGTTAGGATAGAGTTCAACTTATCCTAAAATAAAATAAATCATAAAATAAAAGCAATATTAATTTTTATAAAATAGTTACTTGTTTTGACTTTTTATAGTACAGTAATAAAACATTCCTCACACTGCTTACACTTAACAAAACATCTCAAATGTTATTAAAGTAATATTATTAAAATAATTAAAGTAATATTTACATTTAAAGAATTAATTAAATAAGAATGCCTTCGCAAAGGAAACGCAACTACAACACGCTCCTGTATTGCGGGTATTGCATTGACTTTCTGCAGGCGTTTTAATTTTTTTTTTTTTTTTTTTTTTTTTTTATTCTTGTCTCGATAAAAATCTCGGCCAAAAAGAAATCTCGTCTCGTGTAACGAGATTTAAAATTTCCCGAAAATTTCCCGAAATTTCGAGACTTGACCATCCCTACTTTTTGGTCACATTAGACTTAAATAGAGGGTGGAAGAAATATGTATAGGCCTAAAGATAACTTTTCCGAATATGGAGTGAATTGTGCTTTAAAGGGTATCTGCTTTACGCTAAATTTGATAAACGGTTTAAACTGGTGGAAAAATTTTTACCATATTTTTAAAATTTAAAGACCTTATCATATTGTTATTACACATTTTTTAAATATTATAAAAGTCAAACTTTTAATGGTTTTACATTTATAAAAGTCACTAATAAGATTTGTTTGGTTGTAGGCATGCCAGACGGCGATGTACCTGGGACTCGACCAGTTCGGCATAGAGGACTTTGTTGTGCCGCTGTTGTTCCAAGACAAGTTGACAATCGCTGAGGACTATTTGCGTATTAGTCCTGCCGCGCAGACAGCCACAGCTCAGTATCTCGATCAACTGCTGCAGGGTCGAGTCAACGAGAAGATCATGGATGTTATTAGGTAAGCTCAGCTGTTTGTTATTCATCACCGCAAGTACTTTTGTTTATTTCATTCTGATTGGTTAATAAATCAAATTAATTGAAAGAAATTTTTTCCCATGAAGTAACATTTTTTTTTGTCCACCGTATAACATTATCAAGCATACCATTGTAACAATTGTGTAAAATTTGTGACACTTAATATGATACATTTCCAAAACACTTGCTTGCAATTTCAACATAATATGATTGTGTATAATGGTGGTTAAAGATCATATAGGCTAAATTATAATGACACAATGTTGACAAGCCAAAAACATTCCTTTATGCAAACAAAGTCAGGAGGTAATAAATAAATTTATTCAGTAGTGTATCACTATTGATAAGTAGATAGATCATCACTTAGATATATCATTATTTTACCAAAAGATATAAAAATGAATTTCATAGCAGACAATTTTATTGTAGTTATTTTACTCCTATGAGGAATTTTAAAATTTATAATATTGTGAATAGACTATATGTCCCATTTCTCACTTACTCTATTCATTGTACTTGTATATTTATGGATAAAGGTGATTTTGATTTGATTTAATTTAATTTAGATAATGGACTCTGATGTTTGCTGTGAAACCTGAATTTTTTCATCTCTGAAATTTGGTAGTTAATATTCCAGTCATTGTTAATTGAATTGGTTATCATGTAGCTGATTCAATGACATTAGGCCTGCTCTCACACAAATATATCCTATCAAATAGGGTTTGACCACAGAGTGTAAGATCTGCAGCGTTGTCGATACCTTACAATCATAATCACAAATTTTAAACGTTGTACTTGTAGCTTATGAGATTTATAATTAATTAAGTTAATTTTTGTATGAAACTATTTTTGAATATTCATAGGCGAAGGACCAGTCCCTGGTGTTAGGACAAATGAGAAAAACATAAATGAAACAGTACTATCTTATTAGTCAACTGATTCACACCAAGATGTTGACGCACAAGGTATATATTTTATCATATTTTTGATTTTATATCCCAGTTTTCATTTGATATTTTGGTGTGGCGAATAATAGCTGTATTACATCAGAGGAACTGTTTTGATTTTTCGAACCTTAAGAGTCTTCCTTAGTGGTAGCCATGTTGGATTTCTTCCCCATAAGAACAATGTTAAACATTACATCATTTGTGGACACGTAACGGCGTTATTTGTTAAGATATAGCTTTGAAATTTATAATTTGTATTTTTAACATAATAGACTAGTGACTGAGGTTTTTGAATTTCGAAAATCCATTTTCATTTCCTTTCAATAATTAGCTTAATTTTAAGCTAATTAATAATCAATTATTCATTATAAAAATTAAAAATTGTGGAATAAAAAACGTCAATCTCTAGAGGACCGCAATTCCTTAAATTTAACTCCTTATCCATAATTATATGACAATTTGCTGATGAGATATTTGGACCCAAAGTTAACATTGTTCTTATGGGGAAGAAATCCAACATGGCTTCCACTAAGGAAGACTCTTAAACTGTAGCTTTTAACTAACTGTTGGTGTTACAGACAGCTGAATATCCCAGAACCAAAACAAGAAAAGCTGCAGTACAAACCCATGTCAAAGCTATTGGCGAGGTTTTTGAAAATATTCAATATTCATCCTAGTAGCTGCCCAAACCTGACTCGCAAGAAAAGAGAGGGAGCTTTGCATTTTGTGATTTGTAAACGCTACAAGTACAATGAAATCGGTGGGTATTTTAAAATATCCTTTCAACCGCTTTTATGTTGGTTTTGATTTTTGATTATAAGTTGTGTTTTTTGGTCTATGAGATGACTTTGATGCTGCTAGTCAAGTTGCTAGTTGGTTATGTTCAAAGAGCTATCTACAGTAAGGTTAATGTAGATTATTTATATTCTTGTTGGCCACACAATCTGAGCGGTTTATTTTTGTTTATTCTTACCTTGTAAAATCAATTAGGTACCACAGTATTGTGAGTATAATCTTTAACAACTTATCACTCAACTGCTTTTGATTGAGCTCCTCTATTGTTTTATATTTAAAAAGTGATTTTTTTTTTAAATTTTAAGAACCTACATAGGCCTACAATATTTTTTACAAACAATTCAGCATGTAGAACAATGAATTTAGGCTTAGCTTTAGCTCAAACAAACGGAACATGTAAAGGAAACAGAAAAATGGAAAAGTCTGATAAACCTCATGAAACCCCGGCTTGCAAGTTGTAGTCAAAGTTATGATTTGCCTGTACAGAGGGTGAGTGTTGGAGGGAGATGGTGTCAGAGGCAGTATGTGGAGACTCGTATCTGGAGGAGGAGTTAGTCGCTGCAATCAATCTGCACGGAGACGTTGTGGAGGCTGCATTCTTTGCTCGCAAGTTGTAGTTGTTATAGTTATTATTTGCCTGTTCAGAGGGTGAGTGTTGGAGGGAGATGGTGTCAGAGGCAGTATGTGGAGACTCGTATCTGGAGGTGGAGACTCGTATCTGGAGGAGGAGCTAGTCGCTGCAATCAATCTGCACGGAGACGTTGTGGAGGCTGCATTCTTTGCTCGCAAGTTGTAGTTGTTATAGTTATTATTTGCCTGTTCAGAGGGTGAGTGTTGGAGGGAGATGGTGTCAGAGGCAGTATGTGGAGACTCGTATCTGGAGGTGGAGACTCGTATCTGGAGGTGGAGACTCGTATCTGGAGGAGGAGCTAGTCGCTGCAATCAATCTGCACGGAGACGTTGTGGAGGCTGCATTCTTTGCTCGCAAGTTGTAGTTGTTATAGTTATTATTTGCCTGTTCAGAGGGTGAGTGTTGGAGGGAGATGGTGTCAGAGGCAGTATGTGGAGACTCGTATCTGGAGGTGGAGACTCGTATCTGGAGGAGGAGCTAGTCGCTGCAATCAATCTGCACGGAGACGTTGTGGAGGCTGCATTCTTTGCTCGCAAGTTGTAGTTGTTATAGTTATTATTTGCCTGTTCAGAGGGTGAGTGTTGGAGGGAGATGGTGTCAGAGGCAGTATGTGGAGACTCGTATCTGGAGGTGGAGACTCGTATCTGGAGGTGGAGACTCGTATCTGGAGGAGGAGCTAGTCGCTGCAATCAATCTGCACGGAGACGTTGTGGAGGCTGCATTCTTTGCTCGCAAGTTGTAGTTGTTATAGTTATGATTTGCCTGTTCAGAGGGTGAGTGTTGGAGGGAGATGGTGTCAGAGGCAGTATGTGGAGACTCGTATCTGGAGGAGGAGCTAGTCGCTGCAATCAATCTGCACGGAGACGTTGTGGAGGCTGCATTCTTTGCTCGCAAGTTGTAGTTGTTATAGTTATGATTTGCCTGTTCAGAGGGTGAGTGTTGGAGGGAGATGGTGTCAGAGGCAGTATGTGGAGACTCATATCTGGAGGAGGAGCTAGTCGCTGCAATCAATCTGCACGGAGACGTTGTGGAGGCTGCATTCTTTGCTCGCAAGTTCAACATTCCTGCACACAAGCTGCCTTACAATGTAGTGACATACCTCAGGACTGGCACTTTGTAAGTACCAGTGTTCTCTATCTTTTAACATGAAATTTGTTTTGCAATCTTTATGTTTAATCTTATTTTTTTAAATCTCATGTAAGTAGGGATGTGACGATTGTTGATACTGATTTTAGATACCACTGATTCTTGAACATTAGTATCATTATCGAGGTGTGTTGAGGATCTCGCATTTGGTTCTCCTTCTGAGGAGCTTTGGCTACCCACAAATCATAAATAGCATTTTGCATTTGGCCCTTGTGATTATTTTTTTGTAGTACATAAATCTAATGAATAAATAGCTGTATTAAATAAAATAATTAATCCTGGAGTTAATTGAAATGTACTATGTTCATCTTGGATAAAAATGATCTAAATCTAAAAATACAAACACAATAGGCAAGGCCTTGCACAAAAACTGTCTGTAAATAATATGTGTTCCTTTTATGGTAAATGTACCAATTTGGAATCTAGTGTTGCATTAGATAAAAAAGGCTAACTTTCTGTCCAAACTTGGAACTTGCAGTATTTTTAAACTCATTCATCTATCAATAAAACGAGAAATTGCAATGGTTATACTATTCTACTTTTATCACTACTAGTACGCTCAGTAGTTTGTGAACCAGCATCATCGGGCTATGGGAATGGTGTTTTATGGGGGTAGAGCTATCATTTTGTAGAGCTAAACAAATGTTGTAAATTGATGTGTTGTTGTTATTATGCAATATGGTTATGGAGAAAAGTTCAAAATACGGTAAGTTTAAAATTTTCATGCTATTCTTATGGAGATTAAGTAAACTGTTGTAGTTTGCTTGTTTATAAATGGATTTTGAACAAATTTGGCATTTTTTATATCTCATAGCACACTACTAACATTGCTGCTGCAGGGGTTTTATTTTAGTGATAACGTGACCCTCTAGGCTTAGCCTGAAGTAATGTGACAATGGTTGTGGAGCCTAGCACCCTTAGAATGAAGGGGGCAACGTCGTTACTTAAGATTAACAATGTGATGTTTGTCAGAGAGTACCACTACTCGCCGCCACGAGTGACTGTGCCGAGGAAGGTGCTGCAGTTACCAGAGAGTCACATAGTTATGATGGTGGACACAGATGAGTCACTAGCCCGCTGTGTGGAGGCTGTGTCCAACACTCACGTCGTGGGGCTGGATGCTGAGTGGAAGCCTGCATTCTGCTCTGAAACTGAGGCACTCTCACTACTGCAGGTTAGACGTTCCAGTCCAATGTGTTGTTGTCAGTTTTAAAATGCCACCTGACAGATTATGTTGATGTCCATAATCATCCATAATGATTTCTGTTGTGTCAACATTGCTGATTTCTGTTGTGTCAACATTGCCAATTTATCAAATCAACAATGCACTTTACAATTTTAATGCAGAGTTCATACGTAACTTTGTATTTTCATTTTATTTGTAAAAATACACAAGCAGATTTTGTAAGATTTTGTTAGTGAACGGTCCAAACCCTGATCATGTTACTATCTAACGTCGACCTTTTGTTTGGTATAATAATTAAGCCCTGGTCCAGAAATGATATCGCTGTGAATCAAACCAGCTCAGATTTGAAGGCGAGCACTATAACATACCCGGCTTCTCAGACGATTTCATAGTCTCAATTAAACACAATGTTGCTTAAATAATGGGACTTATAATGGCACCTTAGTTTGAAATATATTATACTACATATCCCTTAAATATTTTTGCCAAAGTTAATTTAATTCTTCACATAGAAAACTGTGAGTTGCATACTAAATGTGAACATGATTCGACAGGTGGCCACTCACGAGGAGACATTCCTGGTGGATGTCCCGGCTCTACAACACAGTCCTGTGTGGAAAGACCTCAGCCAGGGGCTGTTCTTGAATCCAGACATTTTAAAGTTGGGTAAGTAGTTGGAATCATGCTTTAGCAAATTAATTTTCTTCATACTGCAGCCAAACGGCTGTTATCAGTATGTGAGTTATTGGGCTAAAATAGCTCTTTTCTCCCTAGGGCAAAAATAATCAGGTTGAATTGAGGATATCAGCAGTTCAGTTTTCTGTAAAGTTTGCCCACTGATTTTGCCCATTTTGAAATGGGTACAATTGACAAATTAGTTTAATTCTCTTTTTAAATCTGTGAATGAATGAGTTTGGTACTCTCTTATTATATTTTAACGATAGTTGATTAGGAACTAAGTTTATTAATGATTATCATTTTTCAATACACTAAATTAATTAATTAAAATAGTTTAAGAAGTAAGGATTCCATGGCCACTAGCCATTAACCAACACTGTAAACTAGGATTTCTGGTTACAACTATAACTTATTTCTTAATTCTGTGACATGGCCGTACCCAGAAAACCTAGTTTGTAGACAACTAGGCAAGGCATGGATCATGAACGCAGGCTTTTCTAAATTGAAATCACTGTTCAGTGTTGCTTAGAATATGCAACTTTTAGATTTATGTAAATTGTGGGATGTTTCCAAATAATTCTTTTATTTCTAGGTTTTGGACTATCAGTTGACTTGTTGAAGCTGAAAGAGAGCATAAACATGAATGATGTTAAGATGGCAGGATTAGGTTTCCTAGATTTGAACCTCTTATGGAAAAAATTGATGAGGGAATTCAATATTACACTACCATTCAAAGGTAACGTAAAGAACTGTTGTATCAGTAAGTTGTGTCACTCTGGAGTCATCAATATTCAAGATGTATTTTCAACTTGCTTATTTGCACACGGTGGAATAGCATCCAATTTCTAATTTTGAATGCACCAAGTTCTTAAGGCATCCATCTATTGTCAAGTCAATCAAGAACAAATCGCCACTGTTTAAATCTTGTCTACATTTAGTTTTCGGTTAATAACCAACAAGAAACCATTATTACCTTTTTAAATTTTTTAAATTTATTGAACACTTTTGAATTCTTTGCTTGTCTTCCATTTTTATTCGTATATTGTAAGGTAATGTTTATCATGTTGTATTTGGAACATTTCTGTATTAGCAAAAATGATTTACTTTTCTCAACAAAATTCTCGATAATCGACAATAATAAATGTTAATAATTTATCGTTATACCCGTTAGGGGTGGACAACTATTCAGTACAACAAACGCTACATGGTCATTAACATCTACTATTACTCGTATAATCACTTTAACGTCTAAAAAATATCACTAAAACAGTTAGTTTCTTACTCTCTACAACATTAGAGACATGTTCCAGGTGAGGAAAGTGACACGGTGGAGGGTCTGTCAAAACTGGTCTCATTGTGTGTGGGTTTGCCATTGGACAAGTCTGAGCAGTTCTCCAACTGGGACCGCCGGCCTTTGAGGGATGCCCAGAGGAACTATGCAGGTAAAAATATCCCTACCAACCTCAGGTAAACTATTTAGTAAAGCTTAACCGGAAATAAATAGACACATCAAGTTCTATAACTAAATTGTTTATATACATAATTCAATTATTTTAACCTTTTTAGACACTGTAACCTGTTTCACTGATCAATACATTTTTTAACCTAAAAAATATCCTATGAAATAATTTAATAGTAGAGTGGATATAGTGATCGCGTAGTAATCAGAAGATTGCTGGTTCGATCCTGAGAAAGATCAGTAGCTTTTTGGTGGTTCATAATTGAACCCAGCTGTCCTTTATTATCGTGCTTTTAATGGTCCTTGCTAAAAAAAACCAGCTGATTAAGATCAGCATCAAAGCTATCAGCTCATTTATTAAACACTTAACTTCAACCCATCTTCCGGTTGAATAAAATACTGACAGTGATTCTAAATATTGCTGGATCAATTTCGAGTGGGACCGAATCTAGACCTAGTTGTTATTTGTTCAAGCCCCAACAAACCTTTTAATAACATTGTACACATTGTAATAAGGTTGGTTAACCTTTTCTTTTGGACTGTTAATTAATGATGCTATCTAACAAAAGATCAGGTAGAAAAAAAGATCAGGGTTTGGTCCATCCGTTACGAAATATGTGAAAAAACCTGCTGTATAAAACTCAAATCTAATCTCAAGTACGCTGTTTTCTATCCATATTTGTTCTATCCATGTCCAAAAGTTCTAATATTGTTTTAGAACAGGAACTTATTGAATAGAGAGGTAGAAAGATCTAAACATCACATACTATATGTTGCAGCTTTAGATGCCTATTGCCTGATTATTGTTTATGAAGTGTTGGCCCATGAGTGCATCAATCAAGGAGTACCATTCCAGGATGTTTGTCAAGATCTTATGATAGCTGGAGCTAACGTCACCAAAAAACCTAAGAAGAAACCATTACCGTCTCGTAAGGTATGAGCGATTTGTTCAAGTTATAAATGCACATCGGTGTTGGAAAGTACAAACTATTTAATGTTGTTAAATATGTGTAATTACCATCAGTTTGTTGTATTTTTACGAATATATTTGTTTTCTATGTTGACTTAAAATAATTAATGATAAACCCCACCAAAAGTTAATCTAAATGGGAAGTTTAGATGTTGGTTTTGATTTGAAATTGCTTCAACCAGTAGTTTTATATAATTAATTTTACTATTGATGTAAAACAATTTTTCTGAACTAATCAACAAACTTAATCAAATTTATCTCATCGTAAAATTAATTGATATTGCTATCAGCTATGCAATCAAAACATAAGATAGCTCAAGTCCAATATCAATGTAGTTCAAGTTCTGAAATTATGGTGTCTTCATTTGTTTTGCTGCATTATAACTGTAAAGTTAAATCTAATTTGTTTATGTGTTGTTTTTAAATAGTGTTTAGTTACGGTAATTCTTTTTCAATCAAATACAAATACTCTTATATAAAGTCAAGTGGGACAAGTGTGTTCGCTGACCACCAACTTTTTGTTTTAACTTTAAAAATATGAAAGTTATCACAAAACCTTAATGGTTTCATTGTTTGCAAAATTTAAGTTTAAAACTAGAAAAAAACTAAAATTATAAATTTTATGGACAAAATTCAAAACATGCCATTTTTAAACAATAGACAAATACCTAAAAAAGACTCGGAGGTAAGTGTTTGAGAATATCTCAAAATCGTCTCCAAATGGTGATGTTTTTAATGTGTTGAACTAAATATATATATTTTTTCCGTAAGTTTGTATTGTTGTGTATTATCTTGTGTCCAACCTTTTATATTCTATTTTAACAGGTTAAAGCATCAATTCAAATAAAAAATAAAAGACAATCATGTTTATTAGCACATGAACGTATAGAGGTTACAGATAAATGTACAGGTGCTTCGTCATTCTTCTTATAGCCTAATCTTAATAATGTCCTTTGTTAAAATGAAATAACTGTCTTAAAAGGTATTTAGTAATAATAAACAAAATACTTGTTTTACTTGCTTTATTGTTATTGTATGACAAATGGAAATATAGCAAAAATGTAAATGATAGGAACAATTTTAAAAGGTACAAAAGCATGTATACAAACAAGATAAGAGAAGGCAAAATCACTGCTAATGACAAACTAATTGCTCAATCCAAAAATACATGTAAAAAAACTTGGGAAAGAATCAGGACAGATTAAAACATTTTCCAAAACAACTTTAACACCTAACACTCTAAACAATTTCTTTACTTCTGTTTCAAACAACACACAAAATAAACTCTATAATGATGATAATGTAATTACTCATCTTGAATTGTTGAGTAACTGCCCTAAGCCATATTCTAATATTCCTGACATCCAGATATTTAAATGGGACCCTTGTTGATAAACATAAAGTGCATTCTTTTGTCTGTAAACTTAGTGGTTCCCGTAGTGAAGATTTGTTTGGACTCTCCAATTTTACTCTTAAATACATAGTTAATTTTATCCTGGAACCTTTAACACATCTTATAAATTTCGCTTTAATTGAAGGAAAGTTTCCTGATTGTTTAAAAACCTCCAGAGTAACGCCAATTCACAAGAAAGGCGACAAGAATGTCCCATCAAACTATCGTCCAATAGCTTTGGTTCCAATTTTAGGAAAAATAATTGAATCATGTATGCTTGAGCAGCTTCAACACTTTTTTTACTGTTAATAACCTTTTATATAAACGTCAATACGGCTTTAGAGCCAACTGTTCAACCACAATGGCTGTAGAAGAATAAATTAACCAAGTTTTGCAAGGGTTTGAAGACAAGTTGGTGACAGGTACATGCCTTATTGATTTGACCAAGGCCTTCGACACAATCTCCCATCCCATTCTTCTTGAAAAACTATATTACTATGGCGTTAGGAACCGTGAACTCAACATCATTCAATCCTACCTGGAAAACCGTAAACAGCAGGTCGTGATAGGAGATGATTATTATGATATTTTAGAATTGAATGCTGGTGTTCCGCAGGGGTCCATTTTAGGACCTTTCCTGTTTTTTATTTTTATTAACGACTTTAGTTTTAATATCCCTACTCAATCAATACTTTATGCTGATGATACTACCCTGTTCTGTAAAGATGATAATGTTTTAACAGTTGAGTACGATCTTAATCATGCCCTAAACTGTGCTAAATTCTGGTATAAAATCAATAATTTGGCTATCAATGAGGAAAAAACAGAATACATCTACTTTTCACTAAAAAAAGATCAACCCACTGATGCTTATTAAACAGTCAAACTCTTAGGGATCCATCTTGACAACAGACTAAGCTGGAATAACCACATTACACAACTTTGTAAAAGATTGGCTAGAATAACCTGTCTCTTGAGAAAACCTAGATCATGTGTGAGTTTGAACACTCTAAAAATGACTTACTACGGTTTGTTTCACTCACAGCTGCTTTATGGTTTGCGTCTCTGGGGTGGTTCACACTTAGCTCAGAAAGCATTTGTTTGGCAAAAGAAAGCTCTTAGAGCCATGCTAGGATTGCAAGATCATGAATCCTGTAGGGATCACTTTTCCATTTTAAATTTGCTTACACTGCCATCTATGTACATTCTTTGTAATTTAATTCATATAAAAAACAACCCCTTAAAATTTTCTAGCTATTCTCATCCATACAACACGAGGCACAAAAACAACCTAGTCACACCTCAAATCAGACTTTCAAAAACTTTAAATAGCCATTTTTACATCCAACATATTTTCTTTAACAAGCTACCCACTTGTTTTTCGTAAACTACCTCTAAACCAATTTAAAAGAAAAATTGCTGAGTTTTTAAAATCAAAAGCATTCTACACGCAGGAAGAATTTTTAAATAGAGAAATATCATGTTTAGATTCTAAATAGGATATTGTATGTATTGAAATTTATAATTGATGTATGATCTATTTTTAAGTACTATTGTAACAATGCCTATTACAAAATGTTATGTTTAATGGCTGCAATAAATCTTATTGAATCTTATAGGCTGTGAATACAACCGTATTCATTGCTAGCTAAAGGTTTAAATGTTGTACAAGAGAATTTGGTCATATGTATATACTAGCTGTAACCCGCGGGCTTTGCCCCGTTTAACTTCTTAATTTTCAAGATTATCTCGTTCGCATGGCTCAATCACGTCCTGGTTGAAGTTTGTTCGCTACGCTCACTCACCTATAGGTTGAAGTTTGTTCGCTACGCTCACTCACCTATAGGTTGGAGCTCGTTCGCTACGCTCACTCACCTTTAGGTTGGAGCTCGTTCGCTGCGCTCACTTGCCTTCAGGTTAGCTCGTTCGCTACGCTAACTCGCCTCTAGGTTGAAGTTCGTTCGCTACGCTCACTCACCTTTTGGTTGCAAATTAGCTGTTGTCATAAATGTAAAAGAAATAATAGTGCTGCACCCTGTTGGTAATCCTTGTGACTTTAATGCTATTGAACATCATAGAGCAGAACCAACTTGTTTAATTGAAACAGCTGTTAAGATTCAATAATTCCATTTCTCATAAGGTTAACATGGGAAACTCCAGAGCCACTGGGGCGGAGCCCGAAAGGATTTTTGAAATAAGAATATGCCTATATGTTAATCGGGAATGTGAGCTATCATCATGCCAAATTTCAGCCCAATCCGACCAGTATTTTTCGCGTTCACTTGTCACAAACATACATCCATACATCCATCCATACATCCAAACTTTCTCATTTATAATATTAGTAGGATTAATTTGAATAAATCTAAGGGTGCGTACACAAAGAACGCCGGTTGCCGGCGCCGGCAAACCGGCAGCTTGCTCCTCGTGCTTATAAGCGCGGCAAAAGCTTGGAAGCCGTACACAAAGAAAGCTGGTTACAAGCGCGACAAGTCAGTTCACATTGAGCAGTGTCAGATGTCTTCGTCTAGTGATGATGTGTTTTTGGCGGAGAGTGTTCATGTAAAATTATTGCAAAGGAGGAAAGTCGGTGTTCATGTTATTAATAGACAAAGAAACTTGGTGAATACCATCACTTGTTTCCGCAACTAAAAGGTGACCCACAACGGTTCTACACATACACGAGAATGGAGCTAGCGACTTTCGATTACATATTAAGAAACATTGAAGGACGTTTAGTTAAAAAATCACCTTCTTTTGATAAACTTTGGAAATTAAATCATCTGTATCAACCATCGCGCTATGACACCCACCAACTGCACAGTACATAGACCACTCGCGGACTGAGCCGGTTGCCGGAACCGGCTTATAAGAATGTTCTCTTCATACTTGTTTGCCGGTTGACGCCGGCAGCTCGCGCTTGTTGCGCTTGTTGAGCCGGCACCGGCGTTTACTGTGTACGGGCACACTTGAAACCATGTTAAGTTCTTCTCGAGCCGGGACGCGCTTACAGCGGCCGGTTTGCCGGCGCCGGCAACCGGCGTTCTTTGTGTACGCACCCTAATAACAAAAATAATATTAATACACCATGAAACTATTGATCACGTTTCTTAGATGACTAACTTACCAACATATTATTATGTTTCTGTCTGTTGTCAATTATTGTTAGTTTCATTAATTTTCTGTCTAAATTTATATAAATTTTACTCATAATTTTGTTTTTATTCGAAGTGCTTTTGACAAAATTAAAATAAGCTTAAACCCCTCTTTTTTGTTTCAAAACTGCTAAATTTTGCCCCGGACCCCGCCCCCCCTTGTTTGCTGAGGGTATTCCGCACCCTCAGTGTTTGACCCCCCAAGGATTTGGTGAAATGACACCACTGATTGAACAATTCAATTGTTGTGTTGTTGATTGTTCAATTGTTTGAACGGGAGCTCAGGTTTCAAGGATGTGTGTTTGAATAGTAGCTTTGCCTGGTAGGAAAGACGCCATCCTGCAACTAGTCAATCAATAGAAGGAGTTTAAAATATCCTTCTTGAACCTTTGTGGGTTGTAAATAACGATGTCAGTGACTGTAAAATATGACATTGTTCTTTATAGTTTAGTCGTAATGTTTATATCTGTATTTACAGGGTCGACTGTACAATTTAGGTAAGCATATCCTGTAAAAACTTATTATTGTTTATTTTTTCAGCAGCAGTGACAAAGGTTACCGGTTCGATACTGAGAATAGTTGTGATCTTTTCCATGGTTCTAAGCTGTCCATGATCATTAGGCTTTTAACTAATCGTCCCGGCTAAGAAATATTTTGTCTTAACCAATAACAAAACGGAATCCACTCACCCTAAATTCATATTGAGTTTGAAATAAGTACTTAATTGTGTGCGATTGCAGGTATTTGAAGAGCCAACGACTCAGTCCTCTAAAAATCGGCCAATCAGAGTGGCCGATTTTAAAGTGGTGTGTGACACAATGTTACAAGGACTCGGCCGCAGTCTGCGCTCTGTGGGTGTGGATGCTGAGATCCTCAGCAATACACAGAACCACAATGTCTGCGTGGCCTTGAACAGAGAACAGAACAGAGTCATTCTGACCAAAGGAGCTGTCTATGATAGAGTGAGTTAGGGATGGACAAGATTGGATTTTTAGTTCGAGACGAGACGAGACGAGATTTTTTATTTCTCATAAAATTTCGAGACGAGATCGAGACGGGATTTCCCTTCTCATACACAACGGGAAATGCGCGTTCAAAATTTTTACCTGATTTTGTAACATTGTTAGATGACTGTTTAAATACAAAAATAATGATAATAGGCAAGAATATTTACAATATTTTATTAAAAAACATCAGCATAACATTTTTTTATTAATCACGCCTAACTTATTAAAAATGCCCACGATTTAGAAACATAGTGATATCAGTTAGGATAGAGTTCAACTTATCCTAAAATAAAATAAATCATAAAATAAAAGCAATATTAATTTTTATAAAATAGTTACATGTTTTGACTTTTAGCGAATTTCCCTATAGGGAAGTAGCTATTACCGTAGGTCTCATGTTAAGACCTAGGCCCGGGACCGATTTACTTTTTCATTTTGATGTCCCCAGAGGCCAAAAACACCATTTGTTCAAATTTTTATATATCTATATATATATATATATATATATATATATATATATATATGTGTGTCCATCCGCACGATAACTTGAGTAATTTTTGTCCGATTTTGATAAAATTTGGTTTGAAAGTGTAAGGCGGGATAAACTTGAACGAGTTCGCGAACCAGCATGATCGGACTATGGGAACGGGGGTTTAAGGGGGGTTTTATGGGGTAAAAATAGGTTTTTCCCATTTTTGACCCAAAAAACATAAAATTTTGCAAAATCTCTTCAAACCATTTTGTAGGGCTTAAAAAAACAAATAATTTAGTATATTGAAGTGTTACTATGCGCCTAATGGTTACGGAGAAAATTCCAAAAAAAATGAAAATTTTTAATTCCCATGTTATTTTTATGGAGAATAAATAAACTGTTGTAGTTTGCTTGTTTATGAACATATTTTGATCAAATTTGGAAAATGTTTTTATTTCTTACTAACTATTAACATTTTACAAAAAAAAAACTGTTTTACCCTCCCTGATGCAGCAAACCTAAGTACCTGTTAAACTAATTCTATTTAAATAGGAAATAAATGTTAAATTTTTAAGTAGACATTTTAGTGTAAATCCAATCAGACATATGGAAATTCGCTTAGTCTGCAGGTTTGCTGCGGCGGGGGTATTTATAGTAATAAAACATTCCTCACACTGCTTACACTTAACAAAACTTCTCAAATGTTAATAAAGTAATTTTATTAAAATAATTAAAGTAATATTTACATTAAAAGAATTTATTAAATAAAAACGCCTTCGCAAAGGAAACGCAACTACAACACACTCCTGTATTGCAGGTATTGCATTGACTTTCTGCAGGCGTTTAAAATTTTTTTTTTTTTTTTTTTTTAATTCTCGTCTCGATAAAAATCTCGGCCAAAAAGAAATCTCGTCTCGTGTAACGAGAATTAAAATTTCCCGAAAATTTCCCGAAATTTCGAGACTTGACCATCCCTAGAGTGAGTACATGTAGTCTGGTAGGCTTCCAAATTATTGTTTTCTGGTCCCACTCTTCACCACATGTATACAAATTTCACTTACATGTTACTACATCACTGTGAATTTTTGAATGGAATTTGTGCACTGATAAAAACAATTTACAAGATTGTAAATTCACCAATGAATTATGCCAAGTGATGAATTTCCAGTTCCTACAGATTATTATTATATATTTCTCTAGTGGTACAAATTTGTAATAAAATTGATTGAAATAAAAATATGGTGTTCAATTGGCTGAGCCCCATTCATATTAGAATAAAAACCAACCACGAATCAAGTCAATCCGAAAATATTTGTTTATGTCTTAAATGAATCTTACTAACAAGATGAAGTTCTAGTTGTAAGACTTGCATTTAAATGGGTTAATATAATGGGTTAGGGTTACCTATTTTATCTCTGTGGATGATTTTATAGTACCAGAACCTGAGCCTTGTGGTAAA
Organism: Macrosteles quadrilineatus; assembly: GCF_028750875.1. Classification (NCBI taxonomy): domain Eukaryota; kingdom Metazoa; phylum Arthropoda; class Insecta; order Hemiptera; family Cicadellidae; genus Macrosteles; species Macrosteles quadrilineatus. Next base: position 15,063,565 of record NW_026542598.1, on the reverse strand, counting down.
TAGGGTTTAATAGTTACAACAATATAAACATAATAATTTTAATAAAAAAAAGTCATTGAAACCTTTGGTTCATTTTTCACGCTCACCGATGAATATGAAATAAACATTAGTTTCGAAATGGCTCTCCTTTCATCATGTTATCAAAGTCTTCATTTTACGGTGGTATATTAGGTGAATAACTTTTTTGTTTTTGCACTATTACTTCTAAAGAAATTTAGATTCTTCTATTTCATTGGGGTTTGGCATACGGTAATAGTTTTATTTCAATTAAAACCCCCATTGATCATAAATCTAGTTGGATTTTTTTCATATAAGCTGAAATCTCATTCTGCTTCTGTAATTTTGCTGATCTAACTTCATAAGTCCAGTGCTATGACTTGTAGTTACCAAATGAGTTTTTTCAGCAACATGCAAAGTGTTCCTTGTGATACCAGTCCACAAATACATTTGTAGCCCCAAAATTCTCCATTCTTAAAATTCCAACCAAATTCTTTCCCTATTAAAAAAAATAAATGTTGTTAGAAAATCCAGAAAAAATCAGAAATTGCTTGTCAAATTATGAGATAGGATAAAAATAGTATGCCTGGAGATTAAGCTCTCTTCGGGGGTGTTCTTTAGTGTGCTCTCAAAGCATTGTTTGCTCAAACCATATGTCTAATTTGAACAAAACCACAAAAAGTTGAATCTTTTCTGACAAATTCAAATGTTACTTCTCAGGAACAATCATGTTGGAAAACGTCATTCTTTGTGTAACTAAGTAGTGTGATTTGTTTGCTTGGTATCTATCTATACAGGGTGAATTTTAAATAAGTTCCCCCCCTAGTTTTTTCTACATTTCTTAAGATATCAACTTCGGACCACGTCAGATCATTGTACTGTAGTAAGTACTTCATTTTGACTGAATAAACATTTTTGGCCGCCATCTTGGATCCGCCATATTGGATACAAAATTTTTTTTTCAAATGTAAAGGTAGAGTTGTGACCCATTGTTTCAAACTAGAATTTTACGTTGATTACAATGCCGCAATTAGTTTAAAAAAATCTTGATCCGATCTAAAGTTATGAAGACTTTTTATAACTTTATTTTTAGCCCATTTTAACATTGTGCATTTACAAACTAAGACCATAATCTCAAAATAGTGCTAGATAAAGATAAGTATACACCACCATTCATTGTCGACCTATTATCACTTGGTTATGACGGATGTATTTTTTTGGCCGCCATCTTGGATCTGCCATTTTGAAATGTGATAGATTAATTTAAATATGAAGGTGGTGTTGTGACCCATCATTTTGAACTACTTTTTTATGCTGAACTCAATGCCGCAATCCGTTTTTGTTTATCAGGCTTTCTTGATGAAATATTAAAATTATCTTACTTAAATTTCCAATATTTCAAAAAACAAATATGAAGATGCAAACGGATTGCGGCATTAAATTCAGCATAAAAAAGTAGTCTGAAATGATGGGTCACAACACCACCTTCATATTTAAATTAATCTATCACATTTCAAAATGGCAGATCCAAGATGGCGGCCAAAAAAATACATCCGTCATAACCAAGTGATAATAGGTCGACAATGAATGGTGGTGTATACTTATCTTTATCTAGCACTATTTTGAGATTATGGTCTTAGTTTGTAAATGCACAATGTTAAAATGGGCTAAAAATAAAGTTATAAAAAGTCTTCATAACTTTAGATCGGATCAAGATTTTTTTAAACTAATTGCGGCATTGTAATCAGCGTAAAATTCTAGTTTGAAACAATGGGTCACAACTCTACCTTTACATTTGAAAAAAAAATTTTGTATCCAATATGGCGGATCCAAGATGGCGGCCAAAAATGTTTATTCAGTCAAAATGAAGTACTTACTACAGTACAATGATCTGACGTGGTCCGAAGTTGATATCTTAAGAAATGTAGAAAAAACTAGGGGGGGAACTCATTTAAAATTCACCCTGTATATTAATAGGCAAGCATGTTTCTTTAAAACCTTTTTTCTCAGCTCGTGTGCATCGTAGGGAAAATCTACGCATACTGTTAGAAAGCTATTTTCCTGTAGGTGTGCAGAGTCCCTTTATAAATTAAAATAGGCTCAAAAATAAGCACAAAAAATGAATTTAAAATTTTGAAAAATTTAACATGGATATTATGAGTTGCCATGCTGGTGACGAAATAACAACGAAATATAAACAGAAAATCAAAACAAATGGAAGAAACTCCAATCACATGTTCTATTCAAAGTGTGGAATGAAAATAAAGAAGTCTGTACATTAAATATTTTTGGTCGAGTTTCGACCACTGGACGACCTCTAGTTAAACTAAATAAAAACTTCAGCATACATATAGTCCCTAAAAATACTCCCTGAATTAACTTAAAAACTAATTAAACTCGTTACAGCTGTCTACTTGTAAACTACAGAAAAAAAAGAGTGCATGATGAATTGTGAAATCTTTGCTGAAATAAGACAGAAACATTGACTTGACACTCAAATGTTGCCAACACGAAACACGCATTATCTATGTGTCTTTTCTGCTCTTCAAAATTACATATAACCTTATTGGCAACCGACTGGGTCAGTAGGCCATTTTACAGTTTTATGCCTCGATTTTCAAGATTTTTCAGTTTATGACACTTATTTGTGTTTCAGCTGCACACACAAGTGCCTGAAGGAATGTGTTATCGAGTGATGAAGCAAACATCCAAAGAACAGATGGTGGAAGTTTTGAGGTTTTATAACGTTATGGTGGCTAAAGAGGATATATTTAGTCGATGTCAGGTAAATGGAAAATCTGATTTAGAAGTCATACGTTTCAAAAACAAGTTTTGAATTTACTACTAATACAACTTGATTTGAAATCAATTTTGAGTTTTACAAGTATGTTTTGTTATATTCGTTGAAAATATTCTTTGTCAACCACATGGCTTACCGCAAGATGGCTGACCCTGCTTCAGTTGTTACAATCTTGGTTGGATAGGCATGCTCCATCTGTTGGTCTTATGTGATCGTTGGGTCGATCTCATCATCCCAACCACTGACATGTCAATTATCCCTAAATAAGGATACGCTGTTCAGCAAACAGAAAACGGCCAAACAATATAACCTACACTATCATAATATCAAATGGTTAGTTGTGTAACAGTTTTGAACAGTAATAGGTCAAAATCATGAGTAATTGTTTTATTTCCGATGTTTTATGAAGTAAAATTGGTTACAGTTTGTGATTGGATGCATTGCACGACGTCCAAGTGCCACGACGTCCAATAATATTTATTCAGTGCCACGACATCCAAAACATAATTTTTGAGTTTTTGCACGACGTCCAAGTGCCACGACGTCCAAAAGTACAGTAACTGCCAAAAATATAGTCTTTCTACAAGCTTTGGACGTCGTGGCACTTGGACGTCGTGAAACAGTGCACTATATAATTGTAAAAAAGTAACATTTGCGGGAGTGTTGCACGACGTCCAAAGTCGCTGCCAGTTGCACGACGTCCAAGTGCCACGACGTCCAATAAATATTTGACTGTTGCACGACGTCCAATATAGCTCAGCGCTGTTGCACGACGTCCAAGCTCCTTCATGATGACCGGCTACTTGCCGAATAGTGTTCTCTCGTGTAAAATGCTTATGGAACGTTTATTAGTTATATATACATGGGTATATGTTCTTGTTCAGAAATATATATACTATGAATATTTGAACCATTAATTGAAACATGATAAAGTAAAAATACCCCCGCCGCAGCAAACCTGACGCCTAAGCGAATTTCCATTTGGCTGAATTGATTTTTAATTGATCTATTTAAATAACATTAGGTTTAACGAGTACCTAGGTTTGCTGCTACAAGGAAACTAATAAAGTGTGTGTTTTAAGTAAAATAATTATTGCTTAGTAAAATGAATATATTTACCAAGTTTGATCAAAAGATATCCATAAACAAGCAAACTACAACATTTTACAATATTCTCCATAAGTATAACATGGGAATTTTAAATTTACCATTTTTTTAGTTTTCTCCGTAACCAATAACCGTACAAAAACACTTTGATATACTGAATTTTTTGTTTTTTTAAGCTCTTTAAGAAGGTTTAGAGAAAAATTGGGAAATTCTGTGTTTTGAGGGTCAAAAGTTAGAAAAACCAATTTTTACCCCATAAAACCCCCCATAAAACCCTGTTCCCATGGTCCGATCATGCTGGATCGCGAACTCATTCAAGTTTATCCCGCCTTACACCTTCAAACCAAATTTCATCAAAATCGGATAAAAATTACTCAAGTTATCGTGTTCACGGACACACATATATATATATATATATATATATATATACATATATAAAAATTTGAACGAGTGGTGTTTTTGGCCTCTGGGGACATCAAAATGAAAAAGTAAATCGGTCCCGGGCCTAAGTCTTACCATGAGACCTACGGTAATAGCTACTTCCCTATAGGGAAATTCGCTAAAAAAAACATAAAAAGAAAAAAATAAACAAGGCAACAGTTGGAAAACTATAAAGGTTTACATGGTTTGAAAAATGATGACATTTTGTTAACAACCGATCAACTTCATTATGTTTGGAGTCTGCTTTTAAATAGCCTACTTATTTTTTCAAGACTAGATACATTGATAGGTACATTGATCAACATGATCTTTGAAAACTATTTTTTATCCCCTCATTTTAATTTTTACTAGTATAAAGAATAGAATGCCTTTTCGAACGGTTTTTTAGGCTTCAATTAAATGTCTTTATGTCGTAAATATGTTTATTAATAGTATTCACTTAACATTGACTTAATTTCATTTCAATAAATTTTGTGTTTGTGTTTTGCTACACCACTTATTAAATTGCAACCAATGAGAATCTATATAAATAAAATTAGAGTTTTGTCTGTACATTGCTCATAATCATTCATTTGTAGGTTATTTTTACGTTTTATACTTAAAGAAGCCGAAACAAGTCTCATTTAAATTTCTGTCTGTCTGTCTGTCTTTCTGTCTTTCTGTAACACTCAAGATGGCATTTTACACAATCTTCTCCAGGAAAACGAGAGTACCTATCAAGATCCAAGTCATTTTAATGTATTCACTGGATTGGCGAGAGTGTCTTTAGCCATTAAAATATGGCCTCAATAATTAGTAAATAACATTACGGACGTTCAAAAATGCAGTTTTGTGCGATTTTTGTCAAGTTTTCTTCCAATTTTTATCACATAATGATCTATGAAATAACGAACAGCTGTTCGGATCAAGATATTTTTTTCTTGCTGTCACTGATATGTTTACAAATACCACAACCATTTCCGATCACGTTTTCAAGGCAAAGCCCATCCAAGTGAGATTGAAATCGTTGTCTTACATAACGGATTTAATTAATCGCAAGTGGAATAATATAGTGTAACCGTAAATGAAATTTAATAACATCATCCAGGTTAGGAACCAGAGATTCTTTGTGTATAAAATTGTTCTTGAGTTTTGATAACCTTGAATCAGTGTTGTATAGGGCTGGGAAACTTGAATTTATTAATGATCGTCGCCAATAGCTTACTAACTCATTGACGGCGCTTCAATGGTGGTTGTGTAAAGTGTAAAGTGTAAAGCAAAAAATCACAACTACAGTGGGTGATTGTAACAGAGGTTTACGGTTTATGGATGATGCTAAACTCGCTTTTCCAATGTGTTACTTTCTGCTCCTATTCACCGTATGATGCAATCGCTGGACGATACAGCCAATAGGCCCATAGCCCATCTCTTGGGTACTTACGCCTACCCAATTATTCATAACAACCTTTTCGACGACGATCCTTGATACCGGTACTTTTCCCTAGAATACACGGCCTCCCTACTTAAGAAATAAAATTACAAACGTCCAAAAACCCAGCATTGCGTGATTGGTCACAGCATTGGTCACATTTCATTCTAATGTTATATCTTTTATATACCAATCATTGTTTAGAGAATAGGCCTGCGTAATCTATTAAATAACAAACAGTTGTTTTTTTTTCAAACTGACACCAATAAGTTTACATTAAAAGTTGTTTACGAATAAAGCAATTAATGGGAAATAATTTTGATTGCCGATAACTTTTCACGAAAAAATCCAAAACCAAGAAATCAATAACCTTGGGACTTGATTAACGCATTTTATTTGTCGGACGTAATTCTTAACTGTAAACGTTGGTTTTTGGTACTGGTTTTTTCCCTTAGAACCGTTGGTAGCAGCAAGAATCATTTTTACGTACCAACACATCACTGTAATTTACAAATTAGTTATCGTTGGTGTTGCACCTTATTTATACAGTGGTATTACAGCCTTATTCAATTTAATTGATGTCTTAACTGTATAAGTTTTGCTTTTTCTGTCTGGATTCCAAAATGTTAGTTTATGCTAAGAAAATGATAACTCATTTAAGTAAAACGTTTTTTTAGCAAACCATTATGAATTGTTTACGATTTACGTTGTTTATGTATCAATAGTTCATGGCCTATTTTGGTAATTTTTATTATAGGTTAAATTACCAATCTAAATTGTCTATAGTACTTCATTTTATAAAGTAATCCGTCATTTCGTCAGCATTTCGCGTCATCTTCGGTCCAAGCAAATATAAATTGTTATGATAAAATTTGATGACATTGACAAAGATTTCAAATTCTAATTTTATATGTACTTTGTTAAGCTTAAAACGTAGCAAATTCCCTAATTAAGTTCTGTATTTTTGTGTGTATGTCTGTTGGTAACGCATTTGTGTACTTATTTCTCAGTGTCACGAAAAGGACAAGAGCACCTTGATAATGAAAATGTCAACCCGAATAAAGTGTTAAATGGTGAGGTTGAGGTAGTACTTTAAATAAATACCTTTAACCATTGTGGGAAGTAACTTTCAACTATAGGCCTTAGGGCTATGCCTCATAGATCTAGGCCTATAAAGCTTTTTTTTAGTTTAATCATTGGATTTAACATATGGACCAACACGATCCGGGTGACATTTAATTGCGAAGCATTTGTTTTGGCTTGAAACTGTCAGATACTGTATTTGCAAAGGTTTATATATAATAGTTTTGCCAGCATATCTGAAAATATGCAAACCAACTGCTTTTCTTAATATAAGAAGGTTTCAACTGACTACTTTAAGATCCCCGTGCGTAGAACGGGCACACAGCTAGTATCATATAAATAAGTTGTACACAGGGTTCTTTTGTTTCCCCAACTCTAAAATACAACGCACATGAATTGAAAATGTTATAGGTTTAATAGTACTGTAGTGAATCGAATATCAATAAAGTTAACGTATAACAATAAATTTACATATTCCAAGATTATAATTGAATGTGTTTACGAAGGAACACCACAACCTCAACATTTAACATTACAATATATTTACTCAAGATTTATTGTTTTCATATAGCACAGTTGATGTTGCCAACTAGCGTGGGAGCGGAAGTCCTGATAAAGGCTGGTTCTCGGAAAAGTAATAAACTTGTAGTTTGAATGAAACATTTTTTTAATTTTGTCCAGGATTCATGGGATCCTCAGCATCAAGTACAAACTGCAAAATGTGTGTCGAAGGTCTGATTAGACCTTCCGAAATTTAGACCTTCAGCAACTAATCCGTTTTTTACCTTCCTTTAATTTATTCTTTTTCATGTTGTGCTTCATGTAACATACATAGACCAGAGAGCCGCTCATGCCCTTGACAAATAAATTAACATTTTCGCACTAATACAAATCAATATCGTCATTAGACAAGAATTAAAAAATAAAATTTATAAACAAAACCTACCACGACATATTCTTGAACAAGTATGCCTACAAACCTACGATAAGCATGTTTGTTATTATTATACTTAACCTACAAATGCTATGACTTAGGGCATACCTGCTTTCCTAGATAAAACATGCGAACTAATTGCGAGTGCGACGTGAACTTAGAAAAAGACTAGTAAGAATTTACAACTGTGAATTTCTCAGAATTGATTGACAGTTCAGATGAACCTATGGCCACAGACTACGGAAACCTACAGTATTATTGTATTAGTATACTGTATTTGTATTATTGTGTTACTAGCAGAGTACCCGTCCTTCGTACGGGGTTGACATATAAGTATAAATGCTTATTGCAGTTATGGGAGAGGACACGATAAAAAAAAAAACTGGTCTTTTAATTGGCCCCCAACCTCTTTTAATAAAAAGAAAAAGAAAAAAAGAATTTATACGGTATCCTATTGAGTAGCACACATCTACCAAAGTCCTGATGTTCTACCACTGCACCTAGACCATGGAAAAAAGTAAAGTTCTCATTGTGTACAACAACTTTTTTTTGCTAGTTGGTTCAAATTAGCTGTGGTCATTAATGCAAACGAACAACATAATAGTGCTGCACCCTGTTTCGCAAGCCTTATAACTTTTAATGCTGTTTAATATCATAGAACCAACTTGTACAGTTGAAACGGCTGACAATATTCTTTAATTTCTTTTAATATGAATTCTCATAAGGTTAACTAGAGAAAGTCCAAAGCCAGAGCCACCGGGGCGGAGACTGAAAGAATTTTTGATGTAAGAATATTTTAATCGGGGATGTCATCTATCATCATACCAAATTTCAACCTTGTCGGTTTAGTATTTTTCGCGTTTGCTTGTCACAAACATCCATCCGTCCATCCATACATCCATGGTTTGCACTGTAAACAAAAAGCTATCACAATAGTTTCAAACCGACAAATAGGAAAAATAGGAAAATATAAATAAATATGGAAAATAGGGTAATTTTCTAACATATTTTAGTGAAATTATATAATCAGGCAAATGGAAATTCAGTCTACAGATTTGCTGTGGTAGGGGGATTATATTACGGTTTACACAAAAATAAATCAGAACATAAACCTCATAACACTCAGGAAAAGGGCCTAGGTTGATAGGGCAATGATTATAGAATCTTAATTATTTCCTATATCCATGATGAATGATTTCTTTTAAAACGAATTATTCCCACTGTTTCACAGGAAACATTTTTAACCATTGTAGTAACATCATTAAAGCTTAAAAAGTTGATAGTTTACATAATATTTAGCACATTTTATGGATAAAACTTTTTTGAATTCATCATATAATAAGTGTATGAAAATTCATATATCTGTGTATCAATATCTACTTATCTCATTTCTGTTCAATGGAAGTTATACAATTTTAATGATACCGGTACTTAAATGGGAAGTCTTACAGCTGTTATAAAACTGTGCATACATTTTATCTTACGAGTAAATTTGCTACCAATTGATATAGTATGACAATTCTATTCTACTGCAGTACTTAGAATTCTACCACTACTCACATTAAACCAACCATATTTACTTTTGGGCTAGTGATTAATTTATTGTATTAATCATACAATATAGTGAATAGTGTAGTCATTTATTTATTTCGTTTCTATGACATAGCTCTATTTTGTAGAAATCAATTATGCAATCATAACAACAGAAATACTGCATCATTACATTTTACAGTGACATAGTATTTATTTTACATATAAAAAATTTAAGCTAACGCAATAATTAGTTCAATTAGAACCATTGAATATTGAATAATTTAAACATTAATCGAAGACGAAGCGGTTGACAACTTTCAAACAGTTGACTAGGACTAGTTGCCTTCAATAATTGCAATGCGAACTGTATGCACTGAGGTCGGCAAACAGTGTTCACAGTGTGCAGGCACTTTGGACGTCGTGGCACTTGGACGTCGTGCAACAGTGAAATATTGATTGGACGTCGTGGCACTTGGACGTCGTGCAACTGGCAGAGGCTTTGGACGTGGTGCAAATGAAACTTCTTTACAATTCTACAGTGCGCTGTTTCATGACGTCCAAGTGCCACGATGTCCAAAGCTTGTAGAAAGACTATATTTTTGGCAGTTACTGTACTTTTGGACGTCGTGGCACTTGGACGTCGTGCAACAACTCAAAAATTATGTTTTGGACGTCGTGGCACTGGAAAAATATTATTGGACGTCGTGGCACTTGGACGTCGTGCAACACTCCCTTGTGATTTATTTATTTTGGTAGCTTATAAATAAATAATAAATTTACTATAAATATTTATCTTTTGAAGCAGTTGTATAACTATAGAATAAAATGTGTTTTCTAAGTTACAGCTGTATTATACGTAACAGTTAAACTGATGGGTTAATGTTGATGCCTAAATAATGTGGACAGCCCAAAACCTCATATTATAGTCAATCCTAATACATATTTTTGTATTTAGAGATCTGAAGTGACAATATTTATTATGTTTTTATAGCTATGTAATGGAGCAGATTTCAAGAAGCTGACCCCTCAGGAGTTGAGGAAAGCTATTGATTCAACTTACAGAACACACCGGCATGTTTCTGCTCACCAACTGGATATTGCTGACGATGACTACGATGATTACAATGACTTTGATGATGACAGCTGTTCAGATGATGATATACCAGGTCCAGTTACCCATGCCCCATCAGGGTATGTCACGTCACAGGCAGGAGCCAATCATACACCAGTTGAAGAGGATACATTTTATGGCTACAACTGTGAGACAAGCACAGGAGCTCATATCAAGGTAAATAGGGCTACTGCTGGTATTTCTAATTTAATTTTACACTAGCTTAGAATTTTCACCTAATGCTCAAGAAGTCAAGGCTGGTCTCTTTTTTGTGTTTTATTTCTTTTAGCCTTTTCTTTCTAGAATCATCAACACTTGACAGTTTATTAATCGTCCCCAAACGCTCCCTCCGCTCGTCAATGTCCAAAACGAGACCTGTTTGTAGTTGAAACCCCTGTCTCTAATTTAGTAGCAGCATAGAACTCATCTACTCTAGTAGTCCATCTTGCACTGTCGCTGTTGTCATTCTACTGTGAGCCCTATAATCTAAAATATCTTGTGCAGTAGAACTGCAAGCAACCGAATCTATCGAGACTGCAACACTTTCGCATAGTAAAAAATCCAGAAGATCGGATCTTCACCAAGACTCTGGGGGATGTTTTCAGAAAGTCATGTTTTGTCATGTATATGCAAAGATTTTGCAAAAAGAATTCACACTATTCCGCCATTGTGGAGGACGGTTATGATCTTCCTTGACCCCAAAAGACAATGATGATGTTTTCGTGACTGTGGGAGGTGACGATTTATATAACCTGCAGAAGATATTCCAGGATTTTCCCACAATCATGGTAGACGATGATGATGTTTTAGTAATTGCAGAAGACAGTCTCTTGTCACCACAGAGCACGATGATATTGTCTACACGACTGCAGATATTTGGTATTCTGACACAATCACGGTGTCTGCCTCTTTTAATAACATTGCTTAATACCGTAGTTTTAGGTTTTAAAATTTCTTCTCTAAGTGTTTGGATAATCGACGTTCCAGATAGTAAGAGTTCAACTGTAATAGCCCCAAGGAAAGGACAGTTCCTGGTTTTAGACACAAAGTCTGTTTTTACTGTCCAAGTATCATCTGCTGACTTTAGCTGATTCACCCTCATGCACCACAGTAGTTTGTGGTCTTGAGGAGAGGGCCATTGACTCTCAACAATATGACATTACAACATTACACATCATATCACCCTTCCTTCCATCAGGAGGGTTGATTTTTTTGCTCTCTGATTGGAACATTGAAGCTCTATCCCTCTCTGAAACCAGTATTTTATCTGTGGCAAAACTTTTATTCATATTAGACATCTAAAGCTCCTATTCTAATCTTAATTACATAGTAATATTGTTGAAAGGGAGGCTGTCAAAAAACTTATATTAGCTTGTCTCTTATTGTTTTAAGACTAACACAACAAATTTTGGATTTCAGCACGAAAGCATACCCAAAGACAAGTTTGACAGTGTGCCGTTGTTCTACGTATGTGATAATTGTGGCCATTGTTACTGGGATGGCAGCCACTTGGTGCGTATCCTGGACAACTTGCAACACATTGTCGCCAAGTAGACAATCTTGTGATACACATGTACAGTGGACCTCCTCCGGAACCTGACAAATAGTAGATGTAAGGACACTGCATTGTAGTATAACATTAAGGCATTTGAACATTTGTAAGGCATAGCACAACCTTGATTAAACACTGTACTGTTCTGTTCTTGTGAATAATACAAATAGATCACGCGACTTATAATACACCTAGAAAATAGGCTTTGCAAATTTTTTCTTGTGAAGAAAAATCTAAATTGCAACAACTTTATTAAACCCAATGCCAAATTATAACTCAAAACTAATCTGGGGTGTTGCCTGTTATTTTTGTGAAGTACTCGATTGACTAAAATTTCTTCAGTCATGATGTTAGTTTTTATTTATGTCATGCCCGTTCCTTCTTTATAATTGTCAAAGGACCGAAGTGTGGTTAAATTTTCTCTAATTGTCCAGTAATCCGTGTAGTTCTGTTGTTAGTAACCATTGACGTTTTTGTCAAACTTAAATCTCTCCAATGTGGTTGGAAACATAGACATAATATGAAACTAATATGAGGAAATTGTTGCACTTACGTGGTATGAAGAATTGTCTGGAACTATTTCTAGCTGTTCTCACATTTAGTTTTTTTTTTTTATTTTAACTCTATTAATTTATTGTTCAAAAGTCTTGTGATAAATGATAAATTACCTCAACACCCTTAACCATTTCCACTCGGATTAGTTGACCCCTTGTTGTCCCATACGCTTGCATTTATTGCCATGCAAAAAAACATGTTTTAAGTTTTGTGTACATATACTGACTAAAATAAATTATTTGTTGTACTTGAGGGCTTGATTCTTATTCAGCATAAAATTGTACACAAGTAAAACAAAATATCAAAATAAATATACCCATAAAATATTTTTTGTGTGGTCATAATATAAAAAAAAGCAAAATAAAATGTACAAAATATTTTTTAGGAGGCTTTTTAAAAAACGTTAACACATTTTCAGGATTTGTAAAACACTTTATCAACATTAGATATCTAGTTGCCAATTCAAATCAGCCATTACAAGAAGGATTAGGTGTATTTTTAATGAAAAATGCATTTTCAAACTTAGATTTTTTGGTGATTTTGGTCGTCATGGTTACTATTTACACTTCTCTATTCTTTAATCCACAGCTGACTAAATAAACTTACAATTATTTTTCAAGCTACCAAAGACATGTAAAATGAATAAGGAAATCATTAAGTTTGTGTTCAACACAAATTCAAAACATGCAAACACTATATAAAAGGGATTTATTAATAAAAAGCCGATGCTGAAAATGTCGCGGCGGCCGCGACATACGAGTGGAACGGTCAGACGTGAATGTCGCGGTAGCGGCGACATACGAGTGGAAAGGGTTAAGCTTCTTTTCTTCTGTCACCATCAAACACTAGGAGGACCTATTAAATGGTCATTTTGGATTCAGTTTTTGCAAGATTCTTTGCACATGGATTCAAGATTCTTTAAGATACATAATAGTTTTAAGATACATAGGTTATATACAAATATGTGATGGTATGGTTTTGTAACTTATAAACTAAGTTATCGTAAAATAAAACATAGTTAATTGCTTTCACTCAATTGTTTTATATATCGCCGTAGATTTAAGTAATTTGGAAGACAAAAGTTTGGAGGGGTCCACTGTATCACCATTCTGATCTTCCACAAGATCTAATGTTCAATTAGTCTTTCTTCTATTAGATTTAATGGTATGGTATTGTGATTGTGTATTTCAACTTGTATCAACTTTATCCTGTACGTGATATATAATAGGTATCTTTAATATGTACCTACATAAAGTATCTTTTCCTACCTGAATATTTTTATATGTTATGTTTCAACAATGACAAGTTACCACAAGTTGGCCAAGTTATGTTTTTGTTTTTTAATTTTGTACCGTTTTGTTTCAAATGCAAGAAGTGTTTTTTCCAACACTTGCTGGATTATAAGTTTAAATAAATGCTAGTTTTGACTTAGTTCACTATATCATTTTCCCTTTATGAATAACTAGCTGTACCCGCGGGCTTTGCCCCGCTTAACTTAAGTATTCGCATGGCTCAATCACGTCCTGGTTGAAGTTCGTTCGCTACGCTCACTCACCTTCAGGTTGGAAATCGTTCGCTGCACTCACTTGTTTTCAGGTTAGCTCGTTCGCTACGCTTACTCGCCTCCAGATTGATGTTCGTTCGCTACGCTCACTCACCTTTTGGTTGCAAATTAGCTGTTGTCATACATTTAAAAAAGTCATCCCTTTTATTGTTTATAATACAGTACTTTTATAAAGGTTTTTATGTTTTAATATTTAACATTGGAGAATTTAAACGTTGTTAAGTGCACAGGTGTGCTGCGGTTGGGGTTTAATACATTTGGACTTATTCAAAAGTAAAATAGTTTTCTGTGCTGCATTCTGTAGAAACACTGTGGCACTATTTCAAATCATGACTAATGCTAATACAGAATGTTGTAGTTATTCAAACGTACAAAACAGTCCCACAAATTTTAAAAATTCAAATTTCAAAATTTAAATTTGTGTTTATTGATGTAAACATCTGCTTTTAAATTATATTTATTCGTAAACATTCTAGATCAAAAAGTCTGACATTGGCCCACTTAAAACCCTCTGGGGCAGAGCCCTTTTGACGGATCTGCACCAAACTTCACTCGAACCATCCTTGAAAGATGCTTAATAATGCCTGAAAGTTTCATTACAATCTGTCGAGTGGTTTCGGAGTCCATAACGTATATACACATATATATACATACATACATAGTTCCTCTTTTATAGATATAGATTTTTACTTAGGAGATTAAGAAATTTCATGAATTAATTGAATAAAAAAATAAATACTTTAGATTAATTATTGTCACAAAAATAGCCTTTGACAATCTTCTATAAAGCTAATAAGGATCATGAAATTTTGAGAAACCCATAAGCTAAACACCTATGAACCGCATAATTGATTGAAAGGCCTTGATGTGAAACTTCCCCGAAAAATATAAGTTTTCTATAAACCCCTCGAAAGGGGTTCACTGTCGTATAGTACAGTGTTATAACACGATGCTCAATTAAAGGGCTTTTAATCCAGCATCTATATGGTGTTGAGTATGCACTGAAAGTGCAAAGCTTTAAACAAAAAAATAGTAGGCCTACTGGTTGTCATTGTGCATTGTATGTTTTTAATACATTAAAATCTGTTTATTAGATAATAAAATCAATATATTTCAAGGTTTCCGATGAAGCAGCACAGAGACGCGGGTGACCGCTATTGTAATACATACTTGTAAAACTTGGGTATGCACTGAAAGTGTAACACATTTTGACTGTTGTTGGGGGCATCTTGGAGATGAGGGGGGGTAAGGAGCGTTCTAAAACATCACTCGTATTGTGTACTAGACACAAAAGAAACATGCTCTAAACTCCATGTAGTGATCTTTCCTCAAAATAATACGAGGTTCCTGAGTTGATAAGAAAATATGTATAAGTTGTTTAACAGTGAGGCATTTTAAAAATATAAAACTCAGACGAAAATCAAGGTACAACCACCAATGAAAACACTTAAATTTAAAATGTATGTTTTTTTACTAAGACATCATTATATATAGGTAGTTATAAGATAGTGTGGAAAGTGCAGAAATAGGCTAGGGAGTTTCAAAATGGCTGTGAAAATGCTAATTTCGGAAGGGATTGTGTTTTTAGTGGGTACCCAGACTTCTCAAAGAAACCCACTAAGATAAACAGTCAGTTACAGTTTTATACTCCATAAACCAGTTCTGCACTTCACCCTCACTCACTGCAGGGAACATCTCCTTTAGTTATAAGTATTAAGTACTGGAAACATTTGATTGCACGGATATCGATAAATGTTTGATATTTATTTTAGTGATATAACAAATAATATTGATCTTTGTAGATAGGAACTAAAACAATACGCTAATCAATATTTGTCAACATTTATTATAAACAAAGGTTTTTATCAGAGCAATAAACTTCTCATCCTGTTTTTAGATTGGAAGCATACTTTCATGAGTATATTGTGTTGGCAACATTTGATTGCACTGATGTTACCTAAAAATGTTTCACTCTAATTTTAGCCCATAATATCAAAGATTTGTGATGTAAATCTAAATAAAAATTGTTTAAATAAATACATTACCACAAGAAGACATGCAATAGTCTAGCTGACCCATAAGGATAAACCACAGCCACCTCTAATACAAGGCCGCAACGTTCGAACTGGCAACGCCGCACTCACCCGCCGCCTGAGTCCGGCACTCATGCTAGGCTATAAACATCAATGAGAGTATTGCTGCTCTGTATCAATGAATGAAAGTATTTAAATTACATATTTTAGTGGATTTTGGGGTATGGTAAAATATACAAATTAGAATCTAGGTTGTTTATTTAGTGAAAAATTACAACATACCACAATATGTCTAAAACTAAAAATACAAACATTATGTTTTTGTTTGCATTTATCGTATTGTAAGTACGATGAATGTGGAAATAGATGGGATTTACATATTTCCTTTGTCAATTTGATAATCTATACTATTATATAGCAATCTCATGGTGTCTGTATATATGTGTGTTATTCAACATAGTAAAAACTACTACTAACTGGGGTTAAATTTTTCAAAATATAACTACTATACCAAGAATGGTAATACAGTAGGACTAACTTATTGCCACTTCAATATTTGTAGAGACTCTGAGATTTGTAGAGACTTTGAGATTTGTAGAGACTTTGAGATTTCGGAGACTATGATGCTTTTATTGTTAGATAGTGTAATACTGTACATATTTTTTACTAGGCCTACTTAACAGAAACGCCGATTTATTTCTTTACCTAACCCGCCATGTTAAACTTCCCTATCCCAAGCGTGATGTATACAACTTCCTTACTTCTCGAGTGATGTAAAGTATCAAAAACTCACTCGGTGATGTAATGAAACCCATTTAAATAACATTGAGTGATTAACTTAAAAAAATATACCTCTATGGAGCCAACGACATTCAACGCTAGAAATCAGCTGTGCTCTTGAATTTTATTGTTATGTTTTGAAAAATTTTCCTAACCTAGCTTTTGTTTGTAAATGAACGTTACTGTTAGAAGATGAGTGAAATGGATAATGATTAATATTGTTCGTAACCTCCTGTATATTGTCGGGTCAGGTAAAATCTTGTACGTTACACGTTACGCAAGAGCGTGTTTATACATCACTTAGGTAAATTATGAACACAACCTTCACCTGCGTGATGTAAAAACGCTCTTACTACACTTGTAAAGTAAATAGCTATTAAAGTGCCAGTTATTTCAGTTATTTTTATCACATAACAACAGCTTTTATCAATAAGATTGACAAATAAATAAGGAAATAATACGGCATTCTCATCTAAAAATCACTTCTCGCGTCTATATTTACACGAATCAATGTCTTATTCTTCCTTTTTTTTACAAATCTAAGTTCATATTCGTGAAAATGTTTCACACAAAAACGAGAATTGTTTTAAGATGTCTAATTTGATTAAAGAATAGCAGGAAGACATTGTTGCTGACGCCGCGGATCGCTTAGAATCTTAGAACACTGTATGTATTATTCATTTTTAATTGAGCTTTCGTAATTATTCTTGCGTCCAGGCACATCACATCTATCTGGCATGGTGTAGTAACAAGCTCAATGTCATTACTAATGATTAAGGGTAGTAGAAACGCGATTATGTACGTAGAGTACGCGACTCTTCCATTAACTGTAATGGAAAGACGACCGCGCACCAAGACACGGATGCGACGTTGCCACTTTTCGCTCGCCGCGGCCTTGTATTAGAGGTGGCTGTGATTAAACGCCTCTACATATTCCACAGCATAAGTGAGGAGCTCCCAGCAAGCCAAAAGGCGAGTTTTATATATATATTCAAAATACCTGTAATCCAGTTTCTTGACTCGCTACCTTCGCCGCTCCACTATGTTTTCACCCTAATTGAGCCATACTCAATCAGAAGAGTTACAAGCATAATCAAGAACAGTAAATGGACATTTTTTTTTATGAATAATAGTGTTTAGAAATATTAATAAGATTAACAACTGTTGTCTTCTCTATTACCTCCGTTCAATTGGCGGCCTTATACCTAGTTTTCCATTGTAGCTGACATGATGCGCCCAAAATAATTTCAGTAACCTGTAGGCTAACAGAACTAGCCAAACAAAGAAGATAGATTTTCAAGCCTAGACAAGAATCAAAACACGGCTGACTTGCTCACTATGCAATATGAATAAAGATAACACTTTGGTAATTGAGGCACATCATGAGAACTTCTGACTTAGGTAGGTAAACTTCAAGTTACCGAGACTCATGAACGAGATACTTAAACTACAACACAGTAAAATTTGACTTATCAAGGTTAAATATTTAAAACATACAACCTAAAAAGGTACTTTAGGCATGATGATTAACAGGGAATGCAAGGGGATTATGAAAATTTGGTGTTATTGAGGTTCTACTGTTGATAGATTTTACCTAAAAGAATAAAGGACATTCATAACGAGTCATGATTCATTGTTAGACTTTATTTTTATAAATTAACCAATCTTCTAAAATAAACAAGTAGATAGTAGGTGATATATTGGCAATACATATACACACAATAGACTCTGAACTAATAATCTAATAATTTTGAAATAAAATGAAATCGTCATTTACATTTTAACGATAAAAGCATATGCATTAGGCTTGTTCGTTTCCTGGATACAAAAACATTAAATAACATAAATAATTACACTCACAATTTAGAGATAAGATTGCTACATACAGAAGTTTTTAAATATTTTATCACAAACTTTAAAAATAGGTCTAAATGAATAAAATATCAAAGAAATAAAAGAGTCCATAATATACAAAAGCTATACAAATATTATTGTCAAGCTTATCAAAAT
Source organism: Macrosteles quadrilineatus (assembly GCF_028750875.1). NCBI lineage: Eukaryota > Metazoa > Arthropoda > Insecta > Hemiptera > Cicadellidae > Macrosteles > Macrosteles quadrilineatus. The sequence goes on along the minus strand of NW_026542598.1, from coordinate 15,044,657 downwards.
TAACTTTACAGGCACAATAGTATAAAAATATATTAACAATAAATTTACATTTTGACCTAAGGAGGTACACTATCAGTCTAAACACTACAATTAATTGTTAACATTAAATTCAAAAAGTAATTATTCAACAGACAGTTTATTCTTTTTCTCCACTTCAGATTTTCAAACCCTTGGAAATTTTTGTTGTCGAAGTTGGGGTGGATCTGAAACATTAGTAGATGATATTTAGTTTTTAATCATTCCAACCTACCAACACGGAATATATCAAGAACAAATTATACATATGGTAACTGGTAACATAGCATTACTTGAGGTTGGAATGTTCAATTCTGCACCCCGTTGCCAGTACCCATTTTACTACATAAAAAAAAACCACGGAACCAACAAAACTGACAAAAATAGGATTAAGCAGGCATGCTGGCATGCTACAACTTTCTCCAATCCATATACTAATGTATAGTGGGAGAAGGTAAAAACCAAGCAATGTTGATTCTAATTACAGTCAAAGAAACGTAACAACACCGGGAATATCTGTTCCTTTAAATAAAATTTGTGACTTCCAGTGTGACCTATTGCTCCACAGAATCATTTGTAATACAGTATATAGATAATATGTTATACGGGGAAAATAACTTGAATTTTTAAAAAAGCAATGGGTTGATCACTAAGATCAACCCATGGATGTAATAGATGTAATGAGCGTATACAGTGATACGTGATCAGTAAATTCTTTAATTTTAAAGGAATAAATAATTTATAAAAAATATATATCACTTTTTCCATAGTTGGAAAAATCACACTTTATAAATGGGGTGGCCCACGAAGAGGTTGTTTTTTAAATTACGGGACGTATCAAACACGCTAAAACTTGAAACTCTTCAGTTGTTATGAATAGCCTACATGTAAACAAATACCACCGAGTCTCATTTGTTAATTTTAGAAAAGTCTATACAAGGTTTGTTGGTAAATAAATTGTTCTTTTGGTCAACTCCAAAGTTAAGCTTAATACGTAAGATAGAAGTAGTACTGTAAATCTTTAAACCTTTACTTTACTTAACCATCTATCTATATATTAATAGGCAAGCATGTTTCTTTAAAACCTTTTTTCTCAGCTCGTGTGCATCGTAGGGAAAATCTACGCATACCGTTGGAAAGCTATTTTCCTGTAGGTGTGCAGAATCCCTTTATAAATTTAAATAGGCTCAAAGATAAGTACAAAAAATAAGTTTAAAAGTTGTAAAAAATTAACATGGATCTTATGCGTTGCTATGCTGGTTACGAAATAACAACGAAATATAAACAGAAAATCAAAACAAATGGAGGAAACTCCAATCACATGTTTTATTTACAGTGTGGGGTGAAAATAGTTAAGTGAGTACATTACATATTTTTGGTCGAGTTTCGACCACTGGACGACCTCTCGTTTACTTTAATATTCAACCACTATATTGCATAAAATGATTTGTACCCTTATTTTGCTTTAGTTGGAGATGTATCTAAAAGTTATTTCATTTACTGCTCCTGTTTACTTCTAAATTTCTTGGAGAAAGAAGAAATGAGGATATATTTAGGCTATAATTGTTAGTCACTACACACAGCAAGCCTATCACATTGTTTGAAATTAGAACACTTTTAATCCCCATGACCTATTAAGTGGATACTGTCCTCGAAACATTTCAATTTGTGTTTTCAGTAACCGTAGGTACCCTGTTAGAGGAAAGCCGTATTTATTATTTGATTTGGATACAAAAAGACAAGAACTGTATTAGTGACACCATGCTAGTTACACATTCATGCAGAAGTATAAACTTACCCAAGACGTTTCAATTTGGGTGTAACATAATGGTGGACATTGTTGCGATGGATTCTTTGCTTTTCCCGGGTTATTTTATAACCATTTAAAGACACTGAAAAGCAGAACAACACATATGGATCTTAAGTGACATGAACAGCCCAATATACTGGTACTTGCATCAATCCAAGCTAGCAATGTCAAGTTTTAATTTATTTAAGTACCAAGATGGAATAAAAAGTAAATGTTTTCCCAATTATTTTGTTTTGCTTTGGATTTTGATGTACACAGGGAACACAACTGGGAAAATTATTCCAATATAGGTTATAAAAGGCGTACTGGACAAACACAATAATAATTGATAAAAAACAATTTTGCGCTATCTCACAAGATTTTTTCTCTAAGCACTTTGTGTAGTTTAGATAAAATCATTTTTTAATATTAAAAACCCACATTTTTAGCATGGTTAAAAAAATACTTATATAACTGAGGTCATCTTGTCATTGGTACTGCCCTACTTTGTATTTATGCACTACACAAGTAACGTCTAATTGGGTGGATAGACAATTAATATCATTATCTTGACAGTGCTGGCTAGACTTAATTAATTTACAAACACACATTTACTGGGAATAATCTTCATCTATACTCCATTCTTGGTTCACCGTGCAGTAATGAGCACCATAATCCATGTATTTTAAATGGCAGCCAGCAACACTAGCGGTTCTAAAAACATTAGGACCGGAAAACGGTCGAAATCAAGCCAAAAATTCAATCTATAAAAGTGCATGGTCATCACAACCCACATGTCAATACATATGTTTCCACAACTATATTACATAAAATCTGTACTGCACTGTAAACGTAGAATTGAGTCTACTGGTAACAATTTGATGAAAGTAAATATCACTTGATGTTTCATTAACATACTTTTAGTTTCATGCAGGACTGTTTTAGGTTAGCACCACCAGGGTTTTTTTAGGTTAGCATTTTACCAGTAGTCTCTGGAGTTTTCATCTGGTTATTGATCTCACGTAGAGCTGTCTGAAGTCTGTTGGTGGAGGGGAGAGTTTTCTTGGCCAGCTTGGAAACCATGTTCTCTCTGTTGGCGTTAGCGAACCTCGGTCGAGCAGGAGTAAACTTCCGCAGAGGCACTTTCGCCGCCATTGTGTGAGAAGGCACTTTGGGAAGGATGAAGCTTGTCTTACCTGTACCAGGCAAAGTACAGACTAAATCAAACTATTTGACATGATCCAACAACTTGTTCCACAAATGAGTTAATCATTTTTACAGTGATAAGGAATAGTATAGAAAGATGAGTAAAAAAGTATTGGGCATAGTGTAGTGGTAACAGTTTTGGTAAGTTAACACGTTAAGTGCGGGCATCATCAATAGATGATGTCCGACACTAGCACTGGTGGCGGACATCAGCTAAAGCTGACGTCATGCCACTCTCTCCACATTTAGTTTAGTGTGAGCTCAGCCTTTGCCGGGGAACGTTATAATCGTTGCCAGCCTGTAGCTTAGATTATTTAAGCTTTAGTCTGGTGTAGGTTGGTACTAAAATTTCCCGTAAAATCCCGTCTAGCAATACTTTTGTCCCGGTTCCGGCAATTTTCTCTTTACAAGCCACTTTACAAAGACACTGGCTACGAATCCAGGCAGTGCTGCTACCTTTGGGTGTTTCAGTGAACTACGTCCACTCTCGGGCTAACACAGCACAATCACTGCTGCTCTTTTTTTATTCGTCAGACTGAAATATTTGAATGCCAATTGCGTTCACCGATTCAGTTGCGCTGCGGGGCTTCGCCCGGGCCTCGCCGCAATTATCGAGCGCCTGTTTGAAGGTATGCCGCACTGAACGTGTTAATCAGTGAATAGGGATACAAACAACTTTATTGGAATGTTTTTAACACATTCACTACCTGGCTGGTTACACAAGGCACATTCAGAGGAGTGACTACCGGTAGGCAACATGTTAAAGAAAACCGTTGAGAACGTTAGACATTTTTTGTAAGTAATATTAAAATATGTAGGGAAATGAATTTGTTTAGATCAAATTTTTATGCAAGCATTACCTAACACGTAGTTATATTTATATTAGTTATATTACCAACAAACATACCGGTAAGCTTGTGTGATTGACAAAGTGGTTATTGGCCATGGAATATTGAAATTTTGAGTGTGTTCAAAAACCAACCCAACACTTAAGTTTTGATATAGTATTCTCAATGGGAAACACAATTATATAATAGTGTTGCCCAATGAGAATACTCACCCACTGTACAGGAGTCTCCTCTTCCTACCAAAAATAAAATCAAACCTATTCTGGCCTTGAGCCCTTCTACCGAGAATACCGAACATTAACTTGCATGATTACAAATCACAAGTTTATTTGATTTGCATTTTACAAGTTGCATTTTGCAAAGTTTTAAAGGGACCTCTACTATTTTTGTGGCTACCTGGGGGCAAAACCTGTACAAACCTTTTGGTAAAGACTATGTTTAGACATTTTGAGTCTTTAATTTAGTTTTGGGCATTATGGAACTTAACATAAAATGGAACTAAAATGGACATTAAATACTTAGGCATTAAGAATTAGGCATTAGCATTAGTATTAGGATACAATTGACAAATAAACAATATGTTATCAAAACTTACGTGATTTTTCTTGGTTTTCTGGTTCATCAATGGGATGATCTAGGACGAATGTTCCATTCATATTTGATGATTCTTCAAATGTGAGCGGTTCAGTCGCTGGTTTGTGAGACTCAGGCACAAGCTTCGGCCGAGACTCTGCTACCATGAACTGTAACAGTAAAGGTTGCTTCTGATTAATCCATATGACTTGTTATGTTACATTAAGACTGTGATGAGATTATCACAAATGTATAGAATCAACACTTTCACACTGCAAGCCTCAGGCTTAACCTTGCCATAAACTGTTTTAGTGTTTGAGACATGCTGAAGTGTGAATAGCAGATGTAAAGCAGCTCACAATGGAGTGGAGACTTTGATAATTTGACATTTGACTATTGATATAAGTAGATATCTCATTTCCATGTTAAAGATATAGCCAGTTTGAAAGTAAATTTGTTGAAGTCGAATAAACCACCAACAGCTGACTTCGATTACTAACTTATTCCGACTGGCAAAAGGACATAACTTTTTAACCAACCCAAATTGAAAAGATAACTTATTGTATCGTAAAATATAAAATTGTTTATGTTTTTTACATCAAATCAAATATCATACTGTAGTAGTCTAGTAAAATAAAATATAAAATAAAGGAGAAAATTGGATTTTGATAACAGCAAACTGTGTGAGTGGTTCATTTAACTATCCTCTATCAATCTATGTGAATAAACAAATGTCTACAGGGATCCATCTTTGGAAACCAAACATCAATGATTTAACAGAAAAAAGAAGAAAAATACCCCCGCCGCAGCAAACCTGCGGACTAAGCGAATTTCTATTCGTCTGAATTGATTTTAAATTAAATATATTTAAATAACATTAGGTTTAACGAGTACCTAGGTTTGCTGCTACAAGGAAACTAATAATGTGTGTTTTTTAGTAAGATATTGATAGCTATAAAATAAATAAATTTGCCAAGTTATCAAATATCCACAAACAAGCAAACTGCAACATTTTACAATATTCTCCATAAGAATAACATGGGAATTTTAAATTTACAATTTTTTAAAGCTCTTTTAAAAGGTCTAAAGAGAAATTGGGAAATTTTGTGTTTTGAGGTTCAAAAGTAAGAAAACCCAATTTTTACCCTATAAACCCCCCGTAAAGCCCCTTTCCCATGGTCCGATCATGCTGGTTCGCGAACTCATTCAAGTTTATCCGGCTTTACACCTTTAAACCAAATTTCATCAAAATCGGACAAAAATTACTCAAGTTATGGCGTTCACGGACGTATATATATATATAAATCTATATATATATATACATATATAACAATTTGAACGAATGGTGTTTTTGGCCTCTGGGGACATCAAAATGAAAAAGTAAATCGGTCCCGTGTCTAAGTCTTAACGTGCCACCTACGGTAATAGCTACTTCCCTATAGGGAAATTCGCTAAAACTGTCAAGAAAAGAAAGTAACAGATGTTCAGACAAACCTAGTAGCTTTGACTATTAGACATTCCATCCCCCCGTTAAATTTGTAGCCAGTTTTTTTAACCAAAAATCGCCGTAGTTGATGTGAGCCACCTACAGATTGTGTTGATCTAAATTACTGATTTCTGTTGAATACACAATATTTTTTTTCCAATTCACGTCTACTTCAGTATCCAATAGTCAATGCCAGTAGATTGAGCAGCCCGCTTTTCCTCAATGTCTACACCATTGTTTTATTTCATAGATTATTGAACGCTTTTAATGGAAAACAGTTCAACTCAACAACAGCTCAAAAAATATGTACAGTACATCGTATGGCTTCTTTACCCAGTAGCCCAGTAGCATCCGAGAAGAAAAAGTTTTATCTTAGCAACTTAAAAGCTAACATTGGGTGGACCGATGCTTCTAGGTGTCGAGATTGCTTCGGCAAAAACCTCAAACAAACAAACCCAACAAACAACAAATGTATTTAAAACTGAAACAATACAACTGTACTGTACAACACCATATAAAATTAGGGATGGACGGGATTGAATTTTTAGTTCGGAACGGGACGGAATTTTTATTTCCTTCCCGATTTTCGGGACGGGACGGGACGGGATTTTTTTCTGTGCATAAAAAGAAAGTCTTGAGTATTGCAGTTAACAAAAAAGACATTCGAAATCAATTTTTACCGTTTGTGGCACTGATCTATAAAAACCAAAAAATGGGTAACAATTTACAGGTACCTATAGAAACTTGTGACTCGCGGTCACGGTGCGATCGTCAAAATGACCGCGGTCACGAGGTAATCGTCGGTATGACTCACGGTCATGGCTCAATCGTCGGTATGACTCACCGTCATGGCTCAATCGTCGGTGGACTCCGCGGTCACGTCGTGATCGTCGGTATGACTCGCGGTCATAGGATGATTGTCGGTATGACTCACGGTCACGGCTCGATAGTCGGTATGACTCGGCGGGCACGGCGTGATTGTCGGTATGACTCCGTGTTCACGGGGTGATCGTCGGTATGACTCGCGGTCACGGCATGATCGTCGGTATGACTCGCGATCACGGCACGATCGTCAGCAACTCCGCGGTCACGGCGCGATCGTCGGTGGACTCCGCGGTCACGTCGTGATCGTTGGTATGACTCGCGATCACGGCTCGATCGTCAGCAACTCCGCGGTCACGGCGCGATCGTCGGTGGACTCCGCGGTCACGTCGTGATCGTTGGTATGACTCGCGATCACGGCACGATCGTCAGCAACTCCGCGGTCACGGCGCGATCGTCGGTGGACTCCGCGGTCACGTCGTGATCGTTGGTATGACTCTGCGGTCACGTCGTGATCGTTGGTATGACTCCGCGGTCTCGGCGTGATTGTCGGTATGACTCCGCGTTCACGGGGTGATCGTCGGTGGACTCCGCGATCACGGGGTGATCGTCGGTATGACTCCGCGGTCACGGGGTGATCGGCGGTATGACTCGCGGTCATGGTATGATCGTCGGTATGACTCGCGATCACGGCACGATCGTCGGCATGACTCCGCGGTCACCGCACGATCGTCGTCATGACTCGCGGTCACGGCGTGATTGTCGGTATGACTCTGTGGTCACAGCGCGATCGTCGTTATGACTCGGGGTCACGGTGCGATCGTCGTCCAATAATCGCGGTCACAGTGCGATCGTCGGTCCAATAATCGCGGTCACGGCGCGATTGTCGGTATGACTCGCGGTCACGGCGCGATCGTCGTTATGACTCCGCGGTCACGGCGCAATCGTCGAAATGACTTTGTCTCCTGCGTTCGCGGACCTATCGCTTGCAATAGCGGCGCCATCGGCACTCGCGAAGCGGCAAAATCGCCGACGATCGGACCAAATCCCGTCCCGATAATAGGGAATATTTTTCCCCCGAAAAATTTCCAAAATTTTCGGTAAAATAAATTAAAGTTTTAAATCCTTGTTCCAAACAAAGTTGTCCTCTGCTGGTTTACTCACCGGAGGCGTAGAAGAGTTAAGAACTCCCAGAGTGAGGTTGATGAAAGGACGAACACTGACAGAACTGAGTGTCACACCTTTGTCCTCCTCGTCATGGTCCTCCAGAAAGTCCAGCCACTTGACAGCCTTCAGCCCCTTGATCTTGGCCAGGCCCTGAGACAACCACAGCCCTTCAAGAGTAGGTAGTTATATTAAGTTTACTATTGAACTCAACTAACATTGGTTAGCAACTGCTAAGATTGTTGAACATTAAGAGTCAATTCGATTCTGGGAGTCTTGGTCGTATGTATATAATAATCAATGACAGTTGTACTCATTGTAAATATTCATTTCACTTATATAGAGTTGGCAACACTGCTTCCTTCACCAGTGAAAGACTTCCAGAATCTAATGTGACTCTCAATGTTGAGAAAGGGGCCAGTGGCCTCAAAACATTCTTTGGTTTCTTTGTGCTTTCTTTTGTGTTACTTTCTTGAAATGGGATGCCTAAAATTTATAAGGTATGTCTGCTTATCCTGTCCTTTGTCTCCTCAATTTTCCTGATTTGAAGGATTTGAACTCCGGACTACCACTAGATCAAATTGACCTCTTGTATAGGCCTATAGTAGAGACTATCAACCGTTGCTAAAGCACCTTAACCTAGTAAGTACCTGTTGGTATGTGTTGTTCATGTTGTCAGTGACCATGTTGAGTCCGTTGAGCAGCTGGTGGTACTCGCTACAAATGGCCGACACGGTGTCCACAGCCGCTTGCAGATCCTCTAGTCGCTTGTCTTGCATGTTGATGATCTTCAGACAGTGGTTCAGCTGGATCTTGACTCCAGCAAGTTCACACTGGGACATAAACATCAAATGTATCAATCTAGCACTTATTAAATCTTTGAAATGCTTAAATGAAATGAAATGAAATGAAAATGAAATGAAATGTTTATTCGTCACATAAGTTTACAAGATTGTGATTTTCACATATAAACATATGACATGTCAATACCACTTTACTATCTAATAATACCTTATGCTAAATTCTTTGTTTTTATCAATCCATAAAACCTAAAGCTAAGTTTTTATAAAATCATCTAGGGAATAAGGAGACAAGAGAATGAGATAAGATTTTAGTTTTCTTTTAAAGGATGACATATTTTCTTCAGTTTTAATTTGATCTGGGAGGTTATTGTAAATTTTCCTACCCATGTACCATGGCGATCCTTCATACAGAGCTGTTCTATGCACAGGATATTGAAGATCATTCCTGTGTCGGGTGTTATATTGATGAGTGTAATTTTTCAACATAAATTCCTTATAATTTCTTTTTACAAAGATGCACAGTTGAAAAATATAAACTGCATAAATTGTCAAGAGTTTCATCTGAATAAAAAGGGGGCGGCAAGAGGAACGTGGTCTGGTATCAGCTAAAATTCTAACGGCAATTTTTTGTAAGATAAAAATATTCTTGGTAATGGGGGAGCTGCCCCATGAGATAATACCATAGGAAGACCTGGACATAAAATAAGAATGATACACAGCAAGAGCTGCATGCAAACCCGAAGACTTATAAACCACCCTTAGACCAAACAGTGCTTTTGCTAGAGACAAGCTAATTTGTATTTGATGATCAGACCATTTTAGATTTTCATTTATGTTTACACCCAGGAATTTAGTATTTGCAGAAGATTTTATGGAATCACCTGATTTTAGTTTGATTGTTATCTCACCTGCCTTCAGTTGTGGATTATGGAAATGAAGAAGATGAGTTTTGGAACAGTTTAGATGTAGTCCGTTTTGTGCAAACCAAGTTATCATGGAATCTAAATCTCGGGATGCAATGTTAGTTGCGGAAAAAATAGAAGGTGCTCTTACTAGCATTGTTGTGTCATCAGCAAATTGAATAATTTTGGAAGAAATTGAAAAAGACAAGTCATTGATGTAGAGGATGAACAGAAGAGGCCCCAATTTAGATCCCTGCGGAACACCATGGGTTACTGAGCTCCATTCAGAAAAATGTTTGACACCGGATTTATCTTTGATGACAACCTGCTGATATCTGTTAGTGATGTAACTAGAAAACCATGAAAAAGATGATCCAGATATCCCATACAATCTCAATTTCTCCAAGAGAATGTCATGCCTGACACAATCAAAGGCCTTAGACAAATCACAGAAAACACCAAAAGTTCTCTGTGATCCGTCCAAGGCCTCCACTGCCTCAGAAACTAGATCGACTATTGCATCAGACGTGCTTCTCTCCCTCCGAAAACCAAATTGATTCTTGTTCAATAAATTGTTTGATTCCAGAAATGGAACAATTTGTGAGAGAACGACCTCTTCAAATATTTTTGAAAACACAGGTAAGAGAGCCACTGGTCGGTAGTTTGAAATTTCCTCCGAGTCTCCCTTTTTAAATATAGGTATGATTTGAGCATACTTCAATTTGTCGGGGAAGACTCCTGTCAGCAGTGAAATGTTGATAGAATGAGTGAGTGGTTTTATAATTGAAGAAGCCAATGATTTTATTACATTTGTAGGAATTTCATCCCAGCCAGTTGAACTTTTATTCTTTAATCGATTGATGCAGGAGATAACATCGGATTCAGAGACAATCTTAAATTCTTAGGCTTAGGCTTAGGGTGTTAATTGAAGGGATATTGCACACATTATCTATCTCATCACCGTTAACAAGTTTCCATGTTTCGAGATCTGGAATCTGATCCCACCCTCTGGTAAGAAAATACTTTAAGACTAAAATGTAACAAGATTAGAATCCAAACCAGCCAAAACTGGGGAGGTACAAAGGTAAAATACACAGAGAATTGAAACAGTAGTAAGAACAGGACATAATACAATCCTGAAGGTAAACAATATTCAGAGGGTAAAGGCGAGTCAATGGCACAACGGACTATTAATCTGCAAACAAAGAATTGCTCAGGGGTTGTTCCTAAAACATTAGAAAACACACTGTGGTAAACAAGACTTTATACTCTTTTTTGCACTGTTATACCTGTGCCTCCTTGAGACTAGCTTCAGGCTGTAGCAGTTTAGTGACCTTGGCCAGATCCATCTCCGAAACAAACTTGTTGTACTCTTCCTGATGTAGCTCTCGTCGCTGCCACACCTCTGCCATCTTCTCCACCAAACTGGTCGATCTTGCATTTAATTGTGCCAGCGAGTTCTCCGTTACTGTCAAGTCCTGCCACAAAATACAAACATAAGTTAAGCTCTAAAAAGAGACCATTAGGTATGCAATATTTTATACATATATGAATAAATAAATGTGTGTGTATGAATCTGAACAGATGGTGTTTTTGACCTCTGGAGAGATTAAAATAAAAAAGTGAATCGGTCCTGGGTTCAGGTCTTCCCATTAGACCTAAGGTTATATTCCCTATTTGGGAAATTTACTAAAGCGCTAAATATTTCAACAACTTAAAAATGAATTATAAATATTAAAAAAATAACACAACAAAGTATACAAACCCCTCTGACCTCATTAGTTCCAAAGTTCCTGATCTGATTGAGAGCCCGATTCTTGCATCTCATGCGCCACTGCAGCAACTTCACTTGACCTTCCATATAGAGGTACTCAGCATAGATCTGCTCCTTGTCCCTGTACAGTTCTGAAAGTCTAGCCGAGAATTTAGGGTCGGCCCGCGGAGGACACGTCACTGGGTGTTTCATGGCATTCTCCATCAATCTCATCTTAAATCCAATCCAAACATTAGAAAATAAAATATACATCGGAGAAGTGGGCTTCTGCCTTGACCAGATTGTAGTCTTACATTCGTCGCAGGGATGGACGGGTCTGGACTTTTTGGGAAGATACAACGATCACTTAGGACAATGCAATAACAATTTAAAATTGATTTTTTATGTCATTGTTGCCAATTTACTCAAGATTTTTAAAACAACTTAAGTTTTCCTTTTGGAAACTATGAGGAAAAGTAAAAATACCATCCTGTCCCAAACTAAAAGTACAACCCGTCCATCTCTAATTAGTAGCCAGTTTTGGAATTAAAATTAACTTAGTTCAAATGATGTATCAAATAATAAAAAATCAAGAGAATATATGTTTTACAAAATTACAAATTGAAAAGGTACTTAATCTGTATAGTTAGTTATGAATCATCCATCGATGCAAACAAATTTAATCGTCATCCATTTCAAGCAAGACTTGTGACTATGGCCTATAACACTTGATTTAAAATTAACCTACGACAGTTTAAATTTGATATAGGCTAGTTTACATTTTTACCATGTTAAAAAATACTTTTTTCTTGGTATTTTTTTTTATCTGGAGATTAAATGTATGTTTATTTACTGCTATTGTTATTAGGCCTATAATAGAAATAATGTAACTTCTTTGTATATTTTTGTTTACGTTCAGTTAGAAATTCGACATTTTTTAATTATAAGCTATTTGCTGATATTGAGACCTATAGAATTTGTTATGCATTCTTTTAGAAATTTTTGTATCTTACTAATATTATAAATCTGAAAGTTTGTGAGTTTGTGTGTGTGTGTGTTGCTCAATCACGCATAAACTACTGGACGGATTGGGCTGAAATTTGGCATGATGATAGCTCACATTCCCGATTAACATTAAAGCATATTCTTATCTCAAAAGTCCTTTCGTGCTCCGCCCCAGTGGCTCTGTAGTTCCCCATGTTAATCTTATGATTTTTCATATTTAAAAGGAATTAATGCATCTTAACAGCTGTTTCAATCAAACAAGTTGGTTCTGTTCTATGATGTTCAATAGCATAAAAGTTACAAGGATTACCAACAGGGTGCAGCACTATAATTTTTTTTATTTATTTATGACAACAGCTAATTTCCAACCAAAAGGTGAGTGAGCGTAGCGAACGAACTTCAACCTGGAGGCGAGTTAGCGTAGCGAACGAGCTAACCTGAAGGCAAGTGAGCGCAGCGAACGAGCTCCAAGTTAAAGGTGAGAGAGCGTAGCGAACGAACTTCAACCATGACGTGAATGAGCCATGCGAATACTTATGAAGTTAAACGGGGCAAAGCCCACGGGTACAGCTAGTATATCTATATATATAAAAGGCAAAGCCCTCACTGAATGACTGACTCACTCACTCATCACTAATTTTCCCACTTCCTATATACCTAGGAGGCTGAAATTTGGTACACTGATTCTTTAGGCATTAAATAGGAAAACCAAGTTGTTTTTATTCAGATCGGACTCTCGGGCTCCGCCCCAGTGGCTCTGGAGTTTCCCATGTTAACCTTATGAGTACTCATATTTAAATGGAATTAATGAATCTTAACAGCTGTTTCAATTAAACAAGCTGGTTCTGTTCTATGATGTTTAATAGCATTAAAGTTACAAGGATTACCAAAAGGGTGCAGCACTATTATTTTCTTTTACATTTATGACAACAGCTAATTTGCAATCCAAAGGTAAGTGAGCGTAGCGAACGAACTTCAACCTGGAGGCGAGTTAGCGTAGCGAACAAGCTAACCTGAAGGCAAGTGAGCGCAGCGAACAAGCTCCAACCTAAAGGTGAGTGAGCGTAGCGAACGAACTTCAACCAGGATGTGATTGAGCCATGCGAACAAGCTCACTTATGAAGTAAAACGGGGCAAAGCCCGCGGGTACAGCTAGTATATATATATATGCATTTGTGTATTTGATTCTTTTCAACAATGAGCAGAATAAATCATAATTCTACTATTATGAACAACCTTTGTGAGCAGCAAATAAAGTAGGCAATAGTTTGGTTTGACGAGGTTGTATAGTTTCATATTTCAACACCATTTAGTTACTTGATAGTTGATATAGAAGAAAAATAAAACCAACATAAATTGATATTTATATTTTGTCTAGACAATAGTGTGTAGTATTTTTGTGCAATAGCAGCTAACTGTTGTTTGCTCAGTTTATTTCTGAGTTAATGTGAAGCAACCTTTCACTAACTCTTTTGTAGGCAAAATAGACAAATATGACAAGGTGTTAAAGCCAGTAACCACAGAGAATTAAGGTACAGAGGAAAAATGCTTATGGGACAACTGTCTGCTTTCAGCTCCAAACTCCTATCGCACAGGGCTCAGGGCCTTCCTCCATCTGAGCGTTGTAGAACATAAGGGTAATGTGGGACTTTGCCCTGGACACCAGCACTAGTGCTATAGGCCCACGCCCCTTATGTGTATCAGGGAGTCAATCCTCTGTCCCTTACTTCTTTGTGCAGTAACATAAAAGACAATGTAAAGATTAGATTTCATACCTTCTCATTAGCCTCAGCTAATTCTCTTCGGAGATTGTTGTTGGCTTGAGCATAGTATTCGATGCTCAAATTCACCGAAACGTTCTTTGAAAGCTAGAAAAAATATAGTTTGTATTAAACTAATTTGTATTTGTAATGCATTTTTATTAAATACTAGACTGAAATTTCCTTGAATATACTTGGTGAAAACCAGAAAAGAATAATTTTACCTCAATCTTTAGAGGACATTTATTAAATTTTATGTTATATAAGTAACTGATCTTTCCAAATTTTCTCTAGAAAAGAGGTTTGACCTGATGTAGCCTACAGTTTTTCATGTTTATACGTTTTGCTCTACTTTCACATCACCTAGAATATCCTAAGTCTACTAAACATACATTCACTGTCAATATTTAATTTATGACACATGAGGTAAGTAGGCCTACAGACTTTAAATTTAAGGAATACATAATAATCATATAAATGTTATGTAGGGAAAAAAAAAGATTATTTTTTCAGGAAGACATGAGATAGAATTGGTCATCAAAGATTCTTTTAGTGATTACCATTAAAAAGTAAATTCCCTTTTTCAATTTTTGGACACTTTATTTTTAAGAGATTGTGGCCTCCTCACGACATAATCCCTTTTAGAGCTTGTGCGTTTCCTGGTGAAGCCTGGGAGTAGGTGGTTAAGAGTGGCTCAGAACCGGTTTTGTAGGGGCTTCAACCCTACCCAGGCTTTACCAGGAAACGCACGAGCTATAGTTACATTTAACAAAAGGCAATAAATGTACAAAACAGAAGCTCACCGCAGTCTTAATCGCCTTAGCTCTGGTGGCATACTTGAGTGTGTTGTAAGTGTCTTCGTATGAAGCAGTGGTGGGAGCAATGTTGGCAATCATCACTGTGAAGCAATTTCCACCAAGAGAATCTTTCAACAGACGAGTAAGCTTGGAGTCTCGGTAGGGAATGTGACGCAGGCCATCTGCCAAGTTGTTTATACAATTACCTGTAACATAGCCTATATCAAAAAGTATAAATAACCACCAACAAATTATTGGGATACAATTCGTACCTCACCTAAGTCAGAGGATGGAGAACATGCCTGAAAAAATTGTTTGTCTTGTAGGTCTACTATACTGTATTTTAATTTTTAAGATTAACTCATTTGTGAATTGGTTGTCAGCTATATTTTACAACTTGTTTTTATAGCTTAGTACATTTTGAACACATAACTACTAAACTAGTGAGAAAAATGCTATTATCAACAGATGAGTTAGGTATATGAAGCCGGCAGTATCGGTATCAAGAGTCGATAGGTCTTTTTATTGACACATCTCTATCATAGATGAAAGCTATTTGACTACACATACCAAGTGCTAAAAGGGACTTGTTGATGTTGGAGCCCTCCTTGAACCTTGCCTTGACTCCTCCAGTCGCCGACCCTCTCTCTGACCCGGCCAGGTCAATCATAGACAACTTGCTAATCTTCAGCTCTCCATTGTCTTTTGCTGAACTCTTTACATAAACCTGTTCACACAAATTTGATTCTGTAAAATATGTATTTAAAAATCCATCCTACTTAAGATTGTATAGCCTCAGTGAAACAAAATACTGTACTTTTCTCTTTCAGTCCACATAGTGCAATAGGCCTACAATGTTTTTTACTGAGACGTAGGACGTTTTTATTGGCCAACTCTGGAACTCGCTAATTCCGTCGTGTGTCAGAACTGGCTAAAATAGAATGGTCTTTCGGTAGGGCAAGGGCGTGTCTTCAGTTCTTAGCAAAGGAAATGGTGTCTCAGCTTGCAGTCATTGTACAACGTAACTCAACGTGTATAAAATGTTTTAAGGACACAGGTCTTGATTTCTGAGTGGATTGATTTGCTAAATGTATAAAACTGATCCCACTATGTAGAAGAATGTTCCAAAAAATGCTTACAATATTCAATGTTGTTAGGTCATACAGTAACTGACCTGAAAGACAGCATGAGATCGAGAAGACTCAGCGTTGGCGTCAGTAGGGTGTTGAGTTCGGTTGGAGTTGCCCTTCTGTAGCAGCTGGAACAGTTGGTCTGCACACAATATCTTCTCCACCTTCATACCTGCCACCAGCACTCCCCCACTAGAGTCATCTCTCAACTGTAGTGATCCTCTCGGGTTGATCAAGTCATGAACATTCTCATTGTAAACCTGCAAGACAATGCATCACAATTATCTGTTGCTCAACACAACATTTAAAACACAAGTTGGCTCTGGTACGGTAAGGTTAGTTAATTTTCATAATTTCAAAAAAATATTTCTAATTCAAAATATTTTATATTTATACAAATAACTAACCCAACTTGAATTCAAATATGAGTTTAAGCGGCTAACGGATTTTGACCCAACAAATTAGTAAGAAACCCCCTATTTTGACAAACATTAAAGAATGAAATAGGTGATTAGACTCATTGAAGTGTCCTCTAATTTGGAAACTGAACTAAAATAATGAAGGAGAGTTAACTATAACATATTTTTGGTTTGTTTACCTCAAGGTAGGATATGCCAATTTCGATGTTCTTAGTCTCTTTTAGCTGGTCTATTTGGCTGTACAGCTCGGTCATGGTGAGGAAGATGATTCCAGGACCTTGTTTGCTGCCCAACATTGTGTGAGTCTTGCCAGCTCCAGTGGCTCCATACACAAACACTGCAACAGTCCACACATACTGTCACAGAGCTCAGTGATATGTTGGTAAATCAAACAGCTTGATTGACTGTGTTGGCACCGACACATTGCGTTGCATACTAACTGAGAGGAGGGATTAAAAAATTAAATATCTAAGAGAGATTTAATTTTGCAAATATACAATAAGACTTGTTACAAAAAAAGGAAATCTACAACAAATAAATACAGGAATTCATCAAATACATTACACGTTTTAAAGCTATTAAAATTAAAATTTTTTTAAGATAATAAATCATTTAAAAATAATTTTATTGTGAATAGTTGATGGTGCTTCACTCGTCTTTCTCTACAGATATTTTATATCCAGGACTTGACGGGTTTGTTTAACACAGGCTACTCATGAAAGTCCCATTTCCTCAAGGTTGTAAAACTTATTTTCTGTTCCAAAACTTATTTGCTGGTCGAACGCTCAATCACAACTAGGACAATAATAATCTAGGACATTAGACTGGTAGTATGGTGTGTGTGTGTTTGTTATCATACTTGACAAGTCCTGGATATTAAACAGCCAGAAAAAGGTGAGCAATGTCCACAAAATACTTAACAATGATTCATACAGTCTCAAACTCCTAAAATTAAATGCCTATAGTTGTTCAAAATGAACACCAACATAAGCTAAAATCTAGACATGGCGGACTACCTTATAAATAATATCTAGACATTAAAACATAGTACTTCAATCTACCTGAGCAATTATATCCATCAAGCAACGTTGTGATAATTCCTTTGGTAGTTTCTTGATAAACTTCTTCATTGGTAGAAATCCCACTAAACACTCGGTCAAAAGCAAATTCCATGTCCTTGTTCTGCTTTTTTGCAATATCCCGTGATTTTTGTTTCACACCGTGAAAGAAAAATCCTTCTGATTCTTCTTTAGGATCAAAAATCAATATTCGATCATCAATTACTTTTATTATGTTTCTGCAAAAGATTGGCATAAAATAATGAGAAGGCTTAGGTCTAAGATTACTTAAATATCAAAGTAAAAAGTAAGATTAAGTAAACGTATTCTTCCATTAATAATAAATTAACAAAGATAATTAATATGCTTAATGATCTAATATTCGAAAGCAGTCCCAAATATTTCTGTATATTTATTCCTCATTTAACTTACATAAAATAACATTAGATTGAACAAGTTCTAAGGTTTGCTGCTACAGGGAAGAGATCTTTTTACCAAAATTAGTATGGAATGAGATAACTTAAATTTGCCAATGATCAAGGTACATCCATAAACAAGCAAACTTCTACAGTACATCAGTTTCCTTTTTTTTTTAATAAGACAAACGGGAATCTAAAATGAACGTTTTTTAATCTTCTCTGTAACGTTTAATTTTAGAGCAACACTTTAATATACAATATTATTTGTTTGTTTAAGCTCTACTTGATGGCTGTAATAAAAATTGGGCATATCCAAGTTTAAAGGGTAAAACAATGAAATTTTGTACAAACATGTAAATCTAAGGTTATTCAAACGAGTTCACAAATCAGCATAAATGGATTATATGAAAAAGCAGTTTTAAGGTGTAAAACTAGGATCTAGGATTTTTGACCCTAAAAATATAAAATTTTGCAATATTGTAAAACCATTTGTAGAGCTTAAAACAATGTAGGTCAAGCAACAAATAACTTTTTTTTGTTTTGTTTCATGTTTAGTCTATAAAAAGAATATTAAAAAAACTGTACCTACTTCAAAGTTCATGATACATTCTTGTGGAGGATAAGTTTAATTAAATTGTTCCAGTTTGCTTACTTTTAAGCTATGGATATCTTATACTAAAAAGCATTTGTAAAACTTATGACAGTTAGCGGAGCCTGACCAGATCATACTTCTGGACCGAAATCCACGCGGTTGGTACCAAATGAAAGATATTTTCATGTAGATGTGCAAAATCCCTGTATAAATTAAAATAGGCTAAAAAATAACCACAAAAAATATTTTAAAATTTAAAAAAGATTAACATGGGCTTTATGGGTTTCTATGCTAGTGACGAAATATATTATTTAAACAGAAAATAAAAAAAATGGAAGAAATTCCGATCACATGTTTTATTTACAGCGTGGGGTGAAAATAGAAAAATAATAGGGATTTGATGAGAAATAGTTATAACCTTCTCAACTATATCATTGATTTTGAAGTCACGAAGTGACGCAGGTTACTAGTTTTGTTAACAATTAAATTGTCAATTCTAATGTTTTCTAAACAGGAAATAAATTTGACATGTTAAAGGAATAATATTTTAGTGAAAATTGAACTGCAGGTTTGCCGTGGTGGGGGTATTTTAAAGTATTGTTGCAGAGTACACACAGTGCACACAGATGGTTATTACTAAAAGCTGTCTCATGTTAAGTTGAGGCAGACTACCTGACCAGAGGGTAGAGCAGGACAATAACTAGGCCGGTCCTACGACGGACCCTCCCGACCCTCGGAGTAAATCCCATTGACCACGCTTCACTGAATACTTCACTTAAAAGCGTAAATATATTGATTAATTGAAAATATAATCAATTCTTCATATCTGAAAATAATAATGTATTCTAGGTTATATATATTTTGTGTATTTTTAAATTTTATACATTAAAGAAGTGAGATTAATAACCGTGTGGCTTAAATAACAGGTTTGATTAATCGCACAGGCAATATGGAATTGTAAATTAAATCAAATAACTAGCCACCATCCAGGTCGGGAACCGGAGAATCAGTGTGTACAGTAACCTACTCGAGTTTTGATAACGGCGCCAAAAGCCTGCAATCGAGGTTTTCACTCATTAAAGGCGTTTCGAATGCTGCTGAGTCAAGTAAAAAATCACAACTAAGTTACACTGGGTGATCGCAAATGTTGCTGCTGTCTCGGAAGATCTTCGCGATTTTGCTTTAAACGTAACAATCCAATGTGTCAAATCACATATTTTCCAACGTTTGAGGGTAAGTTCCCCCAACATCTTTTTTATTTAATTTATATTGATTAATCGCCTGTTGAGCTATTATTTTAAAGCTAAGGGTCAAGTGGAGGTGATAGATTTCTTCCCCTAAAACCGCCTAAATATTATAAACTAATTAATACAGAATATCAATTATTAGTAGGCCTAATTTAAAATTAAACATTGTACTTAGTTATAAGGGGAAAAGTTTGTTTTAATACTTAAAGTCGGCCGATTTGCCAACAACATTGATTGTCGGGACAAAAATATGAAAAAATTTTGTGGTTTTATAACCTAGAATAAATTATTTTCAGATAAGACGAATTGATTACATTTTAAATTAATCAATATATTTACGCTTTTAAGTGAAGTATTCAGTGAAACGTGGTTAATGGGATTTACTCGAAGAGTAAGGAGGGATGGCCTAGCCATTGTCCTGTTCCACCCTCTTGGTCAGGTAGGCTGCCTCAACTTAACATGAGCAGCCTTTAAATTAGCCTACGGTATGATTTTCGTAAAAAAAAATATTGTGTTATCCAGTTAGGCACATCCTGAATTTTTGTGCAAGTTAAGTTCCTATATTTACTAATTACTCAATACAACCTATGACTAAATTACCTACCGCATGTTCTGTGAGTTTTCTTGATTATTGAAAGGACGGACTCTCACAAAAACTTTAATGCTTGATGGTTTTTTTGGAGGAAGACTGTTTGTACCACTCCCCATGACCTTCTTCATCTTGGGTTTTGGTAAATGCTTATCATCAAGGGCCCTTTTATTTGACGTAGTGCTTGCCATGGCTACACTTCTAAAAAGATACAGGTACAAATGATTGTTGAGATTATAGCTTAACCCTTTATGAGTGTCTTTGATTCTAAAACACAATCGGTGACACTAAGGAGTTTTTCCTGGTATTGAAACACTAGACAATATAATTTTAGGCCTACAGCTTACATGATGACTAAAAAAAGATACATAAAACTTGTAACATCAATGAAAGTTGTAGTAAACAAAAGCGGTAGTATACATTAAATCAATAAAACAATTAATTGACATATTATCAAAATATAATGGCAAACAAAAACAATAATACTGTAGGTGACACATTGGAACAACTACACTCCATGAACTTAGTAACATGCTAGTACCCTGAGCGGTGACAAACAGGAGTAGACTCCGTGCTTTGCTACTCTTCGGGGGTACAGTTCCGCAGAGAACTTGCGATACATTATCGGATAGTATAAATATACTAGAGAAGCTGTGCGGCTCAATGAACCATAGTTGAACAATGACATTATAGTAAGTATGAAATATAATGTCGAGGAAAATGTTATGCTTAAATTCGAGTAATTGGATCTACATTTTAGAGTTGCTTGAAAACTTGTTAGAAACTAATTTTAGATATCTCTATTTGTACGAATTTTCTTCGTAGAGAACTCTGAAAAGTGGGGTGATATCAACTGTTTCATATGCTTCAGTTTTTACCCACAAACTAGGCCTTACCAACTGGACAGCCATAACACTATTGAAAGTTGGTTAACATATTTTTACGTTTTGTTTGTCAGTCAGAGTAGATGCCCGCATCAGAACATTCTCACGTTGTTCAGTGGAGTTTATCTTAATACCTGTCTTAAAGTTTTGAAAGATGGATTTATTTGTTGTAATGCGTTGGATAACTCTTGTCTAGCCTATATGATTTGGATAGCAATTTTCATTTTCTCTTTTTGAGTAGCGTATAGGCCTATTATTTGCCTCGGATCCTGAATCATAAAAATAAACTTGACCGTATAACTACCCGATCGTTAAATACACAAACACTGATTCCTTCACTTAGCCTATGTTTAAATCTAATATTACCACTAAAACTTTCAATAGTTTCAATAGCAAATGAGTTTTTGAAACTTCTTATTTTTGACTTTGTCTGGATTGCGTTGGTGAATTCAGTAAAAAAAATGTTTATAAGTTTGTCCGAGGAACTGGCAACATAACCTAGAAGTAAACAATCCATTTGCGTTTTTTTTTCTCAATTGAAGTAGAGCGAGTAATACAAATGTTTAAAACAATAAAAACATAAGGTCCGCCAAGATTTGGTATAATCAAAATACTTGAACTTATCATAGCCAAGGCATTATTATAGTTTTACTAAATGGTTTGAAATATCTCAACCTGTCAGTGTCGGATGTCTTGCATGCAGTGATTTAGACTTGAAATGTTTATTTACGTTATTTGATCAGCTGAAACATGTGAATTAAATTAAAATTAATCAAAAACAAACAAATATTTACTTCTTAAATCCAAGTGATTTGTTTTTACTTCATCCATGACGTAAAAACAACAAACAAACTTGACCAGGTGCTTTCTGCGATAAATAACCCCGGAGATGAAATCAGATTTAGTTATTCACATTAAAGTCTAAACAACAACAACTAAAAGTAGGCCTAAGTACCGCATGGATTCTTTAGCTTTTATATTTCTTCATTCACGACATGGTGTTCATTTTAACATGAACATGTTGTGTCGAATTTATTACTGACAGGAAACGGTTTAAATATAAGTTTTGATTCGGTTCTTTACCAAGGGACGAAGAACACTCTGTTGTATCAATTAGAGTTTTTTTGTTTTTTTTTTTAACTTACTAAGCCCTTTAAGTTTGTTACCTCGTAAACCCATGCTAAAAAGAACTCTATTAACTTATCATGTTGATGAGAAACGTAAAAGCATGGGCAAAGATTGATTGTAGCTCACTTGGGCACCTAAACTATCAAATCGACGTTGGTTAACTCCAGTCAGTCATATTTACGCAATCGTCCGTAATCCTTTCATACTGACTATGAAGGAGTTTCTCTAAAAAGTTATCTTTACCATGACTTTAAATAACATAAAGCATAACTTATATGCAAATACACTACAGAAGGAAGTATTGTACGTTCCAGACACTTCTTTTACACATTCAGTTTTTGTGGCTTTGTCAAGGCTGCACTTTTACATTGAAAACTATGCCTGTGTAAAAACAAAGCCATCAAAATAATAATCGTATATGGCCATATTACTACTTCAAACATAGTGTTCAATTTAGGTCCTGTAAACATGTAAATACATCCTTGAAATAACTTAACATTAACTTATAGTTTGAAAAGGTTAATTATCTAAAATGTTCACCCACATCCAGGCCTAACTTATTCCTAAAATCAACAATGCCTATGCAGAATTAACTGTAAGTTATTTTGTGTGCCTCAATAAGTGGGATTTGAAAAGGATTTAGAGCGAATGTTTCACACGGGTCGGCAAGTACTTTTATTATACCGTCAACTGGGGCTACTTTATAACAATTTTTTTGAACAACTGTAATAACTTTTTTATTTATAAAGGTATATATATATATATTTTATATCAAATTGTCCGGATTTGCATGAGCTATTGAGCTATGTAGTCAAAAAAAATTAACTGCTTATGTACAATAAAAAAATAAATAAAATGTACCTGTAAAAAGTAGCCCCGGGTTCGGGGCTACTTTATTACAGTCACTTGGGATACCAATAACTCCAAGATGGTTAGTCTTAGGGGTTACTTTATAACATGCATTTGAAAGCTGGGGCTATTTGGAACAGTTTGGTGGAAATTGCATTTTTCTATCTCTATTACTTTAGAAGTTACAGCAAATTGGAAAAACTGTTGCGCGGGGAACTTTGTACACCATAAGGGTTTTGTAAAGTATATATATATATAAATGAAGGAAAGTATATAGAGCTGTAATGATGCATGCAGTGAGTTACCAAAGAGTTATACTTAACTAAAAAAAATAATAATTAGCTCTAAATTACCTGTGTTTTTTTTGTCTTGTCCGGGAAAATTGGCTCCAGAAGCAAGGGTCGCCATGCCCTTTCAGATAAAAATCTGCTGTAGCTGTAAGTAGTCTGTTACTTATTCTATTTCTAGTCCTTCAAACTTGTGTGGAAAACTTAACAGACCTCTTCTATTAAGTTTGGGCTCATTCAGCACTGCCACAATATCAGCAAATGGCATGTTCAGGTCTTCATCGCGTAGTTCCGGCCAGTGGAAAACATTAACAGTTCCCGGCACTTTTCGAAGGAACCGTACGTCACAAGCATTTGGTAATGGTGACAAGAGCAAGGAACACATCAAGCAGCAACCTCTCACAAGTTAAACATGTATTGAGGGGGTTATAATTGATTAGGTGGTAAAAGCAAGCAGGATGGGGCATGAAAAAATTAAAATAAGCAGTGTACAAAGTTACCCCGGGTTTTAAAAATTTGTGTAGGCCTACCTTTTACCAAAAAAATTTTTTTTTAATTAATGATAATTTTTTTTTTGTAACATTTGGTATTTTTAGAGTCCCAGAAAGTGGGGTAACAACATATAAAAGTTAGCCTACATCTTATGATCATTTATGCACTTAGCTGTGCATGCGAAAGTTTGGGTACAATTTTTTTCCCCCAAAAAAAAGTACCTTCAGTTTTTAATTTTTAATTTTTAAATCCTCAACAATAATATGTTGGGATATTTTTTTTTCAAAAAGAATACAAGTTTACCTTTATTTTAATATGCTACACTTAAAAAAATAATAAAAATTACGGGAATTATGACTTTTTAAGTAGTTTTTTGAAAGTTTGTACAAAGTAGCCCCCATGTACAAAGTAGCCCCGTTTGACGGTACTTTTATATAGAATAATTCTATATTTAAGTTAAGTTAGGCCTAATACGCTGTAGTCAGATATGAACGTTTTTCCACAAGTTTAAGTGGAATAAGTCTTAGGCTATGTGGATTATTTGACAGATTGTTAACTGGCTACTTACCTACCTCCAACTCGTTCTTAATAGGTGTAAGGCCTGTGTCCAGCAGAAGACTGTTATTGTTGTCTTATAACCCCAAAATGTCCTACCCGTTGTACAGTAAATTCACAACTAAGAAGATACGCCGATACACCCCCCTTATAATTAAACATCCATTTAAACTAGGCCTAACTAACTTAATAGCCATTTGTATTAGGCAAAGATACAAAAGCTTCAAATTGAATTTAGTCCTAGAAATCATAATCTAACTATTGCCAGATCAAACCTTTATGACTGCAATGGGGCACACAATCCTTAAGTTGCCATCTCAAAATAGGTATGTCTAAGTAACTTACTGTACCTAGCCTAAGTTAACTTTTAATAAGCCCTAACTAAACATAGGTTACAGAAATGTTCTTTCAATGAGTGACTGAGTAAGAGGTTAGTCCTACAATCTCATCTAGCCTAAGGTGAATAATTTCTTAAATAATTACCTGGTGATGCCAAAACAGGTTTTTTTCATGTTAGTCTAATTGAAGATCCGATGTGTACTTACAAACTTATTATTTAACACCGACACATCTACTGCAGTTGTCATTATAGGTCTAATTGGTGAGACTCAAATAAAATCAAAATAAAACTTATATCGTCAATTTAAAAAAATGATTTATAGCTGTAGGCCTACAACTAATCTACACATTCTACAACAAGTTGGTTCTACTAGGCCTGTACTTACAAGAAAACTGTTAAGTTACTAGCCAAAAGAAAGATTCATATCTTTGACTGACGATATGCCTACATCTGATATGGATTATTTACAAAATAACTTTTGTTAAAATTAGATGTATACGTACCTTAGATTTATAGAGCAGAGGAAGAGTAATTTTGTTTATAAAAAATCAAACTTTAGTGTAAATAACATAATGAATGGCACGTTTGTCGGTTACAGTTTAAAATCAAAACCAGACGAGCGACGAACGACGAACGACGAGCGAGACATCTAGCAAGGGGGGAAGGGAAAAAGGCAAAGAGTATAGAGTGAGACGAATGAAGATTTTTGCAATATAGTAATGACTGAGTATTAAACTACATTACTTTAAACATCATACATCAGTTAGCGAATCGTAGAAATAGTGGTGTTGGCATTTATGCTTCCCTTTCATATAAGTGCAAGAAAATAAATATAACTTTATTTAAATAAATTTTTCAACTTGGAGACGTTCTACATTGATGTTCTAGAAGTCACTGTTGAGAATATGGATACACATCCACGATTCTAGTGTGCATATACAGGCATTGATTATAAACATTCCATTTTTGGAGATATATAATCAATAATACAGTCGTCCAGATATTATGCGTTAAGAAAATGTTCCAAACCAACTTGAACTCTGTCTCTGTGTGGTGACTATTCCACAGCAGACATGCTTCTAAAAAAATAGTGTTCAGTGGTGAACTCAACGTGCATAAGGATCGTCTATTCAGAGAGGAGGCCAATTAAGATTTCCTAATCCACTGCAAAGCTACGGGCTGAGCGGCTGAGCCGACCCCTCGCACCGTCCCCAGACGAACAACTAACTATTGGAAGCGTGCCCCCCATAGTAACAGTGCGAGTGGTCGTCCCACAACCCTAACTAAAAAGTGAAAGGCCGTGGGTGAATTACAAGACAAACAAATTGTGAATAAAAGCCTATAATGCCAAAAATCAACAAATACAACAATAACAAAAAGCCATCCAAAGAATTATCTTTTAAATTTAGATAAAATATCAATTTAAGTCTACCCTTCTGAATTTACAAAACTGGTACCAGTACCGGTGACTGAAAAAAATTAGGCCTAACTAAATAAATAGGATGGTAACTATGACGTATTAAACTTTAGAATTAATTAACAAATAAAGAAATAACAATGAAATAAATAACGTTGACTATCAAAATTCAATAATGGAATAATAAATTATTTTGGGCCCCTTTAAAAAAGCAATCTTTTTTTATTAAAAATGTTCATAAAGTTCAAGGCAACTTGAGCTTATGGTGGCACTTGTCACATCACACTAGTGATGGTGGGCGGTGGTGATCCATCTTGGAAGGTGGATGGTGGAAGGCGGCATAGTGGTCCCCGGAGAAGCTGGGCCGTTGGTGGCCCAAGGAGGCAGAAGATGGAGTGTCCCTCCGGGCGAACCTTTCCGTGGACAGCAGCTGGTAAAGCCTCACATCTGGGACCTCATCCAACGTTCAGCAATCCGCTTAGTTCATGTTACAACAATTTAATTCGTACGAAGCACAGTAAAGAAAATTGACTAGATGTTAATAGATACAAATACAGCATAAAAACACAAATCTTGACATGAACCGATGACAGTTGCTGGACTTCTGCCCAACACATGTGTCAGGCGGACATTCACTCTGCGTTGCAGGTCTGCTGCCCGACCCAAACCGACCGAGCTCCGGCGCAAAGCCAGCACTCGCACTATAAAAAAACCTTTTTCATCCTTAAATAATTTTAGTGTCTAGATATCAAGTTAGCTTATGTTAGTTTGACATTCCTAATTGTAATAATCGCAAAATTATATGTATGTTATTAAATTGGTAGTTTCTAGGTTAGGTAGGGGAGGGGGGAAACTATACGATACGTATCGTTTTTCGATATTTTTGACGATACGATTCGTGTATCGCGATACAGACACTCGATGCAATACGGCGATACGATATTTTTTTCTGATACGTATCGTATCGCTGAATCGCCCATCACTAGACTGAATCGGTGGTAATGAACCATGGTCGCTGCATAGGGTGCCACCCTGATAACCCATCACTTCGCATGATGGTGACTAGGTTCCATTCCAACAACCCGCCATCACACAAATACTCGAGGGGGAGTATATGTAGTATGTACCAACAAATGGTACCTGAACCTGACAACATGTTGCCATATATTTATCAGAGGTGGCGGGTTGTAGTGCATGCTCCATCAGTCTTGGGTACTACACCGACAACCTGCAACCACGCATATATTTGAGGTTGTTGTTGTTGTTGTTGAATATATGATCCCGTCTAGGCACCACCACGATAACCTGCCACATCACATGTATCAGAGGTGGTTGTCGTGCGTCTCACCAAAGAAAATAGAACCTAAAGGTCTTCTTTAGGTTCTATTTTCTTTGGTCGCACGCTCCCGTCATCTAGGCCCCACCCAAAAATGGCAAAGAACCCACCACCTGAAAATGTTCTTCTTTTTGGTGGTAGGTCGTTTTGGTGGCTCATTATCATGTAGCTCCAGCTATGTATAGTCGATGGCTCCAGCTCCAGGTAACCTTATGTCAAGTGTCAACCCACCACCACGAAATGGAAAGTTATTTCCATATGCAAAGTAGTTCATTCCCGCTGTATTTACTCAATGATTTTTCCAGCTTGCTGAATCAGCTGATTTCACTGATGGTGTATTTATAAAACAGCAACTACTACAGAAGTATGAAAGTGAATAAAAAGCAAACAAAGCCTAAATGATATTTCATACAACTAAAAAGTTAATCTATGTGTTCTGTTATGTTGATTATGGAAGTAGGAAAAATCTTGTGTGTTTTACGAGCACAATCATTGTCGCTATCGAAATGAATGGATGTAAGCTAAGCATCTAACAGTTCCCAAAAGGCGATTGACATTCTTTGCGCTCTTACATAAAAAGTTATTCTTACAACACATTAATATTTTACAGTCGATGGTGAAAATAACTTTTTTACAGCCTATAGTTACATAAACGTTTTGACAGTTTGTTAGTTAAAACAGCTGATTGAAAATATTTGTTTTAACACTTATTTACATAAAAGAAATGTCATATAAGGTAAACGCACCAGTAGCTGACAGTATAAGAAACTATAAGCGCTTAATAATCCGTGGTTTTGAATAAATAGGAACTAAAGAGATATTACGGATTTTATGTGATTCTAAATTTAGTGTAGTTTTCAAATTTGCCATACAAAAAGGGGTTTTTTAATATATTTTATAACATTTTTAAACTTAATTCGACCTTTGTACGTGTTCCAGTGGCTGACAGTGAAAAAAGTGCTTGTACCAGTAGCTGACTGTCAGTTGTCCCAGTAGGTAGCTGTCACTGAAACTATGTACTAGCTGCCAAACCTAAGGGTTTTATAATTTACTAGAGGACCCATGCTGCTCCGCAGCGATAAAATGAATATATATCCGAGATATAGGCCTAACCAAGTTCATGATTTTTGATTGAGTAAAACAGTATCTTGAGCTTAACTGATTCAAACGATCAATAGCTCAAATTAAAGCCTATAATTGACTGATTATTTTGAGTCTAAAACGTATAAAAAACCTAAACATTACTGGAGCTATTGATTGTTACTCATAGAAATACCTTATATAAAAAAAATGTTTGTTGTTCACCTTGCGTTTGCTTGAAACTCGCCCGATTTGAAAAACTAATAGCTTAAATGAAAGCCGGTATTTCTCTGGAGGTTGTTAGACCAAAATATATAGGATTATATAATTATATAACTGGTGAAATACATCTTAAATTGAAGAAAGAATCCGAAAATGAATCAAATTACGTTTTTTGGTCGAACAATACAGTAGGTAAATATATGCCGATGCTTGATGGCAAATCGGTGCGTGCATACCTTCAATTTGAGACCTCAATCATGAAAATCGGTCGGGTAGAAGGGCCAATCGAACTTGGAAAAGAGAAACCAAATTTAACTCCCAAAAGAAATACATGGGGAGCAAATTTCTTTTACGTATAAGCCTAGTGGGATTATAGATAAATATATGCCGATGCTTGATGGCAAATCTGTGCGTGCATACCTTCAATTTGAGACCTCAATCATGAAAATCGGTCGGGTAGAAGAGCCAATCGAACTCGGCAAAGATAAACTAAATTTAACTCCCATAGGAAATACATGGGGAGCAAATTTCTTTTACGTATAAGCCGAGTGGGATTATAGATAAATATATGCCGATGCTTGATGGCATATCTGTGCGTGCATACCTTCAATTTGAGACCTCAATCATAAAAATCGGTCGGTTAGAAGAGCCAATCGAACTCGGCAAAGATAAACCAAATTTAACTCCCATAAGAAATACATGGGGAGCAAATTTCTTTTACGTATAAGCCGAGTGGGATTATAGATAAATATATGCCGATGCTTGATGGCAAATCTGTGCGTGCATACCTTCAATTTGAGACCTCAATCATGAAAATCGGTCGGGTAGAAGAGCCAATCGAACTCGGCAAAGATAAACCAAATTTAACTCCCATAAGAAATACATGGGGAGCAAATTTCTTTTACGTATCAGCCGAGTGGGATTATAGATAAATATATGCCGATGCTTGATGGCAAATCTGTGCGTGCATACCTTCAATTTGAGACCTCAATCATGAAAATCGGTCCGGTAGAAGAGCCAATCGAACTCGGAAAAGAAAAACCAAATTTTTTTAATATATAAGATAAGACGAGCAAAATCTAACTTAATAATTGTCATTAGATTAATTATTAAATAATTGTACTGAACTCAAGAAAGGTTGTTTATTTCTAATTTAACAAAAACTCAATCAAAATATAAAAACAATAACACAAAACATATGTAGAACAATTACCATATGTTATAAACATATTAACTACTACTGTCATCCCTCCTTCACAAGTCAAATTTATTTGGTGTTCTTCTAATCCTTTCCCCTCGTCTTACAACAGGAGCTGAGACATTGTTATGTTCTTCTGACCTGGACGATTGACCTTTATTCACATCATGGGAGATTCTGAATGACTTGTCTCTTCTTAGGAACCATGAGTTTCTTCGGTATTCTCGTCCATCACCAGTCTGGATTTTGTACGATCGTGGTTCAGGACCAACTTGAACAATCTTTGCTCTCAGCCAACACTTTGGTTTGAATCTGAAAAGCACTGGTTCATCAAGTTTAAACTGTTCAGGCTCCGTCTTCTTCATATCACCGTATAGCTTCTCTCGCCTTTTAATTTTTTCTAGCTGTTTTGAATATTCTTTATGGCCATCGGAATAAGGTGGTTGGTCATAGATGGAAGAAGAGTCTTTGTCCTCCTACTCATCAGCCGCTGAACTGGGGAACCTAGGTTACCTCTTGGTGTGTTACGGTGATGAAGAAGTGCAAGATAAATATCGGACTGTTCTTCTTGACACTTGACAATTAAGTTTTTCCCTTCTTGGACATACCTCTCCGCCAGCCCATTGGATCTTGGAAAATGAGGAGATGAAATTCTATGATTAAATTTCCATTCGGATACGAATTTAGTGAATTCTATAGAAGCAAAACATGGTCCTCCATCAGTTCTTAGTTCATCTGGAATACCATGAGTTGCAAAGTACTTTTTTAGGTGTGTAATAACAGCAATGCTACTTTTGTTCCTTAGACTTTCACACTCAAAATATCCTGAGTAACTATCAGCAACTACTAAGAAGTCTTTACCTCCACATTCAAAAACGTCAGCACCGATGAACTGCCATGGCCTCACTGGTACTGTTTCTTGAAGGATCACATCTTGAGGTTTATCTCGTTGATATTTGCTGCATACATTGTACCTTGCTACATATTGTTCAATATCTCTTTCCATATTAATCCAATATACATAGTCACGTGCTGTATTAATTGAACTTTGAACACATTTGTGAGGACGGTGAATATTCTGTAACACTTCAAGTTTCATTTCATCAGGTATAATCAAACGGCTTCCTTTAAACAAAAGACCATCATAGCAACTTAGTTCTTCTCTGAAAGTGAAATATTTTACCAATTCCTTGTCAACAGTGCTTCTTTCTTCGGGCCATCCATTCAAGATTATTTCCTTCAATTTAGAAAGCTCTGTGCATTTTCCAACACTAGTTCTGATTCGAGAAACTGTATCAGAAGACATAGGAATTATCAACTGAATATCAAAGCTGTGAGGTTCATCATCTTGATTGTCATTGTAGCAATCTCTACTCAAGGTGTCAGCCAGATGAAGCTCACAACCCCGCTTGTACACAACTCTTGGTCGATACGGTAAGATTTCCAAACACATTCTTTGGATTCTGGGAGGAGCATCAGACAACGGTTTCTTAAAGATAGCCTCTAAAGGCTTATGATCTGACTCAATTATCAACTCCTTGCATCCCCATACATACTCATGAAACCTTTTGCAAGCAGTCAGTATTGCGAATGTCTCTTTTTCAAGTTGACTGTAGTTCTGTTGTGATTGGGTCAATGCTTTGGAATTATAAGCTACGGGCTGCCCAGATTGTAACATAACAGCACCTACTGCATAACTGCTTGAATCCACAGAGAGAGTCACAGGAGAGTTGGGGTCATAGTAACGAAGCACGGGAGTTCTTTGCAGTTTTTGCTTTAACTTGTTAAATGCTTCTCGTTGTGGCGTATCCCAGAGCCAAGCCACATTTTTCTCAGTGAGGACTCTTAGAGGTTGAGTATCAACCGAAACATCTGGTATAAACTTTGACAAGTATGTTATACAACCTAAAAATCTCTGAAGCTCAGACAAACATGTGGGTTCCTTCATTCTTGAAATGGCTGTTACTTTGTCAGGATCAGCTTGTAACCCTTGGTCTGAAACTATATGACCAAGAAATTTCACCAACGGTTTGGCAAATATGCACTTTTCTTTGTTAAGTGTAAGTCCTGATTCACTCAGCTTTGTCATTACTTCATTCGTGATCTTTTGCAAGTCTCTTTCATTGTTACTGTGAATGAGTATATCATCCATTGAACACTCTACATTATTAATTCCTTTGAGCAAGTCTGACATAATATACTGGAACACTTCAGGGGCCGATACCAAACCAAAGGGCATGCGTAAACAAGAGTAGCGCCCCCAAGGTGTCGAAAAAGTTAGTAGTTTGGATGTTCTCTTCGTAACTTTTATCTGCCAGAATCCTTTTTTACAGTCAAGGATGGTGAATAAAGTAGAACCATTCAATCTAGCTGAGATGTCCTCCAAT
Source organism: Macrosteles quadrilineatus (assembly GCF_028750875.1). Lineage (NCBI taxonomy): Eukaryota > Metazoa > Arthropoda > Insecta > Hemiptera > Cicadellidae > Macrosteles > Macrosteles quadrilineatus. Next base: position 15,012,105 of record NW_026542598.1, on the reverse strand, counting down.
GTAGCCAATGGGTAATGTCTACGCTTCACATTTTTGTTAAGATCAGTTGGGTCAATGCATAGACGTATTTTGTCTATTTGTTGGACTATGACCATAGGAGACACACAAGGAGTAGGCTCACTTACCGGAGTAATAATCTTGTCTTTTACCATTTGGTCTAGTTCTGCTTTCACTGCGTCACGTATTGGATGGGGTATTCGCCTGGGTGGGTGTATTTTGAAACTAGGATTTTCCACAAGATCAATATCATACTCAAAAGACTTTAAACACCCTACTCCATCATATAATCCACTTATAGACTGATCAATTATACCAGCAATCCGTTTTACGAACCCTAGGGTTTCACATGATACTCTTCCTAATATTGATTGATGCCCATTTGGAACTATTACAAACAAGACAGTGTCTTTATGAGACTTTTTGGTTACAACTGGACAAATGGCTTCACCCAAAACTGGCGTTTTTTGGTTGTTAAAAGAAACAAGGCATTTAGTTGCAGAAGGTACAATTTTCAGATTACAAGCTAGTGCCAAATCATGAGAAATAACATTGCACTGAGCCCCAGTATCTAATTTAAACTGCACAGTTTTGTTATTTGGCAATTCTAATAATTCTGTCCAATCTTGATTCTTGACTGGGTTAGAGATGCAATCAACATGCAACGGATAATCAGAATCTTCATTCTCTACAACCTCTAAAACATCAGTATTTTTACTCTTACTAGGGAGATTCTTTCGAGTTTTACACATCTTAGCAAAATGACCTTTAGTCAAGCATTGATTGCAAGTTCGATTAAAAGCTGGACATTGGCCTCTAGAGTGTCGTAAACCACAACGTTTACAGTCAAAGACTGAATTTTGTAACGTAGGCCTAGAAAAGGAATCGTCCCTTTTAACGACATTAACATTTGTAGGGCTGTCAGAGGCTATTTCTGCTAGTTGTTTCTTAGCTTGTTCATGTGCCCTACACTTACTAATTGCATCATCTAGGGTAAGCTTATCAGTAGAAAGTAGTTTTTCCCTTAAGCTAGAATCTGATATGCCAATAACTATTCTATCTCTTATCAAACTGTTTTTTAGTTGCTCAAAATTACAAGAATTAGCTTGGTTAACCAATTTTGTAAAAAAATCTTCAAAACTTTGATGGGTTTCTTGTGTAATTTTGTTGAACAAAAATCTCTCAAATACTTCATTAGATTTACCAACAAAAAACTTATCAAATCGTTGAACAACTTCATCTAATTCAATATCTTCATCATCCATGAAACCAAAACTGTTATATATATCTATAACATCTGGGCCTAAACTAGACATAAATGATGCTACCTGTACTGCATTGGATTTCCTATCAAGGCCAGAAGCTGTGTAGTACCAGTTCCACTGTTGCTTCCATTTCTTCCAAGAAGGAGCCATCTGAGTACTTGAAACCACAAGACATTTTGGTGGTTTTACATTATTATCTTTGTCTTCTGTATGGTTTGTATGGATATCATCATCTTCCTTAAAGTCATACCTCTTATTTCTATTCCGTGTGGGTTTCGGCACCATGTCATTAGATTAATTATTAAATAATTGTACTGAACTCAAGAAAGGTTGTTTATTTCTAATTTAACAAAAACTCAATCAAAATATAAAAACAATAACACAAAACATATGTAGAACAATTACCATATGTTATAAACATATTAACTACTACTGTCAATAATTAAATTATAAAATCATGTAAAACGTTGTTAAGAAAATTTATTTTACATATTTTAAAATAAAAAATATTAACATTAATATATATGTATATATATATTATATATATTTAAAAAAATATACATTTTTTAAGATAATTTGGCTTATAAATTAAAAAATTAAAATCATTTTATAAAAATGTGAAATCACATAAATTATAAATAGCATGCAAATTTCGATGGGTAAAACCAATTTAATATTGTGCAAGTAGCAAATATCCCCTGTCAGCTAGTGGAACTTGTATGGCTTTTGTGTACCAAAGCCTGACATTGATATAATTTTAAATCCAAACCCCCTAACACCCCAATTTTATCATGAAATTGTCAACAAAGGTATAATTGATAAAAATAATGAGCCTAATAATTAACACTATTTAAGAAATTTAGCGAAATGACAAAAAACCAAACTTACTTTCTTAACAATTTCATTAAGGGAATCGACTAAATGTGATGTGTACAGACAGGGTCGCTTTCAAACCACCACCATTCCGCGAGTATGGGCTAAATTTCGCTGATTTTTTTGTAAACAAATCAAGAATAAACATATGTTCTTCTAACAATGCAATCATGTGTAAATATTTTTAAGAAACCACATTATAATGTTAAGAAACTCAAACTGTCAGCTTCTGGAGCACTGTCAGCTACTGGTGCATTTACCTTATTTTAAAATATATTTCACTGTAAAACCAAAGTTTGCTAAAAATTGCCTCAATACTTGGGGGATCAAGTTTTAGTAGGAGAGAGCCAAGTAAAATAATCCGTATTTGATTGGAACTATTTTCACCCATGACTTTTGTCACCAGGAAACTTCCACCATGATTTTCACCTATATTGAGTAATTTTCAGTGTTATCTTTGCTCAATAAAACTCAATAAAATATAGTTACAACTTATGTTTTTCCTTTTGTGCTGTATTTTGTAATTTGCTGGTATATTGTGGATGGCTGGTTAGAGACACGTGTTACAGGTCTCTTGTTTACCTTTTCCCTTGTTAGATAAAACATACTCACTATAGTTCGGCCGCTTAGAAAACGACCTGCGCGCTAATGCTAAACCAATGCTGGAGGAGGTCGCTTTCTAAGCGGCCGAACTATACTTGGCAACCGATAAGACCATTATTGTTAAAAACTGTTATTTTCAATTTAATTTTTTACGTACATAATTCGATTTTTATTGGCAATTTTAACTGCATTAAACACGATTTTAGGCCAGAAATAAAGTATTTACAACATTTGAAGGAAATTGTCAAAGCCGTTTTCGAGGTATTTGTGCAAGCATACATACAAGCAAACATTGCTCATATAAGGGTATAGGATATATGGGGGATATATATGGTATAGGAGGATAGGATTGAAAACTACTTAACTACTTTCAAAGAGATAACGAGGGCAAGTGCGGATATTAGCAGACTATGGTAGTCCAAATTTAACTGTGATAATTTGAAATGTTAAATTTTAACATTATTGTAAAGCCTTCAAGCAGTAGAACACTTTATACACATGCCATAGTATGGATTGCATTGACAAATTTGAAGAAGACTGCAAGCGCCGCGTAGAAGCATGGCCATGGCCTCCAGGGAAGTCGTTCGGAGACAACAAAAGAACGACTCTCATTAACGATTCACCTGGACTCAGCCGAGCTCTGGGTGACATATTTGTCCAAGTTCCAGCTCCAACAGCATCATGAAGGTTGGTCAGGATTAACTTGGCGCGGTCACAGGTCATTTGCCTAACGTCGTGAGGTCGTTATGGTCATAACTCGCTCTGACGCTCTCACCTCTCATTGTGACGTAACAAATAACTGGTTTACTTCCGGCGTAGCGTTCGTCTTCCTTTATAGCTCTACATTTACCTGTGTATGTTTGAGATAATTCCTGTATCCATGAACAAGTAACAAGACTCCAACTTGATTAAGGGTGCGCTCTACCCCTGACGCGCAACCGAATGCAAGGGTTTGCTGGTTTGCAAGATTACTGTTTTCACCTGCTATGAAGGTAGAATCAAAGTTAAGGTCTCATATTAAAGAGAAAGAAATTTTCTATAGTTCTGCGTCTCATTATTTCATTTATTTTTAATACACACCTTATAAACTTGATTTGTAGGACAAGAAAAAAGGTCTTTTCAACTAACCCTAACTTATTGAAAAAAACGTTATTTGAAAATTTGAAAAACGCAGAACTATAGATTGGTATTTGCACTACTATAAGACGTTTAGAGTGCGTAGCTATCATTATTGGTTAATTCGAAAACAGTAATCTTGGAAACCCCTGCAAGCGCTTCTCGCGGCACTGTCCTATGGTGCAACATTGCAACTGAAGATTTCCGAGCTGAGGTAGGTAGAGCGCACCCTTGATCACAAAACGCGAATAATGTATGGCCAAATCTCGAGATTTGAATCCTATAGATTGTGTCAACAAGAAAACGGAAAATTTGTGCAACCAATGAACAGATGGACACGACGTGTGTTCATTCCGTGGTTATCGAATCTCGGATCTATTGGATCATGGTATAAATGGTATAATAAATACTTCCATTGGTTGAATTTTGGATACAGCTATAAGCGTTTACTGCTGTCTTCAACGACGTGATTGGTCTTTCAAGTGTCATTGTAAAACAATGTTGTACTCCCAGGGTGCGGACATGTAAAACGAGTCAAAACATTGTTTTTAAAATACACATCAAACAATTACAAAGCCTGTACTTTTAATACTTTTAACTGAAATGGTGACCATACGAATGTAGGTAATTTTAAACCAGTAGAATGGAGATGAGTGTAGGGTGAGTGGCGCGATCTTGTAGTCTTGTTACTGACTAAGGCCATCATGATCTTTAGACAGGTAATTAATACAGATAACACAAACAGCCTGTGATCAATAAAGGTAATAAGACAGATGGGTAATTAATAGCCCATAGAAAATGGCAATTAAGCCTACCCAAGATAGACGGATTTGTGTAAAATGCGTTGTAATATTCTGGATACAATATTAAAAATTAATTAATTTTGAAAACATTGCTCCTAGGGGTAGTGGGGGTAGGGGGTAGCTCAAAATTTTCAAAATTATTGTAGCCCCTCATTTCTAAGAAGGTTGCAGCAAACCGATTACAAATATCTCAAAAGGTTCAAAAGTTAAGGAGGGGTGTAAGTTACTTTTCATCCACCCTGTATACATATATACAAATTTGAACGAATGGTATTTTGGCCTCTGGGGACATCAAAATCCACTGATAATACCACACTCTGCGGCTACATTTTTCGGAGAAATTATTAAGAAAAGCGGCAAGAAAAAATGCTACTACCAAACAAAGGTCGAAAATACGTCAAAAGTTCTTGTATCTGGGTAAATAAAGGACGATGAAAGTTCAAAAGCGAATTATCGGTGGGGAATTTCGATAGCTCATCTATAGTATTTTTTAGAATAGGAATCGTGTTACAACTGAACACGCGAAGTACTTAGTGTATTGTCGAGTCAATAGAATATTTAACTAAGTTAGACAAAAATACATAATACCGGCTTCCGCACTTACGAAACACCTCTTCTTTCGACATAAGCAAAGGTTCTTTTGGTGATTCCTGGCACGACCAAAAGAGGCAGCAGGCATGCGCTTTAAATACTTGCGACCGTCTGGTATCTTGTGACGCAACTGGAAAGTGGTAGAAAGAATGAAGGATGCTCTGCCAAATGACCGCAGCTGGGAGGGAAGTCGGGAGTTGCACTGTCGGAAGACTTAAAACCCTTGAATGCTTGAAGTTGAAGAAATATAAAAATGAGTAGCAGTTAAATAGTCAGCTATATCATGTTTATGTATCGAACAGTGGAACTACTTCAATGTGCAAAATGAAATATTATCATTTGTATTTGTAGTGATGCTTAGAGAACAGTATTCTCATGACACTTATCTCAATACCATGCCAAATCGTCGATTCTAATGGACGCTAGAAGGTGGTGCTAGAAGTAGACAACGTATAAACGCGTTCACTTGCTGGCCTAAGTAGAAGAGGTTAAGTAAAAAGGTACATGTACAGTTGCGTGTATTGTGCAAGTATAACTTAGACGCCATTGTTTGCTGAGCCTATAGGGGAGACAGGTGTTGAACAAGTTCGGAAATGCTTCCTGTCATTCTTGTCTCCAGTAGATATTTTGAATATTGCACGTTTTGTGTAAGTATTCATATTTCGAGCAAATGCATGTTGACTTAAGGAAGAAATAATCTTCTTAAACATAAAGTCTTTTTCCTCAAAACAAAACCAATAGCCTTGCACTATCCCTCTAAAATTTTACAACATTTTTTATCCATAGCTCATGGTAGTATAGACAACTCTTTTCTTTTGGGTTAGTGTGAATCAATAATCCTCTTTCGATTGATATTGGAGAATAATGGCTCTATAATTGCTTCTTCTCACTCTCAACCAAGCTGAAGCAATAAATCTCCGAGTTTATATCTCCCTTGTTTTGGAATTCCCCCGTCTAAGATCAAGTTCACTAGGTGACCGGGTATGGTAAAACAAGGGATTCAGACAAAAAGCTGTCACCATTGATTCCACAGTCTAGACTTGTCGCACCGGTCGCCGTTGTGGACTTGCCACCTTTTACGGCCGGTCAAGTTCGTTAACCCGGAAGCTCAGATGACGTTATATCGTTATCATCCACTTTCACGAGCAACGAACAGCCTCCTTAGGGTTACGCAATGTGGAAGTTTCCAGCAATAACTTGGTAAGATAACAGCTGATCGCTATAATTGACTGATCCGGATCAGGTAATTACATGCCAATTATTGGAATCCAATGTTTTCTATCTGTATTGTTCTGGTCTCACAGATTGCTTAAACCATCTAAGAGGCTGAGCATTGGTACGTGAATTCGGCAATAAAATACAATACTACCCCTGAGTTCCATATCAAGCTAACTTACATTTTCAACCACTAAACAGAGTGGCCGCTAAAAAGAGAAACAAATCCCTTAAGTTACATTACATAAACATCTTTTTTATATTTCTGAATACATTTTTTTATTTACCACTAGTACCAAGAGAGAATGCTGGTTTACATGTTTATTTTTTTTATTAATCTTATCACTTATCTTACCTTTGAAAAGTTGATAGAATCGTTGAATAAGAATCAGAATCACAATGACTTCCTATCCTTACAAAGGTAATTAATATACGATATCTTTATACAAACCAGCTTCAGTTTGTTTTACTCAGTCAAGGAGGTCAAGGAGAACGTTGAATGAGCCTCTCAACTGCAATACAATGGAAGCTTCGTATTGTCTAGCGTAATTGTTACATTGCTAGTTGAAATCACATGAAATTATTATAACTCAAAAAATGTTCTCTTAAATTAACAAGATTCATAAGTAGGAGTGTAATATGGATAAAAGTACTTGGTTGTCGCTCTATTCACTGTGCCCGGAAGATTACCGGAGGGTTGCTCCTTGAATGGAAATCTACATATATTTATCACTACCTCAACATAAACTCAAGTGACACTTGAAACTAGTTGATGTTTAAATATTGCATCCAGACGGAGCGAAAGTAGTTGACGAGATTCATGGAGATACATGTTCTGACACGTTTCAGGTCGATCAGAGAAACTCCGCGTAGAACCAACATCACTAATGAGACCAAGATACCTCAGTTTCATTAATCTCTACTTAGAAGAATCAGTTTCGTCATACAAATTGATTTGAATAGTCTAAAATAGCTCTTTTCCTCCCTAGGGAGTAAAACTCGGCTGTTGTAAATTAATACAACTATACAACTATGTTGTATCGAAACTACTTTCCAATTGATTTAATCAGCTGTAGCTTATTGTTGCAATATTGTCAATAGTTCGACATATTGATAGTATAATGTACAGTGATACAATCGTAATAGACGAAATTATCGAAATACTTACTGAACAGCTGCTTATTTGCATTGGCATAATTGAAAACAAGCTGGAAGTTGTATTGAGAAGCTTTACATGATAAGCTATAATCATTTTCTAACTTCGTTTGTTAAATAATGTAATATGACGAATAGTTCCCCACAGGACAAAAAGTATCTTTTCAACCCTCGCTAATTTTCCTCAACCTTGAAACTTGAGCTCGGGCCGAAAAGAGCGTACGCCCTAGAGACTAGAGATGAAATATACTATTGTTGATGGAAAACGTTAAAATCAAATTGGAATATTCTGAGTTTTTAAAAGATGATTAGTATAGAATGTTTCCGCGTTACTCCTACAACAACTACCCGGGCGAATATTTCCTAACTGTTTGATCAGTTGTCACTTATAATTGCAAATTAGGCCCCAAAACGAATGAATAAGTGAAAGAATCACCAATACTAGGGTTCATTTATCACTTTGTTAATTTTATAAATGATCAGATTAAAATTATGTATCAGATTTATAAAATAATTAACCCTGTACAACATCATGACAATTCCTTCCGTCGGATAGGAAAAATAATTTGAACTGTTATAAAAAAAAATAAACTCTTGTAGATCTACAAACATTTTATGTTGAGCTTGGATCTCATTTAGACATAGAAACGAAAATTCACTTAATCGGTTTTAATTAAATGAAACATTTTTATTCTAAAGATCTAAGGACTTGTGAAACTGAAGCTTGATTATCGGTGTACATTATCGATGTTTTCATTTGAGTGCAAACGTCACTTATCTCAATTTACTCTCCAGTCTCCAGTCGTGAACATGAACTAACGACAGCGACCTGTCGCCTCCACAGCGACCACCACGCCCCTGGCGGAAGAAAGTGACATTAGCAGTGAACTTGACCGCATCTGCAGCTGTAACAGAAAAGGAAGGAAGTGGCTCGGTAAGAGGAGAAACATGCGGCAGCCACAGCGACCTTTGCGTAAACCGAATGAATGCGAGCAAAAACCTACGGCCATTAAACTGTCGGAGACTCAACACGTAGAAAGTTATTTGAGATAAACATGTTATTAGACAATTTCCCGCAGCAGTTGAGTGGGAGACAAAAACTGGAGCCGCTCAAGACAGGATTCACGCGACCAATAATTCCATTAGTCACGGAATATTTCGTAGGTGTTACCAATCATGGGGGGATGGAGTTAAGGGTGAAACATTGAAATATAATATATTCATTGGGAATGTAAGAAAAAGTAGAATTTACTGTTGGAAGAGAATACATAGATCCAACAGTTTTTTTATTACAATTCTTAAATCAACCTATAACGTGGAATGAATTAGACACATGACTGATTTCCTTTTTCAGTGGTAACCACGAGTATTATAACAGAAACAGTATGTAAACCTACCATAAACAAATGATGTCACCGACCCGATTCATACACTAGTAACCGAGATGGTTTGGACGTTCTTTGACATTTCCAATTAAAAATTAACACAAACATGCTTCCTTTATGGCTAGTGACGTAGTTTTTCATATTTATGATCCATTCCGTTTCTATTCAGAGTGCAAGGAGCAACAATTTAATTCAGCTGGTATTCGGAAAACAAGTCATACCGAAGAAGTCAAAGAGATGAATGAAGATTCTGTTAAGCGCCTAGAAATAATAACACGCAATATTTAAAATTGTAAATTTCTTTTAGTGATAGTACATGATATTCGATAGTTTAAATTCGTATGGGCCTATATTTTGTCTACAGTAATGTCTTTTAATGTGCCCCAGAACTGTCAAGCATATGTGATAAAAAATGTCACTCGAAAGAAAACCAAACGTTTACTCTAGATTGTGTCAAAACGTAAATCTCTGCATGCTCATTCAAAACTACTCGAGGCCACTGTACCTACCGCACATGACGAGTTTCTCCTCAAATGATTTTCCCACCTTTATTGCCCATTTACATTTCTCCAACCGCCAAAACCATTTACCCGACCAACCGCACAACCTAGGCTAGGGTTTTAGTGCTCCTAATGATGACTCTGGGAGCGATGGACGTCATGAATGGTTCACGGCCTGGCGAGGGTCCAGGTCTCGGGTGTCGGGCGAATGTGAAATGGTGGAAAGTGGGAGTACGGTCAAACCGGTGCCATCAGCCATCATGATCATACATAATGCAAACCAACCCCGGAAACAGCGACACAGACAAAGACGGAGAGAGCGGAGGGTGCTTAACTGCAACGAGTGCGACAAAGATGGAGATACTCAGTGCAATAAAGATTTTGAACCGAGTACGAGCGTCTAGTGGAACGAATGTCTCATTTGAATCCGGCAGTGATCAACAGCAGTTTCACTTTTGATCGAATGATTTGCAACTGTATGAAAGGGCGGTGAAAACCCATCAGGATGCGATACGTCTCGAGGATTGATTGGCGCACAGTTCGTTTAGTTTCGAGTGATCAGGCTTGTAGCTTTGAAAAACATTCAATTTCATTTCCATTGAAATCATAGGAAGTTACACTGTAAACAAAAGTTTAACTTGAATAACACCACATAGTAAAAACACTGGACGATCAATTAATTACACTCAATGTGTGATTAATTTACGTAGTGTCGCCAGAAACACAAAATACTAAAGAGGTGTTTACAATAATAGTTGAGGTCTTTGTTGCAATAATTTGCGTACCCTGTAATATTTCGTTTAGGTTCATGTGTGCAAAAAGAACTGATCTTTCACGTCTTTGGGGCGATTCTTAATTTCCCAGTGGACACATGAGATCCAAAGTGATTTCTTCCGACACTGACTAAATATTGACTTTCGTAACGGTTTCAGAGAACATAGTGGAAGAAATTGAATAATAAAGTTTCAATATTATGACCATGAATTTGGAAAGGAAACTGTAACCGATGCAATTAGTTCTGAAAATCCATGATTGGATTCCAATCCACAAGAAAAATTTAACCTATGGAAGTTCTGTGGAGAGTGAGAGAAGTTTAATTTAGCGGTTTGCCGCGATGGAGGTGAAAATTAAACGTTCCCAGAGAACAAAGGCTCATTTGCGGTAACTGCTTTATTTGGTTCCCCTCATGAAGTGTGAACTATGGCTGTATTCATGAGGAGAAACGAATCTAGAATATTTATACTGTACGGATATAATCAATTATATCTTCCAAAGCTATTCGATGTATGGTAGCTTTCGACATTTGAACATTTATATTACAAGATGATTTTCGAACATACTAGCTCAATCAGAAACGACATTAAAAAAATTATTGGTTGCAAAAGTACTCAAATCCTATTCAATTCATTGTTGGACTATTTAGCCTATCCTAGCCTATACTATTATAAAATTGAGGTGGTGTCTGTCTGTATGGGCAGCTGTCACGAATAAATTCTAAACCAATAAAGCCAAAATTAAGCACCAAGATGGTCCACATATCTAGGATTGTCATAGGCCTATTCACTTCCCTTCCTTTCCTCTCGGGCTACGCTCCTTAGATGTTCAAAGTTTTGAGGTGAGGTTTTCAAAAGTAAATATTAGCCTAATTGTTCTCCATGAGAAAATTCACAGTAAATATTTACTTTTGTGTTGACATTTAAATGTAAACAACCAGAACTGCCAAATGCTCATTTCACAATTTCAGACAGCGGAACCACTTTTCGAGCGGAATATATTAAATTTATTTGGAAGGATTATTTTATCTTAAGCTTTAATTTATAAACTCATTGTTCTGTTCTACTGAGCTAAACCCAAGATGGCGACCCTGTATTTGTTCATTTGAATCATCAAACTTCAATTATTATTGTAATAAGTTATTTCTAATATTCATGATTAATACATTTGTATTGTAACAGAATCCTTAAGATTTTTTATTTGTTGTAAATATATATTCTAGTATGCTTAGCTTTTTCCAACAGATATAAAGAATTGTAAAGGTACAAACCTGAATAAGGAATCCTTATAGGCTACGTCATCTTATATATTAAAACGTGACAGGATTTTTTTCTTTAACGATTCTGAATCAACCACTTGACGGATTTTCATGATTTTTGTGTTGAAAGAAAGATACTTTTGAGAACTAGGGAATGTCGAAGCCATAATTTTAGTTTAGGGTTTCAGATTTTTAGAAATTAAGTTTTAATTTTCAAAAAGTCTAGCAGCCGACGCCAACATTCTAGACAAGCTTTTGGTATAATACCATTTGCTTAACGTAACATCTGTAAACATTCAGTGTTTGTGACACAAATTCAGCATTTGGAAAAAACTAAATTAAATACGTAGGGTTGACGTATTCGTACTATGTGTAATGCTATAATACGTTAATTTATTCGGCAAGAGCATGAGTGATTATTTAAATATACATAATAATACTAGATGTTCTGATTTATGTTTTATGGCAGTCTTTAAAATCTTAGGTTTGTTTTAGTTCAATATAATTTGTATGAACTAACAGCTAGATAGATATAAAAATATTCTATAGGAGTATGAGGTTATTTTATTTAGTCTATGATTTTGACATTGGTTATAGAAAATAAGTAAGATTAGTAGAGATGAGTAGACCACAGAGATAAGTAAGACCATTGTTGTATACAAATCGAGGCTCTACTCAAAAGCCTTTAAAGAAAAGACTATGCAAATTGTTTTACTCCTCTACTCTTTGAGGAAAGCTTTTTGTTTACAATAAATGTTCGACTGCTTAAACTTTGTTTGAAATAGGGAATAGGCCTGAAAATATTGATGTTATCAAACAAGGAGATCAAAGATGATCAGGAATCACAATTTTAAATTATTACCACAACCTTTGACGGGTTTTATCCAGAGATAAACAGATGGATGACATAGACTAAACACAATGTTATCATAGACCTAGGATACTGCAACTAGACTTACATACTATCCTTTTGTAAAATCTAAAAAGTTGTTTGGAGTGTGTTCATGTGTGGGTACGTTTGGATGCGCTGATGTAGGAAAATGTATTTTTTATTTTAACTAAATATCTTATAGTTTGAATAAATAAATATATGGGAAATTAAGATGTAGGTACATATTCAATGTGGGTGGGTAATTATCATGGATTTTAAAACCGATAACGATATGGACTGTTTTAAATTTCTTCTACAGGTGACAAGTCCTTTTTCTAAATGAATGTTATTTTAACTGAACAACTATTTAAAAACAAAACTATTTGTTATTGTTTTACTTTTCTTTGTTTACTTATATTTTTAGCAATTAATGCAGTGTAATTGATATAAAGGATAGGTATGGACGGTTTATTTAATAATGTCAGCACTATAAATAAATAAATAAAAATGCCTTTATTTACGAGCGAGTTTCATGATACATGTTTTTCAAACTAACTCAAGTCACTAAATCTAAACTATCCTAATATATTTACATAAGTATATACAAGAAATGTCAAACAGAATGATTTAAAACATAAATTTTACACTTGTTTTTTTCATTGCGGCCCTGAATGAGTTATAAGATTTCGAACCCTTAATCACTTGAGGGAGGCCATTGTACAACTGCGGGCCGAAATAAGAAAAAGACCTTCTTCCAGCCTCAAGCCTAACTTTAGGAAAGTGAAGCCTGAGGTCAGAGCGAGTACTACGTAGACAGATCTCCCTCCTGTACTTCAGCCTCTCACTGAGGTAATGAGGCTCTCCCAGCGTGAGCACTTTGTGGACCAGGCAGCAGGTCAGCTTTCTGCACATGTCATCCATTGGGATGAGCTTAGCAGCATCTCGGTAGGAGGACACGTGGTCAAAGCGACTAAGGCCAAAAATGAACCTTATGGCAGAATTTTGAATTCTCTGAACTCTTGCCATGTCCTCCTTAGAGATGCTGTTTCCATATGCAGGAAAGATATACTATTTCAGCATACCAGATTTTTTGTTGGTAAAGCAAATGTCTATTGGTGTGGTAGGTCCCTAGAAAACTGACCAATAAGCTGCAGTGTGTGCTATAAACCAAATTCGATTCATACCGTACCCTATTAGTACTTTGTGGCCCAGAAACTTGGGCCCTGGCCAAAGAACCGAAAACCCTTATTGGATTTGAGAATAAAGTTCAGAGAAAATATACGGTTCTTTTCAAGATAATGGAGGTTGAGATATGAAAGACAGGGAGTTAAGAGGAATGTTTAAACACACAGATATATAGGTGATTTCCAGAAGTAAAAGGCTCGGATGGACAGGCTATGCGTGGTGGAGAGAAGATACATCAACTTAAATGTATTCCAAGGAGCACCACAAGTAAGACGACCACTTGGAGGACCAAGCAATGAAAGACTTCTCCAGACTGGGGTCAACATTAGAAGAGGCAAGGGATAGAAGGGAATCAGAGTCCAACATCTTCTTTAGGGTCCAGTGGCCACTGAGGTAAAATAAGGTAATCTTTAAGTAATAGTAGGCAATGAAAGGTACAGTAATATTTAGCTGATGTACTTTAAACCAGTGTGTGTGTATCGACCGCCAATCCCACTTCAAGGCTTTTATAATAAACACAATCGCTGTTTTATTTTAAAACTATCGGATTTAAAATGCATATCGTATAGGCTTGTAATCAGATGAAAGAAATAGATGGCCACGTGGTATTAGTTTACAATATGATTTTCCCTATTAAAACTGCCACAATGTTTCTTTATGCGTGTAAAATAACTGTTCTGGATTACATTAAGATGTAATCGACTACTTTATTCCCGTACGTAGGATGGGCCAACAGCTAGTAATTTATTATTCCAAATTCCAAAGGCACGACCATTACTAATTTTGGATAGTGACAAATAAATTGTTTAAAACATATGCTAGAATAAGTAGGCTACTGCAACACAACTACGCATTGTTTTATTTTAAAGGTTATGACATTTTCAAAATATCTCCTAACGCGTGGCTATTTTCCAATAGGGTTTCTTTTGCAACAGTCAAGAAACTATTAACTCAACTAAGAGGAGACAGTTTTAAAAGAATATTTGGTAGAGCTTTATTTAATCTATAAAGTGTGGACAACCAAAAGTTAAATCACCATCAACCTTATTGCATTAGCTAGCAAAAATATTACTGCACCGATAATATTACATACCGATATATATACCGATAATATTATGCACCAATGCCCTTTACAAATTCTTGGCATGTTTTTTTCTTTTAAGGCGTGTAAGACAAACGGGTAATTAATATGGTTCAGAGTGAATCGATCAAGAGATGTTATGGGTCAGCAACCACTAAACGGTCGACAATAGAGGTAAAAAGTGGACGAAGACAAAAGCAGTGGCGGCTGGTGTTACATAAGAGAAAGTAAAAGTAAGGGGTAACCTCGACCTAGAACATGCGGCTGGCATCGCCGCGTGGTGGGAATATACAAACAGGAAGTCTTCTGTGGATCGAACTCCACAGAGGGTCACACCCTCGCCCAGTTTGACCCTTATGTAGACACATTGTAAATAGTCGAGTGCAAACAGAAATACAGCAAGCTTAACACAAAATAAATGTCGTCTTTGGATTTGTAAAAGGACCCTGGTAAGTGAGCTCGACAGACTTATTTGATTGAATTGTGAAAACTCTGGATCATCATACTTCTTTTGACCATGCAATATGTGTTTCCTTAAACATGTATAGCCAGTTGATTGCCAATGAGGAGAGAGGCTCTTGATACATACCGCAGAATTACAGTAGACTGGAAAATAAAAATCCCTCTGAGAAAGTATTCTATGTTAGAACCATAATGATTCGTCGGGTTTGGATCAGCAGTCGTGAACCTAGGGGCATTTTTACGTCACATTTTACTTCTCTTTAACATTTACTATCCTGCATTTGGGTACTTTCTTACTTCAAACGTTAGAATCCGTACAGCCGTTATCGAGTCATAACTGTGAAAATAAAACTGTTTGCGTATTAATATATAGATATAGATAACATTGAACCAATTTGGCAAAAATGTTATTATTTTTCATATTTGCTCAAAGCTCTTCAACCGTATACAAAAGAATACTATCCAAACATGGTTAGGTTAGGGTATTAAAAATATTCTCTCTTTTCAAATTGAAACACTTTATCAGAATTTCTTTCCTGAAAATTGAATACTTTCAGGAGTCCATTAAGAAATCATTCTTCATAGAAGCATCACTGTTCTGCCACAAATAGCTCCTATTACAATTTTTTTATAAAAAAATCCACATCCAATCTTAGAGATACGATATTTTCAGAGGTCTTAGCACATCACAGCTAATACACACGTAAGCCATTGTTATCGGCTATGCGTACGTGTTATAGACGTTTATATCGTTGTTATAGACATCCCAAGAACAAAACAACCTGCTCAGAAACGAAAAGATCACGTGGTTCGCGCCGGTAGGTGTGGCGTAGGCCTACCCTTCAAATCTGCACGGCTCGAAATGGCCCAGGGTTCTGTTGTTTCTGGGATGTCATAGTATACAAGCAGATCGTGTTTAACATAACATAATCTCACCTGTTGCTCCATTCGTTAAGAGGCATTTGTTCAGATTCTCAAGCACACGCCACGGAAGCGTTTGAGTTCCCAAGCACACACGATTAATTCCCGGACAACCAGGAGAGGGGTGTGGGGGGCGTGGGAGGATCATCGTAATATCTCGACAATATCAGCTCCAGGAAGTACGGTTGTAATCAGGAATAGTCCTGGATGTTCATTACAGACTGCCGTAACCACAGGCCAATCAGCAGTCAGTACACCGCAGTGAGGTGGACTCGTCAACTACGTTGAACATAGCACAACGGGCAATTAGGCTACACACGCATATCTAGAAAGCTATGATCTTCACATTGTCGTAATAGGACAAGAAGAGGGGTGTCACAATTAAAATGTTTCACTATGCAAATGAAGGTGTAATAGTCTAAGTTTATATCCTAACCTAACCTAATCTTTCCCAACACGTAGTTGCCAAAACTGATTTGACCGGAGCGGTAGTTCACCTCGTCGATAAGATAACGGTTGACAAATTAGTGTTATAGGTAAACACTTTTGCAGATTATATTCTCTAATTTACCTCTTTTTTCAAAATTACTTCGCATCCAAGTAAACCAATAGCATCATAATTTGACCAGCTACTGTGTTGCATGACCAGCTTGTGTATCAACCATGGACGACCTTCAGGAGCGCACAGCGGCGACTGTGAAAGTGATGAAAGGACGGGGATCGTGCGTGATATTGATAGTGATACGCGACCAGCACTTGAAGGTCGTGACGATCGGAAGTGGAAATGGCAGAACGACAGGGAAGTAGTGATTACCACCTAGTTACGTACATTCCACGTCTCTTCTGTACGGTATGTAGAAGACAATGGTATGTCTGGTGATCCTACACAACCAGAAGGTATCGGCTATAACATCGGTGAAGTTAAAGTTTGAGCTGTATCTGGTGAGGAACAGAGAAGAGTGTAGTGTGTGGAGCAAACTTAAACAGAACTTATTTCTATTCCCAATCCAATGTTTCATAGAAAAGTAAAGTAACTGATCCTCTATACGCAGCTTTACCGAGTGGTGCTGATATGGTCATTTACAGACAATCAATTAAAAATCTTCACTGATCTTTTAAAGACTAGTTAGGGATTAGATTAGAATCAACTTGAAAAAATATATTCATCATAATCAATAAACAATTGTGTATTTAATTGACACTGTAGTACCGAAAGTTCCGGGGTGAGCTCAAGTTCTTATTCGAAGCGGTGCGAAAAACAGAAACACTAAATTTTATGTCTGAGACTAGCTGGCCCGACAGACGTCGTCCTGTCCTAGTGTGGATTTATGTCAAATGCTCGTTCATTTTCAAGATGAGTTCGTTCGCATGGCTCAATCATGTCCTAGTTAAAGTTCGTTCGCTACGCTCACTCACCATTTGGTTGCTAATTAGCTGTTGAAGTTCGTTCGCTACGCTCACTCACCTTTTGGTTGCAAGTTAGCTGTTATCATAAATAAAAAAAAATATATTGCTGCACCCTGTTGGTAAACCTATTAACTTTTTAATGCTATTGAACATCACAGAATCAGATAGTTTAGTTGAACCAGCTGTTAAGATTCTTTAATTCCATTTAAATATGAGTACTCATAAGGTTAACATGGGAAACTCCAGAGCCACTGGGGCGGAGCCCTTTTGACGGATCTGCACCAAACTTCACACAAACCATCCTTGAATAATGCCTTATAATGCCTGAAAGTTTCATTACAATCTGTCGAGCGGTTTCGGAGTCCATAAAGGACAAACATACAAATATACAAACATACAAACATACATTGGATCTTATATATATAGATGAAGTTGACCTCGTTTGGAAGAAGTGGAGCAAGTGAGTCGTCATACTGATGTGAGTAATTAGTAAATTAACTAAACAAACGTAAATAAACTAAGTTACGTTTATTCATATCATAAACAGGGTGAATAAAAAGCCAAGAACCCCCATCTAATATTTTTATAAGTAAATATTCAAAGATATCCTTTTAGTCGTGAAGTATTAGCAAGAAGTTTCATTTTATGATTTTGAAAATTTTGAGAGTCCCCCGAAAATGGGGGATTTTGGGGGCAACCCAAATTTTTTCAATTAAATCGCCTTCGAGTTACACCTCAAAACGATGTGTTTACATAAATTCAAAGAATGGTGGAAACCAGAGTTCGCTTTCTTTTCTCTAACTATATGGCAGCCCATCACAAGTTTAATGACGTCTATTCTTACATTAATTTTCGTGTGTAAAAAAGTAATCTCCCTTCCCTTCTAATTTGTTCCTAAGTAAATATTACAGGATGATCCTTTGGGTGTTTATGTTTGGGCATTGACAGGAAGTTTCATTTTATGATTTTGAAAATGTTGAGTGTTCCCCGAAAAGGAGGGATTTTGGGGGCAACATTATAATTGTTAAATGTAAATCCCCTTCAAGTGACACCTCATTTTGCCCCTTCAGTTGCCACCAGGGGGACACTCAAAATTTTCAAAATCACGAAATGAAACCTCCTTCTAAGATTGCACGACCACCAAAAGGACATCTCTGTATATTTACTTAGAAAAATATTAGAAGGGGGGGTCTTGACTATTTATTCACCCTGTATATCTAATCAATTTGTAGTTAAAAAAAAAATTCACATTAAACAACAGCGTATGGAGTGCGAAAGTTAATTGAGAGCAAAAGAATGTAAATTAAGAGCAATGTAAAATTAGCCTGATAGTTGCATCTTGCTTTCAATTAAGAGCTGGGAAACCTCGACCCTTCACAAAGAGGTCACGCATATAAAATTGCGTACAATTCATAGGCTATGCAACACTTTCATACACTTTTATACAGTAAATAGAGCTTGATACAAAGCAATATTGTGTACCGTATAGCTTTTTCTGCTCTAAACAGTGAAGTTCTTTTCTGGACAAGAATTACTGTGGTCTTCAGCAGACGATGACTAAAACTCGAGTCCAAGACGATGGTACCAGTCTCGCCGGAGAGTGGTACCATCGAACGTTCGTGAAACTAGTTTGCTAAGGTTAATTTGTGGATTACCGTAAGCAGGCGATTTTTAATTTAATAATGCAATGGATAGAAAATTTCCCGTATGATGTTAGAACTCAGTTTTTTTGGATCGCAGACTCGTTGACACGGTCTAATCAAGAGTGAATACTGAAAGGCAAAATAATATTGAAATACGAAAATAGTATATTGTTGCAAAGAGCTTCAATGTGCTTCACAAGGAAGTTGACAATTGCATGCCTGTGTTCTGAGAGTGGTCAGTCGCCCTTGGGCAAGGTAGGGTTATTACAGAGAAAGTCAACACCAAGCAGCGGGCATCAGGAATCAGCCATCAACAGCAGGAAGTGTTTTGACAACAGCGGCTCAGCATCAAACCGATTTTGAATTACATATACATCCTTCCTCAGCTCCGGAGATAACGTAGCTTTAAAGCCAAGGTTAGGTAAATCAGTCGAAAGGAAATTAATCTCCTTTTTGTTTTTTGCTGGTATTTGCATAAATTGGAAACTCCCAGGTAGATTTCTCTTGGTTGCAGACGATTCAAAATTTCTTTGTTGGATGTTTTATTTTTATAATGTAGTTAACCAAAAAAATTGGTGACAGCAAATTAAGGCCTACGTTAATAATTATAAATAAACTCTGGTATTAAAATACTAAGAGTTACTAAGAGTTGCCAATTGGAGACTCACTTACTCAGTAGGTTTTATGCATTTGGCGTTTACCAATTCCTACTGCATTGCTTTTTCATTTATTAAATACTAGCTGGCCCGATAGACGTCGTCCTGTTGGTGGTTTTATGTCAATGCTCGTTCATTTCCAAGATGAGATCGTTCGCATCGCTCAATCACGTCCTGGTTGAAGTTCGTTTGCTACGCTTACTCACCTATAGTTGAAGTTTGTTCGCTACGCTCACTCACCTTATGGTTGCAAATTAGCTGTTGTCATAAATTAAAAAAAAAATAATGGTGCTGCACCCTGTTGGTTAACCTATTAACTTTTTAATGCTATTGAACATCACAGAATCAAATTGTTTAGTTGAACCAGCTGTTAAGATTCTTTAATTCCATTTAAATAATCCATTTACTCATAAGGTTAACATGGGAAACTCCAGAGCCACTGGGGCGTAGCCCTTTTGACGGATCTGCACCAAACTTCACACAAACCATCCTTGAATAATGCTTAAGAATGCCTGAAAGTTTCATTACAATCTGTCGAGCGGTTTCGGAGTCCATAAAGGACAAACAAAAAACAAACATACATTGGATTTTATGTATACAGGGTGTCCCAGACCTCTCTACCAATATTTTAGGGCATTGATCCTGGGTAAGAAACGTACCTAAATATTATATTTAAACTGTCCGGAAGTCCTTAATTACTCACACAGCCGCCATTTTGTTTTTTCCGTTATAATTTTTTTCTAAAGAATGGTTAAACATACGAAATGGAAACTTTACACAAGCATTTATGACAACTATAGTTGAATAGATACAACTTCCGTATCGGAGAGGTGTGGAGGGGTAGCGAGCAGTGGGGAGACTGCCGTTGCGATGTTGCCGCGTTGTTAGTCGCAGTGAGCGGGAACTGCAACTTCCTCACAGAATATGCGCGCCAGCGCCAGCTTACAACAACGCACATTACACTGAGTGCTGTGCTGTAATTTCGTGTTATCTGTTGATAGTTAGAGAACATCTGCTGATAGGGAAGTGTTGTAAACAGAACAGCTTAGAAGTACAGAAACATTTGTTCCAAAATAAATGATTCCCTATGTTTGAAACGCTCTTTGATATATTTACTGACTTCTGGTGGGAAACGACATTTCTGTTGTAAACCCAAAATATACTGTGAAATACACATGTGATGACTATTCCAACATCAAAAAGTTTTTTTTCTGGCTTAGGGGACTTCTAAACTCTCGCGGACAGTATACTGTACTCGAAGTAGTCACTGTCATAACACTGGAGGAACTGCACATGTGCGTGCGGGCGTGGAGATGCAGTGCGATATGGCAACAGCGCCTGTTGCTATGGAAACCGCGTCAGGCTCTCCTTGCTCTTATTGGTCAGGTAGTCAACCTGGCAGTTCTCCCTCTTACTCGAACGTCAGATCGCCCCACCACGCCGGTACGGAAGTTGTATCTATTCAAGTATAGACAAAGCTACAAAAAAATTATGAAGATTTTTCAAATTCATAAAACAAAATGGCGGCCATTTAAAATGTTCTTTCTTAAATAACTCAAAAACCATTGATTTTACAAAAAATTTAAATTGCCGCCATTTTGTTTTATGAATTTGAAAAATCGTGATAATTTTTTGGTAGCTTTGTCTAGTTGTCATAAATGTTTGTGCAAAGTTTCCATTTCGTATGTTTAACCATTCTTTAGAAAAAAAATTAATAACTGAAAGAAAAACAAAATGGCGGCTGTGTGAGTAACTAAGGCCTTCCGGACAGTTTAAAAATGATATTTAGTTATGTTTCTTACCCAGGATCAATGCCCTAAAATATTATTAGAGAGTTCCGGGACACCCTGTATAGAAAAACTAGCAGAGTACCCGTCCTTCGTGTGGAGTTGGAATATAAGTATAAAATGCTTATTGCAGTTATACTCAAGCTTTGCGTTTGCAATAAGGGAGGACACAGTTTGATAAAAATTTGCTTTTTTAAATTTACAGTATTCTATAGTATTACACATCCACCATAGCTATAATGTTCTACCACTTCACCTAAACAATAGAAAAAAATTAATTAGGTATCAACAATTCGCAAAATATCACAAATTATTCATGAAATGGAAAACATAAACATAACTGTAAACAATCCTACTTTGACGGTTCTCATTGCATATCACAGTTTGTTGTTGCTGCTTAGTTCAAACTAGTTAACCGCCCGTGCTCCGCCACGGGAATATTATCAGCAATAAAAGAAATAATAATTAACAAATACTGTTTATCTTTGTATTTTATTTAGGGGTTGTTTAATTTTTTACATGACATAGAACTGATAGTTTGCGTGTATAAACTATTTTATGTTAATCAAACCAATATATTATTTTAACCAAATGAATGTTTTATATTATTTCGAGTTTCATTTGAAAAATAAATAGTATACGAACTGGGCAATGCTGATAACCTAATAAGCAGCTATTTATGATATTTAGATAATTTGCTCAAGTATATTCCTATATTCGTCGTTTTTTTTCATTACATTTTTTGTATGGAATAAAGATAGTCACTTAGCCTACATGTAAATCACGCATCAGCAGTTGGTCGCATTTCACGAATCTTTGACCCATTCTGTGAGTAAAAGCTGTGTTTACGTCGTATATATAAATTTGGGCATACTTTGTTCAATGTTAGAGGGTATTAGGCCTAACAGTCCAATTTGATGGAAAAGGAGTCGTGGATTTTAAAAATATGTAGACTACCACTACCAGAAAGATGTTGATTCAAGTGAGACTTAGAACTGGCCATTTCAAATGCTGATTTGTATTATATTTTACTCAAATAGTTTTTTGTTTCTTTTGACCCTTAATACTTTTTTTATAGTCGCTGTTGATAAGATTTTCCATAAACTCAAAATGTTGATAAGGAGTTCATTTTACCTTCCCCTTGTGACAACATAAGGAAAAAAATATTTGTGTCCCAGTTCTGTTCTGACTCAAAATCCATAGATTTGCAGTATTGAAAAATCCAATCTAACGACCCCAGTTCAAAAAATTGGTATTTTTTGGAAGGGACTTCCAGAGCACATTTAACACCATCACTGCTCTATACCTTTTTAGTTCGATGGTTCTCTAAATTTAATTTTCGTTCGGTATGTCTCTTTACACCCGGTTAATGATTACCTTTTCTTTTTCTTTTTGTACTTTTCACACCCTGGGGTTAATGATAAAGTTTTATAACGCTATAATGACCCGAGTCAACATTGCCATTAAACATCAAGTCACATACTTCTTCGCCAGAACCGAATGGTAAGTCACAGTTTCTCAAGCAACTTCCCTGTGTACTTGAAAAAAAAATCACTGACATATTGTAGTTCCACGTATCCCAGCGTACTCGCCATCTCGAGAAGGTAAAGTTTGGTACCACTGAACGTCTAACACTGATCTTGAGTAAGATTCGTCACCTACTATAAAATGTTTGTATGTTTCCCACTCATTAGCAATTATATGTCCAACTTGCAAAGCGGATTTCCCCATGATTATTCTGGTGGCCGTAGAGAATAAATTATATTGATCAAAACAATAAGTTTCCGTTCCCTACTATGGGTATTATCATAGACTAAGTGGAGTATGTTTTTATCTATGGTATTATTTCACATTCCATACTCAAACTTAAACTCAATTACCACTTTCCTTCAGATCACTTTGCAGGAAAACTAAAACATTTCAAAAATAAGTTAACAAATACACTTTCCTTTATCAAAATCGTGAGTTTATAAACAGAAACTCCAAGTTTAATAATTGCATACTGAAAGTGAGGTTATAAAAATAATAACAAATGTCTGACAAACATTAAACAGCTGACGAATAATTTATAAACTGTGTATTATATTCTTCAATAAGAATTGTATTGACTCGACCTTTAAAGGGCTGTAGGTCGTAGCCCTTAGAAAAAACGTAAATTCTAAGGAAGTTCGGCAAATCTACACACTATCCCCTTTAATTTGAGACATAAATCTTGTAGATCGGTCCAGTAATTACTGAGGAAACAGTGTTACAACTGTGTATTAAATATATAGATTAGCTGTTTTCATAAATGCAAAAAAATATAGTGCTGCACCCTGTTGGTAAATCTTATAACTTTTTAATGCTTTTCCATATCATAGAACCAACTTTTTTAGTTGAAACAGCTGACTATAGTTCCGCCACGTAGAAAGCGACCTCCTCCAGCATTGGTTTAGCATTAGCGCGCAGGTCGTTTTCTAAGCGGCCGAACTAATTCTTTAATTCCCTTTAAATATGAATACTCATAAGGTTAACATGGGGAATTACAGAGCCACTGTGGCGGAGCCCAAAGGGATTTTTTAAGATAAGAATATGCCTATATGCTAATCGGGAATGTAAGCTATCATCATGCCAAATTTCAGCCCAATCCGTCCAGTGGTTTAATGCGTGATTGAACTTCAAACACACAAACAAAGCGAACGAGCTCCAACCAAAAGGTGATTGAGCGTAGCGAACGAACTTCAACCAGGACGTGATTGGGCCATGCGAACGAGCTCATCTTGAAAATGAACGAGCTTTTGACATAAATCCACATTAGGACAGGACGACGTCTGTCGGGCCAGCTAGTTTATAATATTAGTAAGATAAGATAAATTTGAATTTCGTAGGCGTGTTGTGTGATGTTCAATTTTAACAATGTAAAACTCAGTTAGGTCAAGAAGTTTGGTTTGAATAAGTTGCAAGCAAATTTCTTGGATAAAGTTTTTCTTTATTTTCCGTAACTATTGAAATTTGAAAACTTTATTTTAAGTTCTAACAATAATGAAGGCAAAACATGCTGACATCCCAAACAACTCTACAATAGTTTGTGGTTTGGTGGGCGTGGTTTGATTGCCAACCGATAAAACTCAAATAGGGCGCAAGAAAGCTCAATTACACCCTTACAGTTTAATAGAAGAAGATCGTGTCCATGAGTTGACTCAAAGTCGAAGTGGACGAGTAGGCTTCCAGAATAAATACACTGCAACAATATGGCATACGGTCTACGTAAACAGTTAATGACTTGATTAACCTAACTATACTGACTTTTTCAGGTTCGATGGTTCGATCCGGTGACATTCTGATTGTTAGGCGAGCATTTAACCAATCACCAGCTGACTACACTACTAATGAATGAGTTGTAGAACGACTCAAGAGCAGTTACTACACCGTTTAACACTACACATCGTTACAAAGAAACAGGTGTCCATCAGGGTTCTCTGTAGGATCTGCACGTACTGTAATTGTCACAGACACCGTCCTTCTGGCTGAGTGACATTGTAGTCTCTTATAGACAGGATTGGGAGTTGAGGAAACACGTCATTTAAAAAATGTCATTATTTTAGTTAGGATATTGATACAATTAATGCCATTTTATTAGATTCCACAAGAACACTGCTGCACTAAACGGAAATTTGTTAGGTCCAGCAAGGGGACTGCTGCAGTAATGACAACAATAATGATTAATACTTGGCAAGATTTGCTACCAAAAAAAATTCCAATTTGTTAACATCGGCGAGGATATCACTGGTATAAATAACAACTGACCAGGTTCAGCAACTGTATGCAGTAGCAAAAAACAACCCCGTGTAGAAGAGAGCATTGCACTCGATGCAGCGGAAACTAAACCTGAGCAAAAACAAACCAGAAGTAGTAAAAAGCAAAGTTGATACTGACGGCTGACTGATCCTATAGTCTACATTCTCAGGCAGGGTTTCCATCAAGGTCAGGTCCAGTTTTTCCTTCGGCAGGATTCCTTCGTGCGAGGGAGTACTTGCTAGATCCTCATTGGTCACTCCTCAACAATGTTAGAATGAGTTGCAAGATAGTTGCTCTAGCCACTGTCACTCGTGTGTTCTAATTATTTCACTATGTAATCGTCGATTATGATTTACGAAGTTAAAGCTTGACGTAATTGGTAGGTGAGCCAAATAAATAACCTAAATTTACCATAGCATCCACTAGAAAATACTGCAAGAACCCCAACATATAGAGGGATGAAACTTAACAACCTACTACTAAATCGGCCTAAAAATATTACAGACACAAGAAAAAGCTCTACCCTACTTAAAAAAAAAACCCATATCCTCGAACGCCCCTATTACAGCCTAAACGAATTCCTGAATAAACATATATTTAATAGAAGCCACTAGAAACCAGAAACTCTACAACAATACCAGAAAAACAAGAAAATGAGAAAAAGGAAAAGATGACGCCTCCCCCAATCTGCGGAGGAGGAGAACGGCAGTAAGCAATTAGTAAGTAAGTGAGCGGTTTTGGTAGTGGTTTTGGGGGGTAGTAGTCGGGTTGAGTAGGCAATTTCTAAGAGGTCTATGTTAGTTTTTGCTATGTGGAGTAAATACGTTTTATAGACGTACCTATTAAGCATTGAGTTAAAATTTTATCTGGGGGTCGAACCTAATGGAGATTAAGTAAAAAAGGAAACCCGAGGTTACATTATGGTTGGTGGAAATTTAATCAGAATTAACAGCTCAATAATAGTATTTTGTATCGTATAAATATTATAATTTTAATCGCAATGAAACATACCATATATTCGTTGTTAAAAGCTAAAATATTTAAACAATTTATTGGATCAACGAATGAATCAAATTTTACTTGAAATTTTGTATTAACCAGGGGACACGTGTGCAAATTTCACATTTTGAAGGTTCTCAAAACATAGTTCTAAGGCAAAATTATTAATACAACTATGCTAATTATTGTACTGCAATTTAACTATTTCTTTCATATTGCACCATTATTTGAACAAAATACATTACAAATCTGAAAAAGTTTTAATTTGAAGATAACCTCTCAAATCTACTTCTACATTGTTTTCTATTTAATTTGCTAATGCAAACAAGCAGCTGCTTAGTACGTAGGTAACTATGGGTTACTTAAAAATAAGGCAAAAGTTAATTAACTACAATTGGCTAAATAATCGAAACATATTTTCGATACATGCAATAATTGTTTACACTCGATATTTACAACTAAGTGGACAACAGCTGATTTTTACTCCCTAGGGGCAGCGGGTAAAAAATCGAATTTAGACCTGCAACGCATGCATTAAAAACGGCTTGTTAATGATTTTGCTGCAGTCTGACGAAATAGTATACTTTGTACCTGGTACCTAGGACCTAGGGCCGAGGAGGGACCTAAAATGACCTGGTTTTGCTGTCTCGAGATCATTATCGATACGAAGTCAAGAAATATAAAATATAAAAAAAAACACCTTACTCGTGAAAATCTGCCAAAACCCCCTTCCCGTTTTATTGTATACGAGTATACATTTTACGCGTTAATACTATTGCATCTATTTCATTCAAATTAATAATTTAGGTTTCCTCCCAAGAAGGTGGAGACAAGGATTTTCCCAGTTATAATGATTTATCTTAAAATTGCATAAGTAAATTAATTTATGAAATTATATAAAAATACAAAATTGAATAAGTAAAAATATCCTCACCACAAGATGGTTGGAAAAGACATGAAGTTTTCTTAACAAGTTCTACCACGATTTTTTAACATTATTATAGTGACTAACTATTATCTACGTTTATACAACTATCTAACCAACCTAACCTAAAGATTTTTCCATTTAAGACTGCAAAATCTGTTACCCAAGTTTATTATCTATTTTAATTTTATCATAAACAGTAATAGCGCCAACGCGGACACTGCTAATCAAAATGCGATTTGTTAAAAATATATACAACGTTCTTCACCGTATGCTAAGGACAATACTAGGAAGGAGTTCATAGGATCATATCCCACCTCTGAGGCGTGCTGGTGTGTGCGCGTGCGTAGGTGCGTAGGTCATGTGCAAGTACAGAGACAGGGGCAGGGGCAGGGACAGGTTCACGCCGGCGCAGAGATATATATAAACCAGGCGCGAGAGTTCTACTCAGACCCAAACAAGGACCCGTCGCAGCATGGGCTCCCTTCTACAGGTAAGTCCAGTGCTCGCTATTGGATATAGTGAAATGCTATCAACTTTAAAAACTCACTCGATTATTTGGTAGGGAACTTAAACCTGGGTTAGCGGCTAGTTTACAGTTGCATCCTGATTTTAGAGAAGCGAATTTATTGTTGGTTGGGACCCTTTTACAAAACTAATGTTGTTAAAAATGCTGAAAATATTAGATGATCTAAGTTAAACCTATTATCTATACACATAAATATACATACAGCCTCATGATACACTTTTTAGGTTATCGTACACACTTAAAGTTATAAATTACATAAAACTTAAAGGATATATAAAATAGTGAATCACCTTGAAATCATATACTAGGTTTGACAAATACTAAATGAAAAGTATATGCAAACTTTTATTAAAATTATATTTCTAAATATAAATTAAATATGCGTGGTATATATAAAGCAGTAATTTTATTTCAGGGTGTAAATTGCCGGTGTATTTCTTTTCTGTTGTTTCAGTTACGAATAAAATTCTAAAATATTCTACCTAATTTGAAATAATTTAAATCATGAAAAGATCTATTTTGAGCGATTGTATATTTCTTTGTACTTACAGACGATTTTGAGTTTTATGAATATTTGCTATACGTTTAAAAAATTGAATCTGTTTAAAACATACATAAAAAAGGAATACGGCTAAACCATGACAAAATCGGATAGACCTTTACTGTAATTGTGTTTGTAGATGTTGAATAACACTATCAACTATTCTGCTACACATTTTAACTATGTATAGCCTATATGGTTCAGCTAAAACATTATGCCTTTGTGAAAATAGTTATTCTTAACATTAAAATTTTTTACCTACAAATAAATTATTTCATATCAGCTAAATTACAAAACACATTCATGATGAATAAAAAAATCAATAGATGTTATTTGAAATAAACTAAAAAATGTTATCCACTCATACGTACCAGCTAGTACATTTACACCCTAGCCACAGAAAGAAGGTTAAATGTTTATTTACTATGATGTCACTTGCACGAGTAACGTGAACTCAACCGAGACTTGAATTAAAACTCTGTGTCGTTTGTAATTTTTATTAAGTGAATTTCTCTCATTGTTAGTTGTTCTTCTCCCTGAACCAATATGACGTCTGAAAAAAAAACTTCAATATGGTTTCCCAACTATTCCGAAACCACCACAAAGTTCCTGGGATGACACCCTATGTGACAACGTCATGATACAAATATCGGGTTTAGACAAATAAAGGTGTAAATACCCGAATTTCGCCGTTGTAAAAACCTTATCTTATCGAGCCGAGTGCTTGGTGCGATAAAACTAATTTATAACGTAATTATTAGTTACGAGATTTACCCATGCGTCTTGGAGCAGAGAAAGTGCAATCTGCAGGCTGCTGCAACGGAGACGGCGATGCACAATCTTCCACTTTCTACCTAAATAATTAGAATACGTAGATGTATATGGTCACACATATATCATCAAAGTTCTGACACTTTCCTCTAAACTCTTCCGGAAATATCAAACATCGTAAATCCATTGATAAATTCGATTGTGTCGTTGGGGTTTGAGTGAAAGGGACACTTTTTGCATGCATTGTTATTTTCGTTTAAATCACCTCGTCGTAATTTAGAACTAATATGTGTTAGGTTATTATGGACCTATTTTTTATGGAGTTGTGTTTAGAAATTATTGTGTATGCTTAATATTGCGCATGAAACAGGACGGGAGCGTTTCATAAACTCCAAATTTCACAAACTCCAACGCTTAAAATAATAAATAAACAGAGCGGTTCATAACCTCCAAATTTCATAAGCTCCAAATCTATAACATTCAAATAATCACTGTTTCACAATGTCCAAGTTTCACAAACTCCAACGTTTAAATATTAAATAAACAGAGCGGTTCATAATGTCCAAATTTCATAACCTCCAACGGTACAGTCTGGGCCAGAAGTCTCTCTAGTGGTTGCCACAGTCAGATAGCAGGCACCGTTCGCCAGCGCTCAACTACTGAGTATACGTACATTTTAATGATTGAAGAACACTCAGATGTGTGACTCAAATATGTGTTAGCACACAATGTGCAAATCAAATTTACATTTTAGCGAATTTCCCCTATAGGGAATAAGCTATTACCGTAGTATTCATGGTAAGACCTGGTCCCGGGACCGATTTACTTTTTCGTTTTGAGGTCCCTAGAGACAAAAAACACCATCAGTTATATATATATATTTATATGTGTGTCCGTTAGCGCGATAACTCGAGCAAAAATCATCCGATTTTGATGAAATTTGGTACAAACGTGTAAACCTACGTTTATTCGAACGACTTCGCGAACCAGCATGATCGGACTATGGGAACTCTTAAGAATATATACTTATACTCTTAAGAAAGCAATTACGGAGCAACAATGATACTTCGTGTTACACCGCTACAACAGTAGAACGGGTGAGGTTCATAATGTCCAAATTTCACAAACTCCAACGTCTAAAATATTAAATAAACAGTGCGTTTCATAACCTCCAAATTTTATAAACTCCAAAACTATAACTTTCAAATAATCACCGATTCACAATGTCCAAATTTCACAAACTCCAACGTTTAAATATAAAATAAACAGAGCGGTTCATAACCTCCAAGTTTCATAAGCTCCAACGGCACACTCTCTGCCAGAAGTCGCTGCAGAGGTTGCCGTGGTTCGGTATGTAGGCGCTACACGTTCTACTGGGAGCGTTTCATAAACTCCAAATTTCACAAACTCCAACGCTTAAAATATTAAATAAACAGAGCGGTTCATAACCTCCAATTTTCATAAGCTCCAAATCTATAACATTCAAATAATCACTGTTTCACAATGTCCAAATTTTACAAACTCCAACGTTAAGATACCAAATAAACAGTGCGGTTCATAATGTCCAAATTTCATAACCTCCAACGGTACAGTCTGAGCCAGAAGTCTCTACATAGCTACATAGCTCTCGTTCGTAGCTAAATAGCTACGGATAGCTATTTCGTTGTTTTCGGATAAGTTCTCAAGGTTACGCATTCCCAAATGTTTAGTGAACTTTTTTCATAGATTTTCTAAATCATGAAAAAAGTTTACAACCCGATAAGCTTACACAACATTGTCTGTTCGCCAACAAATAATTTTCGTACATGCGTTTCCTGGTGAACTATAAACAACGAATAAAAAAAGGATTTTGAGATGATTGCACCAATTAATTACGATCTCAGTGATAAAATTCCTTGTTTTCTAAAGATCGCACAACTATATGAGTAGGGCACTATCGTTTTGACAATTCTAGTTTGATGTGCAGGTTAGAGCTGGTAGGAGTCATGAGTATTACAGTGTTATGAGCGTCGAAGCTATGATTGTCGGAGTTATGAATGTTGGATTTATATGAGTTGGAGTTGTTAATGTTGGAGTGATAAATGTCAAAATTACACTTATTAAAGTTAAGAGGATTGATTTAATAAGTGTCAGAGTTATAGGTATCGGAATTTGGAGTTTCGGAGCTATGAGTGTCGCAGTTACAAGTGTCGGAGTTATGAGTGTTGTATTTTTATAAGTTGAAGTTGTTAATGTTGGAGTTACACAAAGTTAAGTGGATCGGTGTCGGAGTTTTGAGTTTCGTAGCTATGAGTGTAGGAGATATAAGTGTCGGAGTTATGAGTATCGGAGCTATGAGTGTCGGAGTTATGAGTATCTGAGCTATGAGTGTCGTGGTTATAAGTGTCGGAGTTTTGAGTATCGGAGCTATGAATGTAGGAGATATAAGTGTCGGAGTTATGAGTGTTGTATTTTTATAAGTTGAAGTTGTTAATGTTGGAGTTACACAAAGTTAAGTGGATCGGTGTCGGAGTTTTGAGTTTCGTAGCTATGAGTGTAGGAGATATAAGTGTCGGAGTTATGAGTATCGGAGCTATGAGTGTCGGAGTTATGAGTATCGGAGCTATGAGTGTCGTGGTTATAAGTGTCGGAGTTTTGAGTATCGGAGCTATGAGTGTAGGAGATATAAGTGTCGGAGTTATGAGTGTTGTATTTTTATAAGTTGAAGTTGTTAATGTTGGAGTTACACAAAGTTAAGTGGATCGGTGTCGGAGTTTTGAGTTTCGTAGCTATGAGTGTAGGAGATATAAGTGTCGGAGTTATGAGTATCGGAGCTATGAGTGTCGGAGTTATGAGTATCGGAGCTATGAGTGTCGTGGTTATAAGTGTCGTAGTTTTGAGTTTCGTAGCTATGAGTGTAGGAGATATAAGTGTCGGAGATATGAGTATCGGAGCTATGAGTGTCGGAGTTATGAGTATCTGAGCTATGAGTGTCGTGGTTATAAGTGTCGTAGTTTTGAGTTTCGTAGCTATGAGTGTAGGAGATATAAGTGTCGGAGTTATGAGTGTTGTATTTTTATAAGTTGAAGTTGTTAATGTTGGAGTTACACAAAGTTAAGTGGATCGATGTTATAAGTGTCGGAGTTTTGAGTTTCGTAGCTATGAGTGTAGGAGATATAAGTGTCGGAGTTATGAGTGTCGGAGCTATGAGTGTCGTGGTTATGAGTGTCGGTAATACGAGTGTCGAAAGTTTGTTGCCGAAAGGAATCTCCCGGTGCCTCAGATCATCCCGTTGCACAACTCGTTTGACCGGTAAAAGACTACTTTTACTTCCTACTCACGTGAACTCATACTTCTACTTTCTTGGAAATTGTGGTTGCCCTTTGAAAGGCTGCGGGGAGACCTTGGTTTCACCTTCAACTAGACCACCAGATCACTGCCGAGGCGAGGGTGCTCTAGGAGTAAGTGAAAGTAGTCTAGGACGAGACAAGTTCAAGATCGCGAGACGAAGCGACTTGCTCTTACGTGGTGTGGTTCAAGCAACTCTTTGGAGTGATTACTTGGGAATTTCTCAAAAGTATCTTTGTCAAGCATTCCACTCAGTTGGATTCGTTAATTTATTTCATGATGCTCAATAAAGTTTTTTAGATTCAGAGGATGATCTACAATTGCAAAAGATGATCTTTTGGACAAACTAACGAACTCGTTCATTGATCACGTATAAAATATAAAAAATAGGATCCTTGATGAACGACATTTGTAGAAATATATCATTCAAATAAGTTTTCATAAAAATATATTAATTTCGTGTAATGACAAAGGAAGCTGTATTCGCCGCTATATAAACATAACAGGCAGAATCAATTATTGTAGCATGCAATCAATCCTACCATTTATTAATTTAGATACGCAAATAACTGGTAAAACTACGTAATTTCGTGATGTGAAAGGCCTGATGAGCTCCACACTAATAACTGGCTGCGTAAAACACGAATGTTATGTGACCTGCGTGACGTTCAGGGAGAGTCGAACAGTTAAATTAAAGGCTGAGGTGTTACGAAACAGACGGAGGTGGTCAGCCGGAAGTGACCCTTGGCTGCAATCAGCTGATCGTGACCAGTTATTTCCGGAACACACCGATACTTAACTTACATTCTCCATCCTCCATCGGAGAATTCACTTTCACACCACATTTACATTTCAATATTTGCCTGAGTTATTGATTTCGCGGTGTAAAGTAAACTCGACTCTTCCATTTGGCCTGGGAGAAAGTACAGATTGTGATGGCGACGATATTCAAGTTCTGGTACCTTTAGTATGTGTCTGCTCTTAGTTATCGTTGACTAATGTGTAATGGAGGGGCTGCTTTGATAGTTGAAGGTCTAGTTTGGTAGTGGTGAGCTTAGTTTGTGACTAGCGACAAAAGCTGAAATTTGATCTTAAATCAAAGTCGCCATGCTTCTATAACACATTGACGATGATATCCAAACAGGGATCACTCGACGGAAATTATTTTGTCTCTAATTTTACCTAAGCTAATTTTACCTTCCTTATCATTTTACAATTGTGTCAAATTAGATATTTAAATTGAAGATATCCTGACTGACATCACACCCTCATTTTGATGCGCTGTTAAGACGCAGCCATTTGAAACAGAGAAAGGACTACATTAGCCATTGAAAGAAGTTACAAAAAGATGTAGGACTAGAGAGTCACGATTACTCTTCATATCTGAAGGAAAAACTGACGAAGCATTTACTATGATGAGTCAGTTCCTTGGTTCCCCATTCAATTCAAGTTCATTCATGAAACTAGCTGCTCTCTTCGTAGTAAAATAGGCAGCATGCTTTGTTTATTCTGCAAATGTTCGAAACTAAAGTTCGAAAAAAATATTATTTTGTGAATGGAAACATAGCGATTGCCTATATTAAAAATCTGAATTGGTTTCATAAATTTTAAAATGCTTAAAGAATATTCTTTGCTACGGTAGTTTGAAATTTAAAATGTTTTCAACAATCGATTGACAAATAAAACTTTGTTTCAGCTATCGTGTGCGGCGTTAGCCCTGTTTTTTGTTACCAGCGAAGCTACTTTCGGCAAAGAACAGTAAGTATTCTTTTACAAAAAACTCTTATTTTATGCCTGTTCTATTGATACTTTTTTACTTTTTTGCATGATTAAAACAATGACAAGCATGGTTAAAACTGTGTTCATAACCTACTACTATCTCAAAAATATTGAGTAGTTGCATTTTTATTGACTAGTCTAAATTGGGTGGCAACAATATTATGAGATAACAGAAACAAAATTATAGTGACATCCAGCTCAACGAAGTTGAACATGGATTTATTAAAATTGTCTTCATTCTGAACCAAATTTATGGAACCCAACTCTATATTTCTTGTCGTTTACTATTTGTGATTACAGTCTGCATTAATTAATTAAAACTAATTTTGTTCAGTGTCCACATTCGAGTGCACATCCCCACGATCGTCAAGGAGGTACACCATGAACAGAAGGAGATAGTCCATGTGGAGGAGCACAAACATCACGAGGAGCATGATGACCACGGTGACGACTATGGCGGCGGTGGCGGTTTCGGAGGTGGCTTCGGCGGCGGTTTTGGAGGCGGCGGTGGCGGATACGGCGGCGGTGGCCATGGAGGGGGCGGCGGTGGATACGGGGGTGGCGGCCATGGAGGAGGAGGTGGTGCCCCTACCATCATAAAGATCATCAGCGGAGGTGGCGGTGGCGGCCACGGTGGTGGCGGCTACGGAGGCGGTGGAGGTGGCGGTTTTGGCGGAGGATATGGAGGCGGAGACGACCACCATGGCGGCGGCGGCGGCGGATATGGAGGTTTGTTTACAGATTCCAATAGAAACTTTTTGTGTAGTTTTCGCTGGTTAGCATCTTACACTGTTAATAGTTAGGCCACATAAGAAACTATCATGCCGATTTTAAAACAAATAGATGACAATAACTTTAATCGAGACTCCACCGGCTCCATTGAAGTTAATAAAATACTCTTTAATATTCTCTTCGGTATTGGAATCTGAATCATGGTTCATCATTTGGTAAGTATCAAGTCGGCACTTCGAAACAAATACATCCTCTTTTAATCCTTATAGGAGTTTGCAGTTTTAGGCTTAAGATAATAATAGTTATTGAAATTTTCCTTACAAAGCTTTTTGAGTACAGAAATGGTATACACTTTACACAGCCGAACTATAAAGATGTTTGATGGTTTCGGTCCTTTCTATCAATCTAAGGGAAAGTAAAAATTGCAGTGGCACACCTCGAGAAAATAATCGTTCACTTGTTTACACTCTCTCGTGTAAAGACTCAACGCAACTCTCGGCAATCTCTTAACGCCTATTACATTTAATCTTAGAGGTTCGTGTTCATACAAAAGTCATGAATCGGATGGAAATATGTTTGATATAATTTTATAGTTTTGATTAGATGTTTTGTTATATTTACTTGTAGCTGAAATAGTTATTTTGGTTACACGTTATATTTTACAACAACGTTATTGAATTTTATTACAGGAGGTGGCGGATTTGGCGGCGGCTTTGGAGGAGGAGATGACCATCACGGAGGCGGAGGGTACGGAGGTGGCAGTAGTTTTGGAGGAAGCGGCTTTGGAGGAAGCGGCTATGGAGGCGGCGACGACCACCATGGTGGAGGCGGAGGCGGTGGAGGTGGATACAGCTACGGAGGCGGTGACAGCTACAGCGGAGGTGGCGGTGGTCATGGAGGCGGCGGGGACGGTGGATACAGCTATGGAGGCGGTGATAGCTACAGCGGAGGCGGTGGATTCGGAGGTGGTCACAACGACATTGGTGGATACAGCTACGGCGGTGGAGACAGTGGTCATGGAGGCGGTGGATATGGAGGCGGCAGCCACGGGGGTGGAGGTTATGGAGGCGGTGGTGGATTTGGAGGCGGTGGCCATGGAGGCGGTGGATACGGAGGCGGTGGCCATGGAGGCGGTGGATACGGAGGCGGTGGTGGTTTTGGAGGTGGCGGCGGCCACGGATGGGAAGACGACAAGAAGAAATAATCCACAAAGTCATAAAACAAATCACCATTCTGTTTCCTTCATCGATATCATCGTCGTCATAATCATCGATATCATCTACCACGATCATCGCCATCGCTCCAGACATAGAATGGTCTTGTCTCATGAGCGTACCTAACCTCGCCATACAGTACAACTCCCATCCCTCTTCGCTACCCCTAGCATAAGACGCACCGACTGATCTTTGTTGTTCTCTTTTGTTGTTATCGTTTTTCGTTAGCTGTGAATATTTTGTAAATACGAATGTCGTAGTGTGAATGATGAATACATGTGTGTTTATAAACTGTGTATGTTTTATTTAATTCCTTTGAAAATGTTAAGGACATTTTAATCCCTTGATAATTTTTTGAGAGATTGGAGGCCTTTTAACTTTGCATGTGCTCGTCC
Organism: Macrosteles quadrilineatus; assembly: GCF_028750875.1. Taxonomy (NCBI): domain Eukaryota; kingdom Metazoa; phylum Arthropoda; class Insecta; order Hemiptera; family Cicadellidae; genus Macrosteles; species Macrosteles quadrilineatus. The sequence continues at coordinate 14,975,568 of NW_026542598.1, read as the reverse complement.
ACATAAGTCTCATGCCTTCGTGTGGAACGTATATAGAATAGCAAGATGTGATCCGTACAGTACTTGAGTTGAGTACTGATAAAATCTAGTGGCGGGCATCAGGATCCGAAACCATGACATCACTGCCATGGATCCTAAGTCCGTCGCAGCAAAGACTTAGCCACCGACTTCACCTGGCCGAACCGTAGTTAATCGGTTTGTTTTATTCAATAGTTAAAAATTTAACTGATTTGCCATTTTGTAATTTTGAGTACAAATATAAAACTTGGTGAAGTTATCCTTGGTTCCTTTGGTAAAAAATATTTTAATTTAAGAAAAATTCAAGATTACTGAAATTTATCATTACTGTGCAATAGGGGACATGGCTTAGTTACTTAGTCCATTTACATTTCCTCGGGAGCCAATTAGAGTTTTGGAGAACTATTGTAGTGTTTTAGGGTACAAAAAGTCTACAGGTTGTTCTGATAGTATTAGCATAATATAGTAATAATTAATAATGTCACTTATCAGAAATTGCCATCTGCCAAGGCAGCTCTAGGATATACGAATAAACAGTGAAGATGAACGAAAAATATCCAGTAAGACGGGTCTAATTGTTTGCTTACTTGCCTCTTTGCATGCAACTTTTTTTAGATTTTATTTTTTCAAAACATTTGTAAGTAAATATAGTATTAACATTTTAGACAAGCTACAAGGATATACCACATCTCAGAACGCAACGGTGCGATTTAATTAATTGTGTACTTTAACTTTAACTTTAATATTTAAAACGATACGAACATCAAAATTTAAATCGTATTTTTATCTTAATAGTGAGTTAAATTAAATTAACATAATAAATATCTGTATATTTTGGTATGATGGTACGAACGCTATATTTCACCTCACTATACAAAATTGAGAAAATATATACAATAAATTCAAACCAACATCCAACACAATAACAGTTTTAAGGTTATGTAAAGCAATATTTAGAGGAATCAGCAAAAATAAATAATACATTGTTGCAAGGCAGCGGTTACTATAGAACAAGTATATTATTGCAATGCATGTATACTGATTGTGTATATAGGGATTTTTAAAATGAATTCAAGTAAATAAGTGAACAGATGATTTTCGGCCCTAGGGCTGTAAAAACCTGCTCGGTCCCAGAAAGTAACAGTAGAAAGTAGCAGACAAAAGTCCACCTGAAGTACTTATGTATCAATATGACAACCAACGAATATGAGTAACAAAGTACTCATTAATGCGGGCCTACTTTTATAAAATGAGAGGTAACGAACTAATACCACTTAAAAATATATAGCCTACTGGTTTTAGATTGACAGTACATAACATTTACCATATAAATAATTTACCATAAATAAAACCAATTTAACTGGTACAGGTAATCAGTTATTCATAAGTATAGTACCAGACTCAGTAGTAATCAGTATTGTTAAGTAAGTATACACTAAGGACATATCTTTGGAATATCCACATTAAATATTGAATAAGCCTAGGCCTAGGCGGGTACAATAATATTGTATGTACTCATATTGCCTAGGACGCGCCGGCACTGTATCACTATTGCCTACTAGCGCCGTGCGGCCTAAACTACCAACATAACATACTGCATGTCACAAATACAGTTTGTTATGTGCAGTTTTAAATTAGTTATGCATTTAACAACTACTAGGTGAACCCGTGCGAATTCGCACGAATAATAAATTAGGATATTATAGCAACGTCGTTAGAAGTTGCGTTGTTGTATCGACGTTGGTCTTGAGCTCGATCGTTGGCTATATGCATTCTAAGTTATTTTTGCTGTTCAGTTTTTGAAAATAAATTAACTTATTAAATACTAAAGTGCCATTCGGTTTTACCAAATTATTAACTACATAATTTAAGATTAAGAGACTTAACTTGAGATTAAGCTTAAGTCGAAATAAAATTAAATATTTCTGAAATGTTTGCATACCATACACGTTGATCAGCCATAATTATATTTTATGTTGTTTTATCTTAATTTTATTTTATATTTTAAGTTACCCATTTAATAAACACTATTACTGTAGATAATTTAAAGGTAATCTATCATTTTATTTATAACATGGATATCTGAACAACACATGTCATCACTAGGATAAGTGTGGAAACAGTTATTTTTTATGAATGGATGGCGTTTAAAGATAGATACTTGATATTTGAAATAAATACTTATTGGTATTTAAAATGTTTGCAAAGTAAGCGAAGAGTAAAAAAAATCAAATTTAAAGTAAGTAAAATATGTGAAACTTAAATTCCTAAGGTGAACGGTTCACCAAGATCCAGGAAAAAGTATATTGAAGGTTTCGTACGGTTATTGGTAACGGAGAAAATTCCAAAAATTGTAAATACAAAATTCCTATTCTCTTCTTATAGAGAATAAGTAAGCTGTTATAGTTTGCTTGTTTATGAATACTAGTGGTCGTCCAGTGGTCGAAAACTCGACCAAGAATATGTAATGTCCACTCATTGACTATTGTATAGTGAAGTAGACATCCCTTCTATGGACCAGCCATCGCATTTTTTTTTATTAAAACACGTAGTTGTGTGAGCCAGTCACAGAAATACCTTGATGTTTGTTGCTGAAAAAGTTGATGGATCATAACAGTTCCTTTATCTCATAATAAGTCATTCCAGAAGTTTGACTTGGTTAAAAACATTGTGTATTCGACAGAAATAGTTATTTAGATCAGCGCAATCTGTTGGTGGCTCACATCAACTACAACGAATTTAATTAAAAACTGACAACAACTTTAATTACGTTGAGTGAAGAAGAATAGAGAATGGAATGTCTAGTTGTAAGCATTGACTATTGGATGCTAAAAGTCAAAGGTACATGCTTCTCTATGTTCATCCCACACTGCAAAAATAAAACATGTGATCGTAATTTCTTACATTTGTTTTGATTCTATGCTTATATTTCGTTGTTATTTCGTCACCATCATGGCAACCCATAAAGCCTATGTTAATTTTTTAAAATTTTAAATTCATTTTGTGCTTATTTTTGAACCTATTTTAGTTTTGTAAGGTATTCTGCACATATACAGTAAAATATCTTTTAACAGTATGAGTAGATTTTCCCTGCGATGCACACGAGCTGAGAAAAAAGTTCTTGTTAAACAAATTATTAGTCTGTTCTCAGATGCTACTAGTCACAGCTAAGGGTTTGGATAAAGATTATGTTTGTATTTTTGAGAATATATTTTTAAACTACCCCTTTTAGTCCACCCTAATGTATTTGCATAAGTCTTTACATGAGAACTTAAATTTAAGCACCATTTCTCATGCATATGAATCCCTAACCATATATCCTATATATTGATAGAGTAAATACTATCATCAGTTTCTACATTTTCACAGATATATTTATATTACTCATAATAAAAAGTTTCACTACCTACTTGAAATCAGTAACAACAATTTTGGCCAAATCTTATATAGGGTGAAGTGGGGTAAGTGTACGCACGAAAATCACTAGTTGCACTTTAACTTGCTATAACTTCAATTGTATTTAAGATATCTTAATGAAATTTGGTGAGCAGAAAGCTTGGAATGTGGTCTATAAGTATGATTTTTTTCAAATCTTAAATCATCATACTTTTTTTTATATACTTTTTTTTGTAAAGTGATGTCCCGTGCGTACACTTGCCCCTAAAATCGGGGTAAGTGTACGCCCCCCACCTATATTCCATATAACTTGCTTTAGATGCAATCTGGGGCAAGTGGATTATAGCTTAGAATCTGCTGATTAAAATGGTTTTTTATTTGTAAAAATATCTCAAACCGTTCAGGAGTTATGAACTTTTTCGTGGAACTCCGCGTACAATTTCCGCAAAATGGCAAATTTGTAAATTTACAATTATTAATATAAACTTGTTAATATATTTTTATTAATTAATCAAATGCTGTAAAAAACTTCTTTGACATCACACAAATAATGGCAGGTTAGTTATTATCTAAAAATATAATTTTTTATTGACTTAGATAAATCTTACCTTGTGGGGAAAGTGCATGGCAATTCACTGTTTTTCACTGTATTCACTGTAAGTGCGTACTAGTCTACATAACTAAAATAAAACTGTTAATTGACTTAGTACCTAGTTCACACACCCTTATAATTATATTTATTTACATATTTACAGGTTTTTTTTACTGAACATGGACACTAAAGAGGGAAGCGTCGAAAATCAGCTCCCCCCGTCTGCCTGGTGTAGGTTCAGGCAAAACCTTCAGTATGTCGTCATTGGGAATGAATGAAAAATCTTCTTTTGGGTTTGAGTAAACAAAAGACAGTTCAGGTATAAGGTCCAAAGGTGAAATCAACCAGGAAAATAACTTAAGAAATAGGAAAACTTGTCTTAACCTGATAACTAATTGTATGTTGTCACACCATTGAAAACCCCTAGGTACACTTACCCCGGGGCTGGGAGTACACTTGCCCCAACCACTGTTACACCCAGGGCAAGTGTACGCCCCCCCCATTTTTGTAATTATAAATTTTAGTAATATAAAAATGACATTTTTGGATTCCTCTTCAAAAACTGCATCAGTGTACCAATTTTCAAATTTCTATGGCTATCCGTTGAGTTTAGGGAATTTTTCAAAATTTCAAGGCGGTACTTTCGTAGTAAGTAGAAATGCAGAGGTATTTTAAAACTTAGTTTTAACGTATAAATAGTCATAAATGTTGTTTTCTAACTTCAGAATCTGAAAGATCACATTTCAAACCATAAAAAATTATAAATTTAAATTTTTTTTTCCCCAATTATGGCTTATTTATAGCCAGCGCGTCCACTTGCCCCGTGCGTACACTTACCCCACTTCACCCTATTAAGAAACTTTTGCAAAGCTTATGACAGCCAGGCTACTGGACCGAATTACACGCGGTTGGTACAAAATGAATGATATTTTAAATGTGCAGAATCCCTTTATAAATTGAAATAGGCTCAAAAATAAGCACGAAAAATGAATTTGAAATAAAAAAAACATTACATGGGCCTTACGGGTTGCCATGCTAGTGACAAAATAACAACAAAATATAAACATAAAATCCAAACAAATTCCAATCACATGTTTTATTTACAGTGTGGTGTGAAAATAGAGAAATTGTACATTAATTTTTGGTCAAGTTTTCGACCACTGGGCGAGGTCTAGTGTATAATAAAACAACAAAAAATCTATTTTGATGTCACGTCAATTAATGTAAATTCAAAATAAGTAAATGAATGAAATGGTATTAATTACCATTCCATTCATTAGTTCTTTCATTATTTTATTTTATTCAGCTGTAACAGTACTGTAATTTTTTCTACTTAAATCAGTTTATCAATGCAATTGTAATCTACACCCATGGGTACCTTGTTTGCAATCAAGATTAAATAGTATCTTCCTTCTCTAAAGCTTGACACTAAGTTTTATTATTAAGTTAAAGCTTATGGTAAGTTAAACACATTAAAATTAAATTTGTAAACGTTATTTTCAACTACATGATAAATGCATTCTAATTTAACACTGGTTTATATCTTTTCCTACAGTTACCTAACAATGTACATGTTCTCTCACTGATTTGAGAAAGCAAAGTGGCCAATTCGCTCATCAGTGAGACAATGTTAACATTGTCTCACTCTAATTACTTTGTCTCACTCCAGATTTGCAACGTTAAGACACGAAATAGTGAGCGCGTAACATGCAGGCAACGTCGCATGCGCGCGAAATACGTTGGCAGCACTGGCTGTAAATCAGCTGGTCAGCTGTTGTACTGTTGTATTTGTCACTTCACATTAAATGTTATATTAAAAGTTCACTTCTGTGTAAAAATAGGTTATGTTTCTTCACAAATTTATTTGTTTTATGGTAACTGTAGGAAAAGTATAATGTGCAACTCGAGTTCAAAGTACAATTGCCTCACTCGAGAAACCATTCCTCACTCGCCTACGGCTCGTGAGTAAGGATTTCTCTCGAGTGAGTCAATTGCTCACTTTTCTCACTAGTTGCACAAATAACTATTTCCTACGACCGTTTTTTTAAAGTAGCCATTTCAGTTCAGTTCTTAGAATTGAAAAGTTTCACTTAACAGCTGTTTACTTTCATAACAGCATAGTTTCATTTCATAACAACATAGTTTTTCTCATAACAACACGGGTAACGGACCAATGAGGTTCAAGGATTGAGAGAAAAGAAGTAAAATTGTAATGCTTCGAACGTAAACTAATCAGCTGATCAGCTGATCAGTTGACAATTTTAATTGTTGATCCGACTTTTTCCTGTTGATACTCGCGTATTATTAACCTAAGTTGGTGGAAGTTAAAGGAAGGTAGATCAAACTGATTTAAAAATGTCAGTTAGTGAAAGTGAAGTTGACGAGATAGAAATGAGAGCACAAACTTTGTATAATATTTTATAATATTCTATGCTGAGATCAACTGTAAATTAACTGTTTCACTATAATCATTCAGTTGTCAAAAAAATGCAATATTTCCCTAATTGTACCTGATACAGTATTTATGGTAGGAATGCTGCTAGCAGAAACTATTCCCTGAAAAAGGTAACGTATTATTTAACGAAGTTTTACAAACACGTAATTACATGAAATCAGCTGATTATAGTGTACAATAAGTCGTTGCATCACTTTCAGTGGCACTGACAATAAACGAAAACATAACCTCTCTAAAAAGTTATGAATATCGACTTTTGGTAATTAAAAACCTGATTGTTAGTAATTAAAAAACGGTCGTAGGTAAAGTAGTGTACGCAACTCGCGTTAATAGTCTTTATGACACTCGTAGAAGTTTTTGAGGCACTCGCCAAAGCTCGTGCCTTAAATTTTCTACTCGTGTCATACAGACTAACTTAACGCAATCGTTGCGTAAACTACTATTATTTCAACTACATAAATGGAGTTAAAAGTTGAATAGTTCTAAGAAGTAGCAGAAATCTGTGGTATTAATAAACCTCATTCATTGATATTCATAATTAGTATCATGAACAGCGGCCTACTGACACAGCTACTGGCTTAGGTTGTCCTTCTAACTGACTCAACTAGACTGAATAACTAGTTATCAGTACAATAACAGATATTTTGTGTTATCCATGGTATGATTGTGTTTATATTGTGATATTCATGTTAATGATACCTTTGATTATCACTATACAATTAAAACTATATAAATCGAAACACATTATAAACAGCGTTTGAAAAATATAGCATTTTACTATTGAATAAATAGGTACCAGTATATAAATTAGCATATTCACATTGTTGTTATATGACCTTAAGTTATTCTGCTGTGCTAGGGCTATAGTGCTTTTATGGTGTTAGTCGAGAAATGAAATTTTTCAGTTTAGCTCAAACTAATCAATATCCGAGCATGTATCACTGACACATTCTAACTTTCTTAAACTCTTTCAACCTCCCTAAGCTGAGCATGAACAATTATATATTTAGTCATTACATCTTCAGTTTTGTTCAACATCTTAAGTCCATATTGGATCAAAACTCTTTAGCTCACCTTCAACAAGTGCATCTTAAAACATAATATCTTCATAAAACCTTGAATCGTTGTATTTTAAACTTACCTGATATCATATAAATATAGATATCATAGATCCATAGATATCATAGATATCATATGTATAGATATCATCTTACTAATATTATAAATGTGAAAGTTTGTGTGTTTGAAGTTCAATCACGCATAAACCACTGGACGGATTGGGTTGAAATTTGGCATGATGATAGCTTACATTCCCGATTAACATATAGGCATATTCTTATCTCAAAAGTCCTTTCGGGCTCTGCCCCAGTGGCTCTGTAATTCCCCATGTTAACCTTATGAGTATTCATATTTAAAGGGAATTAAAGAATTTAGTCAGCTGTTTCACCTAAAGAAGTTGGTTCTATGATATGGAAAAGCATTAAAAAGCTATAAGATTTACCAACAGGGTGCAGCACTATATTTTTTTTGCATTTATGAAAACAACTAATTTGAACTAAGCAGCAACAAAAAACTGTGATTCGCAATGAGAACTGTCAAAGTAGGATTGTTTACAGTTATGTTTATGTTTTTCATTTCATGAGTAATTTGTTATATTTTGCGAATTGTTGATAATTTATTTTTCTCTATTGTTTAGGTGAAGTGGTAGAACATTATGGCTATGGTAGTTGTGTAATACTATAGAATGGTGTAAATTTAAAAAAGCAAATGTTTTCAAACTGTGTCCTCCCTTATTGCAAACGCAAAGCTTGAGTATAACTGCAATAAGCATTTTATACTTATATTCCAACCCCGTACGAAGGACGGGTACTCTGCTAGTATTATATAGATTAATTTTAAATCACATAAAACTAATGTATTATCTAACTAATGTAGTTAAGTCAAACTTAAATCGTTATAGCCCCCATTTTAGGTTCAGCTTGATACAAATTCAATTTCAGTCCTCCTCATATCTTATCTTGAGCTTGAATCAGCCGCGTTACGTTACGCCACTGTGTGGAAGTTCACGTACACTGTACACGAGCCCTTGGCAGTGTCCCCGTACACACACAATATAAGCCGTCACCTCTGCACACAATAGTTAGTGCCAATACACCCATCATGGCTGCCACTAATGTAATGGTGAGCACTAATTACTATACGTTGTACGATTAGTTGTAGTTGTGTTAATGTTTAGTGACAATTAATGTTTTATGAGTTACGGAATGGGTTATGGTACAATTTTAATTCTAAGATTTTTTTTACCAGTAACTAGAAGAAATAAAGCTGGCCATTTACGTTTTTTTACCAATTCATGGGCAGTTTTACAACCGGGTATGAATTCTACTTCGCTCAACTAATCTTATAAGCATAATTGTGACGCTTCGTTTGACAGAATAAACCATATTATTGGAGTTCTATCATAATTATTTCCAATAACATCGTTCAATGGTATACACTGTCATGTTAAATTAACTTAAATTTTGAAAATATTAGGATAATATACTGTGTGAACAACTAAATTGTGCCACCGTTGGTATCTCAGAAACTGAGATTTAGAGAAAACATTAAATGGAGGATTTCAACTATTTTCTTATGACATAAAAATCTACCTTTTTAAAAATGACCGCCATTTTCCAATATGGTGGTTAGCTAAGAAATTTATCATAAACAATCTAGTATTTTATGATGATTTAGATTCTAAATGCAATTTTAGAAATGTTTTTTAATCTTTACATTTTTTAAAGATATTCGTTTAGGAGCTACAGCGTGTTCCACCTGGGAAAAAGGGGATTGCTTTGTACATTCTGCATCCTGTAGCAAAAATTGCAGCTACATTCTAAAATAGATCATAAAGTACAAAGTTTCATTAGAAGTTTTAAAGTTAGCCACTATTATTGAAAAGAATTTCCTCTTGAATTAGAATTAAATACATACACGACCTTTTGCTGGTTTGTTTACGAACTGTTATTTTCTCTATTAATAAGTAAGTTTCTTTACTTTACATAGATGTTTTATCATCATCTTTCTATTTTTTTACATGTAGGTAACTGCGATTCTGGTGATTTTGGTGGTGGCAACGAGTGAGTCAACCTTCACAAGACCGTAAGTTGAAGCCAATTATAATAGAAATGTTATATAATAAAAAATGAAAAAAATGAAAAAAACAATTTAGTACAGTAAAATATAATCTATTGTTTAATAAAATAAGGCGTCTGTCTGGCTATGTGTAAACACAAAAAATGTATTAGAATAAGCGTATTACCGTTTCGATATTGTACTTGGGCCTCAAATCCTAATAATTAGACCAATTCGTTAATTACGAGGAAAAAATGTGGTTCGGATTCCACAATAAACTGTAGGTCCCTTAGGTGCCATTAGCTGTATGGGCTATTAATTAACAGCTGTGTCTAAGGAACATGTCGGCCTTAGTCACTAACAAGACTACAAGATCGCGTCACTCATCCTACACTCATCCTTCACTCATATTTGGGTTAAAATACGCACATTGTGGCGTCCCCATCTTAAATAATTGATAATTGATAATCAATAATGTAACACTGTTTACATTAAAGAAAGTTACTCTGTTTGGTTAACATGGAAACAAAAAGAAACTACAATGTAAAATTTTGTTTATATTTTTCAAAGTTATCCATTTTACAACTTTAAAAAAGTAAATATCAGATGTTATACTTTTGTTTTTAAATTGTTACAATGGACTAACATTTTATAACTGTGTTCATATTTTGTTGCTAAGTACATATTGCTACTAGCTATTAATTAGTATATTTCCTGTAACAATATTCTGCAATTCCTATTCTTTGTAAATACACTAAGTGGACCACCAGTAGTAATTAATGGTGTTTGTATTATGAAAGCTTTACATTACTTGGACTAATATTATACTGTATTTGTAAAACTAAAATACACCTTTGTTCAAAAGTAATGAGAATACGTTTGTTGTTCTATGGGGATGGAAAGAAAGTGGAAATAAATATGTGGTGTAAAAAAGATTAAGCCTTACTAAATACTAATTTGAGGAATTCTGTAGGTGCATACAGAGGCTCATACGATAAGTTTGAAATTTAAAAAATTAAACTGATTTAAATGTCAAGTGCAGTTTTGGAAAAATAAACTCGATAACTCTACTGAACAGATATTTAAAATTTGAAGCAAAGAGCACTTATCGAGAACAGGTTATTTTTTATGATTAGAATATGTCAAGAGTCTAAAGTAATTCAAAGCTGAACTCTATTGCAAAGTTCAACCAACTTCAGCGCTTATTTGAAAAAAATAAAAATAAACAAACTATACAATGGTTGAAGTATTTTAAATATTTCGATGGTTCGTTAAATTCACATACTTGTTATTTCAATCACATTTTAATACCCCAAGTGCTTGGAGATATAGTTAAACTTGTTTATAAAATATTTAAAATGTAATTCTTACGAGCAATATTTACAACTTTGCATCTTCTCAAAAGGTTGTGTCGATGCCTGCAATAATGTTGCCACAGATCCTTTTCATTTGTGCGCGGCACATGCGTCTCTGTACTGCAGGCGCGACTACTTGAACGTTAATTCTTGAAACCGTGTCATCCAATAATTTGATTAACTTGATGTAGGTACTATAATTATATCAGCTCAGAAATGTTAATAAATACTTACTATTTGCTAAAAGGTTAATTGGTTTTTTAAAATAATATTTGCCCCGAAGGAAATGTTAAAATAAAAATTGGCTCTGAGTATTATTTGAACAAAAGCCAACAACAGGAAAGGTAATCTTAGCTCCGTCATAAAAATACCTGTTCTGTAAAATATTGTAATTAATAGTTCATTAGTAATTCACTGCACTGGGCTTTGAGGCAATAGTAGCAAGGTAACGACAACAATGCAGATGATTTATCTAAAGCTATTTAACTCGCAATTAATTCACATTATACACAGAATGGAAATAACGTTAAAAACTCCCTTGTGTTTAATATCCCTATAAATTATTGTCAACAATGAATTTAAATAGTTGAGGTTTCGCCTTGACTGCGTTGCATTGTCAAGTCGTGCATAGTTCAGTCTCGTCGTGGTTCGCTCAATCTCTCCTAGGTAGCAGCACCGAGGCGGTCATCAGCTGATACAGAAGTTATCACAAGATATTTTTCCTACAGTTACCTGCCAAAGTGGGCTTCCTTGCACTGATTATAGCACGCAAAATAGCTAATTGCTGCATCTACTTACTTTTGCCGCACTCCAGTATTCCAACCAAACAACAAATACTGTGCGTTTTTATTAGACACGTAATACCATAGCCTTGCTTGAAAATAAGCTAGCAACACTTAATAATACGATCAGCTGGTGTAGTGTTTCTCATATCGTTCAACGCTTGGATTCAAGATAACCTAAAACGTGTTGTTAAGTGTAAAATTTCTTTGCTTTATAGTAACTGTAGGAAAATTATAACGTGCAACGCGAGCAATCATTTCATTTGCCTACTACTTTGCTCACTCCAAATGACACTGAACCAAACCTAATTTAGTTCTAGCATTGTAGGAGCAATATATATGACTTTACACCAAGTGTTCTTTTTCAAATAAGGACACCTAATATATAGAAAAAATCTTGTTTGAAATTAAAAACTGTTTTTTGATTGTCTGTTTGGAAATTACAACTGTAGACAAAGTACAAAGTATAACGTGCAACTTGCGTGTGACATTTTTTTAAACTCTTGAAAATTCATTAAATTGACATCATTCAATAACCACTTAAACTTAAATTAAATATCCTTAAATCATAAAAAAATTCGTGAACGACTTCGCTTTTTAAATATCTAAATGATCACAGGAGTTTTGGTAATTTTAGGGGAAATAATTAAAAGATTTTAAGGTAAAAAAAAAAAAAAATTAATTCCCTGTTTCGGTGATTAGATTATTCACATTGTCCCAATTCGAACTACGTTTGCCGCCATAGGAATACTACAAATTAAGAGTTTAGATACATTAAAAAAATCCAACTTGATACACTCATGAATACCGGGATAGTTGGTCAAAACGTAAACATTTAATAGTTTAGTTATTTTTACAGACTCACTTCTACTGGCATAACGGTTCCTGATACTCCAGGATTCAACTCCAAGTGCATAGATAATCTGATAACCAACGAGAGACACATTAAAATTTATGATTACATAGTAAATGCACATTTTTACACTCCTTAAATCAAATGTATGTATCACACCCCCATGATTCTACTCGACAGTCATAATATTACCCAATTTGTTTGTGTTGTCCTTAACATGTTTCTCTTTGAGGGACCTGTCCAAATGATGGTCAACTGACTCTATACGCCTAACATTTATAGTAGCATCATTAATTCATATCCCAATCGGACAATTAATAAATTGACATGAAATGGCATCTGTGTCTGTGTTCAGGCTCGATCCCGCAAGAGCCATCCAGCACGATCTGGAGACGAGAACTTTTGCCTCTCTGTCACCCAAACATAGGACAATAAAGCCGAAACTAAAATAGGTTTACAACGGCATAACAAAGTTGATGTTACAGGGTAGTGTCCAGGATAGTACATTACTACCCTTCTCCTGCAAGACTGGTCGTACATCATCACCACCCCTCCGTGGCTCGCCTGGTTAGGTACTACCATCACCATCCCGCTCCTCTAGTACACGCCCCACTGGTCGAGGAGTTTGTGGAGCCCCATCCATACACATACCCGGACTACCTCTGGAAACGGAAATAATCTAGTGTTTTTATATAAACTGTTTATGTAAGTTTTGGCAGTTACCTTACATGTTAAACTTTATGTTAGGGTATCCGTAGTTAATGGTAATGATGTTAAATGTGATATTTATCCTATTTATTTACTTATCAACCTGGATGTCAAACGTCTAAATGTAATTTTCAGAGTATAATTCATGTTGATGAATAAATATGGTTGAGCTGTAGATGCTTACAGATTGATTATTTAAACAATTCAAACCCCTATATACAAATTACGTTTTTGTAAAAGGAGTGCAATTACTTTTAAACGGACAAAACTCACTATGGGTTTATGGCAATTTATTTTTCCTACAGTCACCCGACAAATTTGGCTTCCTTGCACTGATTATAGCACAGAAAGCTGCTAATTGCTGCATCTACTTACTTTGTCGTACCGTTTATACTTTGTCGCACGGTTTACACTTTGGCGCAAACCAGTATTCCAACCAAGCAACACAAAACAGCGTGGTTTTATAATGCACGTAATCCGTGTACGCTTGGAAATAGGTTGGCAACACTTAAAGATACTAGTTCTATGATCAGCTGATTGACTATTGATTTACGATTTAACCTGTCATTTCGTGTTTATATTTTATTTTCGTTCAGCGCTTGGTTTGGTGGTTTGAACATTACCTAAAGTGTAGTATTTGAAAGAATAGTAATAAGTGGGCCTAAAATTTGAGAATAATGAACTCAGTAATTGTGAATATTTGTGTACACCAGAAGAAATAGCAGAAACTACAAAACATGTTTCATTAAACCTGTTACCTGAAAAATCAATACAGAAATATGAACGAGCATACGGAGCATGCGAACTGTTTTCTTCTTGATGCGCAAGTGCAATTACTTTCAAACGGACAAGCCTTAAGCAAATATGGGTTTAGGGTAATTTATTTAGTATAACACATTTATATAACATGCTTTACCTTTGAAGGCATTGTTGCTTGATCTCCCGTTAGTTATTTATAAAAGCAAAACAAAATTATCTGACTTCCGAAGCGTCATCCAGCAGTATGTTTTACATTGCATTCAACAGCACGCTAGTTCCTGTAACTACCTAGGTTGTTGACAAATTTGTGTTTTCACTACTGGAAACTATTTCCTGCGAATATTATCTAACTTCCTACTACACATGAATGTCACATGCACATCGTAGGTCAACGTTGCGTGAAAGTAACTGGTTACTCCAATTTCACCGTTACCGTAACCTGTTATTTTTCCCTTTCGGTCTTGAAGGCGATTACTATTGTTACTTATTTGCGTCGACTTTGTCCCATGTATCACACTTCTGGTTATAGTTAGAGAAGAGATATGGCTACAATCATTGCTATTTTCTTGAGTCTAACTACTGGTATATAAAGTGTTACAATAAAGTACCACACGATCGTCTCAACATGTTATTGAGAGAAATTACTACAGGCTAGAAAACTTGTATGAGTCAAAAATGGCAGCCGTTCAAGCTCACGTATTTCAGTAGGTGCGGCTCTCACTGAAATATGAATAAAATAAAAATAGGTAGTGTATTGTGAAAATCAATAAAACATAGCTGGATAAAATAGATATATTATACCCCTACCACAGCAAACCTGCAGACTAAGCGAATTTCCATTTGCCTGATTTGATTTCAATTCAAATATTTCAATAACATTAGGTTTAACGAGTACCTAGGTTTGCTGCTACATGGAGGGTGATAAAGTGTGTTTTTAGTAACTCTGAAAAAAGATTAAGATTAACACCTTTAGTTATAAGATAATATCCTGCAATGTGGTCATTCTCTTTAAATTTTTCTCTATCAAAAACTATCATAGAGCCGCCCCAACTTAAAATACGTGAGCTTGACTAATACAAAAGTTTACTTTATTATAAATGTATTTAATTCTTTTTAGAGCAAAAAGGGGTAGAGGGTTGTTTTTTACAAAAATAAATTATAGTTATACATAGTCAAGAATGCATAAATCCAGTATAATTAAATCACTATTCGTGAGTTAGTACAAACCATGCTGCATTGTTTCTAATAAACTAAGGAAACTGCAAACTATGCACAGTCAAAATAGAAAACTAATTCAAACACTAAGTCAAACCGTTTTTCAAAAGGAACGTAAGCATTTGTTGTCCTTTGAATGGTTGAACCACGGATATTAGGTCAAATCAGTGGTTATATGTATCCGTGGGTCATAAAAGACGGTACTAAAGCTTTCAATAGTTGACAATGAGCATATATGTTGTTGCAAAGCCAACATTATCTAGAATGCGAATAGATTAGCAATACAATATTTGAAACGGCTTATAGTTCCGATTGAAAACTAGTTTGTGACTTAGTTTAGTACCTCATTGTTAGTTTATTAAACCACGATAACTCTCAAATAATCCAACCGGTTAGGAGAAACGAGAGTGAAATGCAGTGGACAGGAGTGGTTACAGGAGTTCATTTAACTAAGGGCGAATAAAAAAAAACAAAAAATAATGATACACAAAACTTAAACATTTTTAATAGCTTGTAATTTATTTGAAAGACTGTTTTTGAACAAATCATAGGGTAAGCTCAGATACTGCTCGCCTTAAATACCACGTCACCGGATCAGTTTGTAAAAATATGACAATGTTCTTGACTCAGGTTCTTTCTTCTTCTCGGGTTAATTCTTACTAGTTAAGAAAAATACCATGAACATGTTTTCTTACAGTTCACCCTACCAGAAAAACATTGGAAGATGCACTGTAGTATAATGACATTTAAATTTTAAGTAGTGCACGAAGGAAAACACATCGTGTACCTTTCTACAACTTAATTTATAGTTTATTAGTTACAGTAGATAGTAGACTCCATCCTTGGTGGCCCGTTGCGATCTACAGGATCAGCTGTGGTGTCTACTAGAAGAGTGTTTGGGGAACGAGCTGGTCTATTCGTATTGAGGAGTTACAATTCCTAAGGTCTCGAGATAGAGTCCCGCAAATCCCTAATAGCTGTAGCTATGTAACAATGCCACAACCCACCAGGTCTAGCCTGAAGTAAAGTGTAAAATGATTATTTGCTAGGTTCTTAGGTCCTAAGCTAGCGTCTTAGGATGTAAGGAGATGGAGGAAATAATAACACTATCATGGTGTCGATCGTATACTCCCATAAGGCTACTAAGGAGAGTGACCTCTGGTTCATGTGTAGCAGAGTAGGTAGTCACCCGTGGATCGCCATGGTCCAGTGACCACGTCTAGCAGCTGATCCACAGTCAGGTCGGAAGTGTTGACTGCTGCCCGCTGAGCTAACACTTTCCCCCTGGAGAGTGTTCGCTTATCTACAGAAAGATCGAAGTAATTGGGATATGATGTGGTAATTGAGTAATCCTACTCTGTTTTGGCTTCCTGTTGGATTTTTCGTTAATTTACGTATTGTAATTAACGTTATGAGTAAACATTGAAGAGATTATAGCTTATTCCCACAAGGAGAATCGGGCTTACACTGGGAATACGACTTGCATTGGTCAATCTTGTATCATTATAATTAATTTTAATACAATGATATCACTTAGATGCATATTATTTTAAGCCGAATATTAGTATGGAATGAGCTTCGTGAAATGATCTATGCGTAGCACCGTTACTGCTTACGATCAGCTGTTTTCTTAACCAGGACAGTCTTTTTAAAGTGCAATGATCAAGCACAGCTGGGCCAACTTTTGACCAATCAAAATGCAACCAACTTTTCCAAAATCAAACCGGCGACTCTGTTTTAACACTGCAAAAATTGCCACAAATTTGTTCAAATTATGTACGAAAACTTAACCGCATTCAATAGAGTAATAATTACAAATGCGAAAATCCATTCATTCTCTTGTCGGTGAACAGACGAATGCTCAAAGAGATGAAGTGTTCACGGCTCGTCTAATCCTATATTTACACTAGACAAACATTGTTTGCTCGCACGCAGTCGGATTCCGTTTCACACTCAATGCACACACGAAAGCAAAGTGCCGTCAGAAAAGAAAATGGCGATTTGTTGTGGAAACTAGCTATGTAATGCGTTAACAGTGTGAAATAGTTTAACACAATCAAGAAGTACCGATGGAGGAAAAACGTAGACGTAGATGTGGTCTTTCATTCACAAAACACCTTGAGCGATTGATTTTAATATAAGTTATGCAAAAATCTCAAACCGGGATTAGCTACAAGACAAAAAACCTTGTAAACTGATAACGTTTGTAAGTGACTCGAAATCCAGTTTCATTGGTTCTCTCAACATGGGATGAGACGGCATGGACGCTGCAAGAAACAGATATCCTAGCTACGGACCGCAGCATGCACGGACGGCACGGTGCCGTAGTTCTGATTCAGCCAAGTGTACACTTCTCACGGTCAGTTAGCCTCACGCTGAGTGAAATGATCACAACTCACTTGTTTAAAGATGTATTACTACGTCTTGATCAAACTACCTAATGTGCCTAGTTTAGCGCATCTACGTATCCATTGGGGTTTGCTGTTGAGCCTGTAAACCAATCTACTTAAAAGTGCTAATGGCAAGGATTTCTTCGATTCTTAGAACTAATTTATTGTCGTATCATGTTTTAGTCAAAGCCAAATACAACCATCATTTAACTGCTTCCAGAGGATGGATATAGCCCCTCTAGTTTGTTTTCTTGATTGGAAGGATCTTCCGAAACCTGGAAGATACCAAAGAGTGACTAAGGAAGAGAAAGAGCGAGATAGAAGATGAATAGGCGCACGTGACCACGCGTCACCTGTTATCATATACAAAGGTCACTCGGAGTCAACTGGACGGTAGTTTCACTATCTTGTACATCTAATATTTATCATTTTCACCTGAAGGTCACAGAGGGAAATTTTGTTATTCGTCTCATTTATTAAAACTCACGTATAAAGAGCATGGTGCACGATAAGGTAGTTTTTGCTGAGACCTTTTTGGCAAATGATTGCTCATATCCCAGCTGAAGTGTGTTCGTTGTACTTCTTATTATTTGTGTACTTATGGAAAGATTATTACACCAATTATTATTGTGAGAGAGTTAAGATTTTTATTTGGGAGACATCTGCAAATTATATTATATTATTCTCCAAAACAGTACTAAGTTCTCTTTTTTTCTTTAATGTAATACAATTTTCGTTTTATTTTATTAAAAACATATTTTAGGCAAATGCATGAAATTGAAACCCGTAAAGATGCTTTTTAAACTGACGTCATGAGGTTGGTGGAACATAATATGATCTAAAAGCAAGCGAAATATTCTACGTTATAATGTGTAAACTATTCACTACGTCTAGAACACTAATCAATGTCCTAAAACTTTTCAAAAAATATCTCAAGAAAAATGCAAAGGGAGAATCATAATGAGCATACCTAAAAGTTAATCAACTTGTATTTCAAATGTTGTACATTTATCACAAACTACTTTAAATACCATAGTAATCATCAAGTAACAATACGGTTGACGCCAATGTGCTCTAACCATTAATAAAACATGTTCAATAATAGCTATCAGTACATGTAACAGGAATAAACTACAGCAATAAGAAAACATAATACATATCGCAATACCTATCGTATATTACAATTACGCAAGTGAAGAACTATGACCATTGATCATGGAAACAAACTATAAGCATAATTAATAATGCAAATGAATGCAAATCATAGTCCTGCGGAGAAAGGGTCCCCAAGCAAACTATAAAGTATACTCTCCCACTACTCTTCTAGACGAGATAGTTATAAATCAGCTACCAAATTCTATAGTTTGATTGGTGAAAAATGAAACAGTGTTGCACCCGTACCCGTGGATTGGAAAGCGTGTAATTTTTTCCAGCGACTTTCAAAATACTTTATTTCTACCAATATAAGTTGCACACAATCTATCAGCTTTACAATAGTATAAAGTACGATTATTTTATAACATGTTATAATATAATAACCAAAAGCAGCACTATACTTTCCCCAGTGAAGATCCCAAGGCCAGTTGGTTCGCTGAATGGTTTATAATAGCGGGGAAGAGAGGTTTTTGTTTTGATGCTCGGGTAGACATTGCAAGCTCAATAAAAGTTAACGTTTCGTGTCATGTCAGGTATTATCAACAAAACGCTTGCTATTGATAAACAATGGCCATAACGTTGGTCGAATGTTTACTTGTACGACAAATGAAAGCGAACACGTAGCACTAATAATCATACTTTAAAATATTAATTTATATTTGCACATGCTGCCTGAACATACCTATATATTTTGTAAAATTAAGAGATAACAAATGTTTTAAATAGTCTAAGTAAACACAAATGGTTGGTGCTAAAATACTATTTAGATTCTCAGGAATGAAACTAATACATTTATTCATTCATATGCAATACAAATTAATTGACCACTAGGTAAAAATTCAAAATTATGGTTTTCTAAGAAAATTAATTTTTTTGTTACTTACTTATAGTTATAAGAACTATAATAGTTGTTCTGCCCGGTTCCACCCGTACAACGCACGGAACGCAGAGAAGATTTAGTGATTCTTCCGTGCCTTGTCCAATGCAAGCTGCTCGTTGATAAAGCACTTATTCTTTATGAAAAGAAATTTTATCAATGTCAAAGTCATAAGGAAAAATACTCTACTCCTGATGCAATATAGAAATCTATGGTACCTAAAATCAAAAGGTTAACTCAAGGAAAAGTAAACAAACAAACTAAATCAAAAACAAATCGAACAGCTTATTAACAGCTAATATCTTCAATGTTTTAAATGCATTATATTGATGCTGCCGCCCTTAGGAGAAGGGCTTATCGAAAAACTGATATTTTTCGGGGAACTTTCACAGCAAGACATTTCATTCAAGTATGCGTTTGATAGGTGTGCGGCTTGAAAAAATATGAATGAATTAGATTGTAAAATAAATTCAAAACAAAAAATCTGTAACACAATTAGGGCTGTGTTAATAAGAATAAAGTTTTTGGTATGTAGTGTGAAACGGTGAGATTTTAAGCATCGCCATGCTTTGAACCGAATCTAAACTACATCTGTGTTCTTTGTTTCATAAACTGAAGCAGATAGTTTATAAGAATGATCAGGTTAAGCTTTCACATGGTAATGTTACTTTGAAAGTGAGTATAAAACTATTCCGCGTTGTTTAAGAATTCCGAACTTGTACTTATTAGTGCAGTTAGCAGAGCAGAAACTTGTATCTAGGGTTGCAAGTACTCAGAGTATACATATTTATAGAAACGTTATACCAAACATTTATTGGTGTTTCCCTGAGAATTATGATGAAAATACAATTTATACCAGAAAGTTCTGCTTTCATTACATTGCATACCCGATAACACGTTCAGCTGGAATATCATTGTTAATAATCCTACTAATCATGGTGGATTTTCCTTCCACCATGCCTACTAATATTATAAATGAGAAAGTTTGGATATATGGATGTATGGATGTATGTATGTTTGTTACAAGTAAACACGAAAAATACTGGTCGGATTGGGCTGAAATTTGGCATGATGATAGCTCACATTCCCGATTAACATATAGGCATGGCATATTCTTATCTAAAAAATCCTTTTTGGCTCCGCCCCAGTGGCTCTGCAGTTCCCCATGTTAAGCTTATGTGTATTCATATTTAAAGGGAATTAAAGAATTTAGCCAGCTGTTTCAACTAAAAGAGTTGGTTCTATGATAGTCAAAAGCATTAAAAATTTATAATATTTACCAACAGGGTGCAGCACTATTATTTTTTTCATTATTTATGAAAACAGCTAATTTGATCTAAGCAGCAACAAAAAATTGTGATACACAATGAGAGCTGTCAAAGTAGGATTGTTTACAGTTATGTTTATGTTTTTAATTTCATGAATAATTTGTGATATGTTGCGAATTGTTTATAATTTATTTTTCTCTATTGTTTAGGTGAAGTAGTAGAACATTATGGATATGGTAGATGTGTAATACTATCGTATACCATAAATTTGAGGAAGCAAATTTTCTCAAACCGTCTTTTCTCACATCGCAAACGCAAAGATCGGGTATAACTGCAGTAAGCATTTCATACTTATTTGCCAACCCCGTACGAAGGACGAGTACTCTGCTAGTCTAAAATAAAGATAATCTGTAGCATAATCTAAATGCTGCTCCGCATATATTTAAGAAACCTAATTGATAAATTTGGCACAACTTCTTGATTTGTTTCTTGTAGCAGAAACATTTAGTTACAGTAGAGCTAAACACATCAATTTGGTAAATTGGGATAACGAATTGGGCGTGGGTAAATGTCCCGTTTTAATCTGGAGTTGCAACCGTGCATTTTGAAGTAGCGCTTTCATGACAGGGAACTTTTCGGAACCCCTGCATTGTTTTTTTAACTGTCCCTTCCGAGTCAATACTTTAGGATCAGTGATTTAAATTTGAATTATTCGGAGCACCAAAAATAAAAGGGCTTAAAAATATCCCAAAAATGAACTTTAAATACCCTTTTTAATAGAGAACAATGTTACTACAGTATGATTGTGTTTATACCTCAATGACCGGTCAGGGGGAACGACTGCGGGTATTCGGGCAATGTAACGAGTGTGTTGCATAACTCCTCATGCAAGTTAATTTACAAACACTTCCGTACACCCACTGTCGCTGTAAGCCACGGAACTACAGACGGTTAGGTTGATGTAAGGTACTGGGTTACGGCAGTTCAGTGCAGGGTGGCCCATTATGCTAATTCTGTCTATTGGTTGTGTGGGATAATGGAATTTGAGTAATGAAAAGTAGTTCACAAATTAGGGCAATGAATATAGTAGGTATCATACTTGAAGGTACAAGCATCTGAAGAGTGTGCAAGTCATAACGTGTGTGACTTGGATGTTTGTTCTTGAGACAATATCTGATAGACCCTTTGCAACTAAGGACATTTTTGTAGAGTTTGTCAGAGAAATCGTTAGTGCATATAAACAATCTTTGGAGATTAAGCCAATCAATTAAAAAATCTAATAAATCTTAAGTAAGACTTTATACAAAATCCTCAGTTGGGAGTAAAATTAACTAACAGAGTTAGCGTTAATGACTGATGTTGTACATTAGACTTGAGGGTTTAAGCTTTGACTATTACTTTAATACCTTAATAGTTTTTATTGAAATGGTGACCATACAAAGTAGGTATTTTAAACCTAGTATGAATGGAGATTAATAGTCAATGGTTTAATGCTGTTAGATTTTACTTTAAATACAATAATCAGTTTATTGTCCCGGTACAATACAATAATACAATTATATTACCCCAGCATTAAATGTGATCAGTATTATTTTAGTAAAGATTCAATAAGGAAATGAGAAATTTGCTTAGTCTGAAAGTTTGCTGCGACGGGGGTATTTTGGTTTTTAGATGGATGTAGATCCTAGCTGTAGAGCTTACAGTGGATTCAAACTGCCATTGCAACATAATCATTTACCTAAAGCAATGTGTGATCAACAATATCCCCTGTAAAAATTGTTAAAAGGGGAATCAAGTCCTCCGTATGGTCAAGGTCGTACAGACTTTCAATAATTAGAAGATTTGTAAACTGTCCATTTTAGATTTCTTTTATTTTAGTTTTTACCTTTTTAACTTTACCTTTACCTTTCTTTCTCAAAAATGCGCTTATTTGGTCCATTATGGTATCTCAAAACCAGTTTCCTAACGTGATACAAAATGATATAATATTCATAATACATATGACATAGGAGACGTTTGCATCTGAATTGAGATAACTAATCTACATGAGTTTGGCTTAAGTGTTAATTGAGTGTTTATTAGTTTGTAAGTTTATTGAACATCTTACTTTTGAAAATGTCTCTATTTTTTCCACCCTATTTCTTCTTTGGCAAATGCGTTTAAAGCAAATTTATCCGAATCAAATAGTTTAGCCT
This sequence comes from Macrosteles quadrilineatus, assembly GCF_028750875.1. NCBI lineage: Eukaryota > Metazoa > Arthropoda > Insecta > Hemiptera > Cicadellidae > Macrosteles > Macrosteles quadrilineatus. The sequence goes on along the minus strand of NW_026542598.1, from coordinate 14,952,433 downwards.
AAGCGACCACTTCTGATTTGTTCACAGGTAAGTTTTGAGGTTCAATAGTATATTATAACAATGAGATGTAACGTAATATTTTAGCATGTTTAAATGCTAAGTACTGTAGTAACAGTACATCGCATGAAGATGTCAAGTTTGGCCAGTGAGTTGTGCGGTTTTCGGCAGTTGGTTACGTCAGATTTCCATGGCCGTGGTTTGTGATACCATCTGATCGTACCTTCTCCACCACATGAATAACACATGCTTCCACACTCTTGGCAAAAGAAAGTCTTCCTAAATCCAGGGGAATCGAGAAAATCACGTGAATAGCGATCCTGTATATCTTTAGAGCACACCTGACTTATAAAATTGTCAATATATTGTCCTGCGTCGATTTATACACAGTTATGAAACCTGCATTCTACCGTTTACACATATTTCACAATTCAACTATTCAATAAATACGTACAGCTTTAACTGTTTCAATGAAAATTATTGGAATTTTAGAAAATTTTTAAAGAATTCGTCAACACACTAAACACATTATTCAATTAACATTTTTATATCACTGCTTGATTTGCTAAATTTCACTAGCCTTTTGACTACTACAAGTGCTTGAATGAGACAAAATACTATAACTCTAAACTCAGTTTAACATCACACCAGGTTAATTATGGTAGTGATTCTGTAATAACTGACGAGGAATTATCTACTTTCATAGCCTACCTCACTGCCATATCTCTTAATAACCATTACAAGTTGACTCACACTCGCCGTAGCCGTCCGGTATCAGCAGTAGCAGATCATTACAGATATTTATGCTCTCTTCCTGCTCTGAGAGAGTTATGACACCTCTGACCTGCAATGTCTTGAAGAAGATGAGAAAAAACTAGAAGTAATGGATATTTTGCTTTCTCCCTTGAGGTCCTTGAAAGACGATTCCCTGCTCCGGGACTGCATGCAGAAAGTGTTATGGGGTTAGTGTAGGGTTACATAAAGGGTGTCGGACATTTTGTGTGATTTGGCCTCAAACATTTTTTGTGCACACTCAGTAGAGTAATTATAATATTATATGAAAGTTTATTGTTATGTAATTCTTTTTATCAAATATTCAACATATACCCACTGTTACATTAGTTTTAATCTAAATCCCTACCCTAAAATACATTTTACAACAATAATTAATAAAAAATCCCGATGACCAAGAACAACTGGGTCCAGATTAGAACCACGATTCGAAAATGGTTTAGTAAAAATAGTTTTTATCTTTATCTAGATCGAATCAAAACCTCCGTATAACACATTGACCTTAGGACTTTTTGGGAACCGAGTCTCCAATAAAATTAAATTACAATATTTAACTATAGCATTTATAGCTAAGGCTATAGTACAACAGGGTGTTTTCACAAGCTTAAATAGAGTACGGTGTATTTTAGGTCTACGTTTTTTTCTTCAGATCCGGTTGACTTAAATTAGTACATGTCATTAATAGTTAATTTATTATCACTGGAATCATGCCTGAGAACTTAATTTCAAACATATCATGCATAAACTTTTCTTAAAACTCTTCGAGCTTGGGAGAACGCCATGCTGAGTCATATCATAGGAGTATGTTTTATCTATGGTCATATCATAGATAAAACATATGGTCATATCTACCTACAATAAAATCCAAATAGCACTAAATCTTATATATAACTGTGCAACAATGCATATCAGCTGATCGACAATAAAGGAAGGAAAACAGGGAAAGGCATTTAAGCTGGTTTCGTCATTAAAATGTGTCTTTTAAACAGTACTTTTAAACTGGATTGTGTAAAAAAAACCCTGTATTTTTGGAAGCTACAGAATTTTACGCTTGCCTATCCCTTGCAAGTAACTTGTTTAGGCCTACATAATATGAAACCAAGTTTACTGTGTGTATGAACTCGTCGTGAACGTAGTTTCACCACAATTAGTGGATAAATGCACCTAAAGGAGAAAAACAAACACATTGACATGGTATAATAAAATATTGATTGGTATTGAATATGTAACTGATGTGAAGGGTACTGATACATCATCCAGATGTTATCATATAAAATGGTGAAAGTGATAAAGGTGGCAGAAGTTTAGCCATAGCGAAAGTTGCTGGTACCAGGTGTCATTACACAGTAGGTTCAATCCCTGGATATGTTGTTTTCTATAATTTGTGACTTATTTTCTGTAAAATATAATAAAATAACTTAAATTTATCTTAAACCAATTGTTTCCAAGGTTTGAGATTTGCACTCAACCGAATAATACCAATGCCAACACGATATTTCTAATATGAATAAAAGACCTAACTAAGTGTAACATTTAATGTTGCTCCAATTAGCAAATTTTGTTGTCAGATATTCTGTGTTTATGTAAAGTAAAGGAACTATTACAGTAGAGCTTAGAAAATGTATAAGATAATACGATAAGTATTTACTGGAAGCTCTGAGACGTAAATAATAGGGATATTAACTTAGTGGCTATCTTTATCCAGACAGTTGATTTTCATTGTTTGTACTTAATCACGGATCATATTTCACGGGCCTGTTTATATACTTCATGTGTATATTATGATATTATTACTACCATATTCCAAACCACTCAAATATGTTGTGGAATACGATTTTTTTTTGGTTAGACAACTGCATCATTCTAACGACTCTGAAGTATATAGTTACAACATTCATTAAACTTACAACTACAATAAAACTTCTTACAATTTTATATTCCTCCCATGGAATCTATTCGATCAAAAAAATTAATTAAATTATGCGGTTTTTAATACATAAAATTGTTTCATTACAATAATGTAGTGACGATGTTGTGACGACTGCTTTAACAAATTAAAAGCAAATTTTTAATGTAAATATATTTTGATTTATAAGAGTATTTAAATTTATCTGGTTACAGAAACCCAAAGCTTTAGCCTACACACAGCGTTATTTATTAAGCTTCTTAAACTTAAACATGATTTGTTCTTTTCGCTACGCATAGTTTGATAGTCTCTTCTACACTCTGCGTGAACAACAGTCTCGTAACAACATGATCTATTCTACTCGATCCGAAAATTACTATCCTTTTCACATATAAGGGTACTTTTATCTAACCAGGTATAGCTATAAGATTCTAATTCCCTCCCACTAAGCAACATTTCACTGTTACATTTATTCAGTACCCATACAAAAAATATAACAATACCAAAAATTGTATTACTGAAATATATGGAAACTCAGTCCAACAGGTGCATACCAAAACAGAATAACAGTTTTCAAACAGATGACGGACATCCAAGGGGGCGGAGTCCCGACCGGGGGCGGCGATGGCATCGGAGGAGGAAAGTAAGAGTAACCTTGGAGGTCCACGACCAGGCCAAGGTGAGGGGTACGACGCCGCAAACCGTTAAGTAACTGATGATTCAGCTTCAACACAACACCATTCTGCAGGCTTCAGTCAATGAATGGCTACCATGACACAGGCCATCGCAGGTCTCTTGTCAAAGCTATATATTGCCACTGTTATAAAATAATGTATAATAAGTTTAAAATCTATGTAATAGGCCTATATGTTTTGCAGAGATTGTTTTGGTAGTATAATATTGAGTCTTGGTGCTGAAAAACTAAATGGATTGAAACGACTTACTCTTATTACATAAAAAAAGTATAATGGAATATTAAATTAGTATTTCGATACTAAAGAGAAGTGAGAATTTTAAAAGTCAATGTTGTGTGTTCCAGCACCATTGGCATTTAGTATTACTGCAGTTTCGGATCGAAACATTCATTAAGTTCAATGATTACTGAAGTATATTTTTCGAAGCCTAATAATATGTCTTAATACTAAACCAAAATTGGCAATACTGTATTTCTCTAATGTTTCGAAATCAATGGTAGCAAAAATAAGGTCAGTTGTCAATGTTGTTGTTTATAACTCTAAATAGCACCTGAGTAAACAAAGTGAATATTGCCGGCAGTGACTTGAATGCAAATAAACTTCCGCAACAATACAGCGATTGTAAAAAAAAAACTATTTAATTTTGTTTGCGGAGATTTTCCATCACAAGTGCGTAAAATGACTCTATTTGACCCGAGCTGAGGTTTGATGACCGAGGTGAAGACGAGGTCGGAGAATGAGCAAGGATTAAAAAGAAACTTTTGTCCATGTGATAAACTATATTTTTCGTCATATTGTACCATTATGGTAAGTTTGCAATAATTTCGTCTATTACGACAGTGTTAATGTACTATCGACATGTCGAAATATTGACAAGAATGCAACAATAAACTAAAACCATTGATAATAAAGTTGTATTGATATTAAAAGCTAAAACCTATTTAATCAATCGATACATACTTTTCCTACATAAGATTGCTTACAATCGAAGTTTGCAACAGCTAACTCCATAGGGACTACATCGTATATTTCATCACTAGGGCCTAAAGAGTCACTTTTTGCCCGTGTGTTCGTACTATCGCATCATTAATTAACAAACAAAACAGAAAACGAAATAATTTTTATGTAAAGATAACCCAAATTCTGCCAATGCAAATAAGCAGCTGTTTAGTAAGTGATTCATTCAATTTGTCTATTACGATTGTGTTACAGTACATTATACCATCGATATGTCGAGCAATCGACTACAATACGCTAAAACCTTAAATAATAAATCAATCAATAAATCATTTCGATCAATTCGATTGCCACAATCGAAATTTACAACTGTTTACAACAACTGATTTTTACTCCCTAGAGACTAAAAATGATTTTTACTCCCTAGAGAGTAAAAATTATACTTTAGACTTAGACCCGCAACGCATGCCTTTGAAAACGGCTGTTTTTGCTGCAGTATGACGAAAAATACTGTTTACTCCCTAGGGAAAAAGAGCTACTTTGGACCCGTAATGCGTGTATAAAAACGGCTGTTTTGCTGCAGTATGATGAAAGCAAGTTTTTAGGATATGAAATCTCCGTAATGTCTGTAATAAGCCTGTAATATTCCTCTGAAATGTCCGTAATAATCCATTGAACAACATTAAATCTAAAAAAGAAAGTCACAAACTCATCTCCAAAATTGAGCTTCAAACAAATCATTATTTAAAGTTTATTGGTAATTGTGAATGTTCATAAAACGTGAAACATTTGTTGATTAACTATGTATGAGGTCAAAAGCCATTCGCATTTTCACGAGTCAAGTATATAATGAATATAATTTATGGAAATAGTTTTCCCTCATCAGAATTTTTCATTTCATGTCGCAGGCTTACGAGGGCTATTCAAGTAACTCTGTCACAAGTACGTTTTAAAATTAAACAAAACAACTCATATTTGAAGTTTTGCGGAGCTGGTGACAAAAATCCACTTCTTTAGCGAACACCTTTGGAAATCCTTCAGTTTCCTTGTCTGCGGCGACAGTTATCAAAAACTCACCAACATGCACGCCATGCATTGTGATCTGTAATCATACTTGTGACATAAGCCAGTAGTGCACCATATGCATGAAAGTGCCCCCTCCCCCAGCACCATAGTACCTCCTTCCCAGTCTATATAAGCGACGCGGTGAAGGTTACGGTCGATTCACATAGTATCTGCTTCGGTCCTTGCCTCGCCATGGACTTGGCCAAACTCGGCGTGAGTAGCATTTCACTCGATAAATAAATAACTAAAAAACATTTCTTAGTTACATTCTCACATCAAAATACTGTAACGATACCGAAAATTATTTGGTTTTATTTATTTCATATAACAAATTTAACAAACAATATAAGTTTACTTAAACTTTTTATTACATGGCTGCTTTTGTGTAAATTAATATTATTCGTCAATATTGTAAAGTAAACAAGTATTTTATAGAGATAAGCTTAAACATCTTTGAAAAAAAATAGTTTTGATATCTTTTTAGATTATCTTTTTGGCAGATTTTGTCTTAATGTTTAATTGAACATTATTAGTCCCTAGTTTTACCGGATTTATGTATCATAAGTAATATATTTGTGGAACAATGTACTGTATTTATTGAACAATTTGTTTACTAACAATATAGCTAGCTACTATAACACTTTCACCTTTTGGGTTTATTGTATATCAATATTTAATTAATTTCATCGGCATACAGTCCATAATGTTTCGAAAATGCAAAACGTCAACATCAATAGATGGATTTGTTCTGACAGCCTTCAGTGTGTAGGCCTAAGCTTAAATTTTCTTTTCATATGATTCATACAACGAAATGGACCTACATGTTTACATCACGCCATCATAGTTCATTTGATATAATCCAGATACTTAAAGCAAGGGCAAGACCTTTTCTATGCTTACAGGTTCCAATGACTAGATTGTAGTTGCATTAAAAAGTTTTTGAGATTCTCTTGCGATTAAAATATTTCCAGATTTTGCTGATAGCGATGGTTGGATTAATATTTTCTGCTCCTGCTCCTGACGGACACCATCATAAAAAGTGAGTATCAACAGATTTCATTTTGACACATAATCTATCGTTGCTTATTTTTATAAATCCAAAGGTCTTACACCTCAAAGCACATTAGTTAATTACTAGATTTGATCAAAGAATGCGTGGAATTGTTTTGAAATAATAAGTACTTTCTTATTGGTGAACGAGCTTGAAGTGATGAAAAACATATAATCCATCTAACTCTTGTGTTTGAGGACTTGATAAGGATTCTTCACGATTGGACCTTAAACCTTTTTTAAAAGCTTGAAATTACAAGAAGTTTGAAGCTTACAAAAAAATGTAACATGAATAGTTAGTTATAAAAGTATGTATATAAACCTTTTCAAATCTCTTTACATTATTTATAAATATGTTTTACAAACGTTTAATGAAACATAACAAACTTAGTAAAACCCTTAAAACGTGTCTTTAAAGACGTACAAAATATATTAACAAGCCGAAGAAGGGATAATTGTGTGGTTTTGCAAAAAATTGATATGTTCTACAATGTGTAACTATTTTAAATCAAAACTAACTCAAACATTTCTTAAGATAATCAAAGTGCATTTATACACTATCTAATTCACAAACATTATGTTCAATTATGCCAATTTACCGTTATTTACATGAACATTTTTGAAAAAAAGACCTGATAATTATGCGTTCCTAAAAGGTTATATAAATAAGGTTATACACTGTTGGAATCATGAAATATTTAAATTCAAAGAAAATGTGTTTTCTTAGCTACCATATTAATTCCAATAGTTACAATTAGTTAAGAAAACTTATGTTCAATTGCAGTGGTGGTGTGGCACCTGAACTTTTAATCATGGGCTTATTTTATTAAGACGTTGTTTTGATAATCGGTTCGTATGTTAGCATTTATTTCCAAGTGTACCCGATTTCGTTAGCGTCGTGCAAGTACAACTCTTATAGCTGAATCAATAATAATAGCATAGACAAAACATACTCCCTTAGTTGTGTTGCTTCGTCTATGATAATAGCAAAACTTGTATTTATTTAAACTCTTATTCGCTGTAGCTCGAAATGATACCGAAATAAATAATCATCTATCTAAGGTAAACAGTAAAACTTGTATAGACCGTTACATTTTAACTTTTGATTTCCCTTTACACCATCATGACTAATCGAGTCAACAAAATAAATAAAAATGACCACGAACACAGATAATTTATGTTTCTTATTTTTGCAGCTTTAAAAATGAATATAACTTCATTGTTTATTACATTAACTTATTAATAGACTTTACATAACTTTTTACAATTCAGCTTGTTCCTATTTGGAAAGCCCGGATATAGCTTTACAAAATACATTACCAATTTAGTATATATATATGAAAATACGCCTTCCAACGATAACTATTAAAGCGTATATGACTAATTTACCAGTATATTCATAATAAAATGTGTAGGTACTGCAGTGTACTGAATTTATCTTAAGGTGTGTAATAATCACTCTGTGCGTTGTACACTATATAAAACTCATTAGCTACATAAACGTTTTAAGTTCGTTAGTGTAAAAACTCAGCAATGTTTTAACCTAAGAACAATTCTATTATGAATTCATCACTCCGAGTTTTTAAGAAAAAAAAAACTATTTAGAATAACCTAAATAAATCCAAATTAAAATGGCCTGCATTTTTAAAAATTTCCGTATCTTTCAATAAGATTTATGTCATAAAAATCATCCTAAATGTATTATGGTTAGGCCTAATTATATGAGTAGTATAATAAGAGAAATGAGTTTTGGTGAAAAAATCATTCAAATTGATGTAGTAAGTTGAAAATAGTTTTTAAATTAATAACCCCTAAAAATATTAGTTTTAATAATCTGAGTTTTCTCTCCCTAGATTTGAGAAATAGGTGATATGGAAATCCACACCTTCTAGTGTCATTGTCTCTATTTCTAGGGGATCATATATTCTGCCATGTAGTGCAACTTTTTACTATTGGAAATGGAAGTAGGATACGGTATCTCGGTACATCATGAATAAAAAAATCCTTTCACCTATAAGTGAAAACACCTTCAGTGTATGTAGCATAGCACTGTATTCAATAATACTTGTAGATAGCAATCGAAACTATAAGTACGTACAGTATTAAATTTTTATCGTATATTTAGTACTTTTTAACATAGTGAGACCTTTTATTTCACACATACTTAAAAAAAAACTACTCAGTGTTGACAGCAAAAAAATACAAGTAGTTAAAAACAACACGCTTGCATTTTTATAGGCAATAATAGAGGCTGTTATAGTTATACATTAATAAATAATTGAAAATATGTTAACGAACTCGTGAAACGTTTAATAATGTGCGAAATCGTTTCGTGAGCATGCAAGTACTTTATTACTTTTAGAAGACGCATTTAACAGCTGTGATCTGAGGAACGTCGCTAATCGTTAAGTAACGATTACCAAAGGGAAACTATTACCCGAGTAGATAATGGAGCGATGTAGGAACTGTCTCAGATAATGTCATATTTTCTCTTTCAACATTCTAGTTAATTCTTGTTAACATTCTAGCTCCGATCTACAAGAAATGGTTGATTGAACTGCAAAGTACAGTATGTTGTTGGACTGACCTTTGCCAAGACTAAACAAACATTTCATAATCAGTACATACTCAACTGTAACATATTTTAATAATAATATTTTTGAATATTTTGGTAATATATTTTGAAAAACCTTTTTTGTCATAATGCAGCATAAACAGCCGTTTTCAATGCATGCGTTGCGGGTTTAAAGTAGCATTTTTACTATCTAAGGAGTAAAAAATCATTTTTCGGTCTCTAGGGAGTAAAAATCAGCTGTTGTAAATAGTTGTAAATTTCGAATGTGTTAATTTTATCGTTCGAAATTATTCATCGACTGATTATTAGGTAAAGTGTTAGCCTAATATGGTCGATCGCTCGTTATCGATGGTATAATATACTGTAACACAATCGTAATAGACGAAATTATTGAATCACTCACTAAACAGCTGCTTATTTGCATTAGCAGAATTGAAAACAAGGTGGAAGTCGTTTTTAGAGGTTATCTTTACACACAAATTATTTCGTTTTCTAGCTTAGTTTGTTAATTAATTATGCAATATGACGAAAAATATAGTTCACAAGACGGGCAAAAAGTATCTTTTTAACCCTCACTTATTATCCGACCTCGGCTTCACCTCGATCGTAAAACTTGACCTCGGGTCAAAAAGAGTCACTTTTCCAAAATGATTTCCTAAATGATTACGCTCATTAATCGCTTGCAATATAAATGATTGCTCCATAGCCGGATAGCCCGATGCCCCAACATATTTATTTGGTAACAATCTTTAATTTATGAAACTTTCTGAACATAAATATCTTTCTACAATGATTCTTTTCAGCTTAAAATAGTCAAAACTGAACTTGATTGTTTGAGAACGCTTTATAATTTATTTAAATAATTGCAGTAAACTGTTGATTCATTTTGCAATCAGGATGACGATTCAATTATCTTATAAAACGCAGCCTCTGAAACTTACCCAACCATTCCACAATCAGTTAAACCTTTACTTTCCTGTTAACCAACATAAAAAATTGAATTAAAAGAAATTGGAAATGTGTGGTAACTTATCAATAGGTTTTATTAGAAAATTTAAAATGTTGTTTTGGCGATCAAGCATGGACATTCTGATCAAATTTGTCAAGAAATACGACTATTTAATATAACCAATAAAGGATTGTGCATGAACATTACAGTTTGTGAATCTCATTACTTTTTTGTCTTCCAGATTCATAATCCACGTGCCTTACAAGATCCACACAATTCATCATCACCATATAAAGAAGATTCCGATCTTCCACCACTACGAGCATTACGATCACCACCACCACCATCATCACCACCACCACGAGGAGGTTCACCACGACTACCACGAGGACTACCACGACGATCATTACTAACCTGCGGTAAGTAACCACCACCGTAGAATGAAAACTTAACAATCTGATCACAGATTAAAGACCCTTTCAAGATGTACGATCACTTTTCTGTTTCCCTTAGATTTACAATATAACTGATCAACCGATGAGAAATTAACTTTCAAAGGGTAGTTAACTATCACGTCTAAATCCGTGCATTCATTAGTTAGTTCAGTCTTGTAGGCTGTTGAAGTTCCCCATTTTTACATAGTTGAAGTGAATATATACTACTGGAAATCGTTTATTGTATTTCAGAATCGTTTTAAACTCACGCCTATCTTAAATTATGGTTCACAGTTGTTTCATTAAAGACTTCCCCTAAAAGGTTTCTCCATAATATTGGAATCAGTAACAAACTTACCAAAGTAATATTTTTAAGGCTATTTTTAATTTTAATTGAAGAAAACATTTGCTCATTCTTGGGGCGTTTTCCTAGTGGGGCCTTGCGTATCACCACCATATGGAGGGATATTTATGAAAAAGCCATACATAACGATGTGACTTTGTCATGTGAGAACTTGGCTCTTTACTTGTTTAACTTTTGGTATTAATTTAACTAGTGGCGTTTGAATGTCTGGTGAGTGATGTGCTGTAGCAGTCTGTTCACTGTTGTTCAGTCTGTCGGATAGTCAATCCGATCTCTTGAGAGGGATTTATACCACGACTCTCCAAGCGAGAGAAATATTCACACCACCTTTATAACAATATTGATTCAATCTTTCGGGGGTTTGGAATTATTTTCTCTTTGATACTTTGAGATTTGGTACTCTACAACCGGACGCTACGAGTTGACCGCGACCTACCAAAGGAAAAAAACAATTATGGAACTGATATTGGTAAAATAAAATATGCACTTTCAGTATATTGAAACTTTGACGTCGTCGAGGCTTTAGTAGTCGGGAGTCTTAGATACAAAGATAAGTTTTTACGACGGATTCCCAATTGAGAGGTGTATCCTTATTTCCTATATTGTTTATGTACAGAAATTATTTTGTCTTCAGTGCTGTAGAGTGCGGTAATCTACATCACGTAACACAACAAAAATGTTACCGTTTGCTTTGTAGGGACGACTCTGTCCACGGCAGAACCCAATATTGTACAACAGCTGTTTTGTCCGTGACCTAGGTGTCAATCTGTTTAACGCCTCGACCACTGACCACTGACCATAGCGAGCGGAGTGAGTTGTTGTGAGGGGGCGGTGACAGGACCACGCACGTGGTGGTAATTGCCATCTGTAGCAAGGAAGTGTCATTACACTGACGACTGGTTCGGAACACCGCACGCAACGAGTTTCACCTAATTATGACTCTTCTTTGTCCGAAGACAAGGAATTCGCGTGATCCGATCCTCGTCCGTACGAGTCTCCGACTTTGCACACGGAAATGCAAACTTTTCGCAAAGAATGGCTGGTTTTCGGGGGAAACGGAAGATACTCGGCTGCACAATGGTAAATGCTAATATTATTTTGTATAATGTATTATGATAATTGGCTCAGTTAATTATACTGTCGCTTTTAATTAGAGAAAGATTAATTGGTTCATTCATATATATAGGCATTGTTTTTATTTTAAGATTCGCATCAGAGATGAATTTTAGTGTTGAAGAGACATAATTAAAAAGAATAATAGACGATACACCGAATCAGATTATGCCTAATCATTAGGGTTTAGGTTTGCCTTGCAGATGATGTAAGGTCTTTTATGTAAGGGTTCACTGCTCGTTAAACATACCTGCTATAGATTTTTGTAAAACCTACACACAAGTCACACATACCTATTCGTGTGTAAGAGGTGTAAGATCTAGATAGATGTATACATGGCACTGTATGTATGTACATAAAGTGAAACCCTTAATACATACATACATAATAATACATACATACAACCATACACCACTTACATTCCGCAAAGGACAAGTACTGTTTGTTATTAAAGCACTAGATGTCCTTTAATTTTTAAATATAATCGACTTGAAGAGCTAAGTTCATGGAACTGGCCGAAGAATTTTATTGGTGAATTATCTTGAATGGATTTAACAACGGTATATGTTTATCAGCGGTATGGATTGAAAATAAATGGTTTTTTATCTGACTGTTTATATAAGTAGCTATTGAGCCAAGTAGAGTAAATGAACAGCTAAAGTACCACATGAAAAAGTTTGAAATTCGTCTATATAAAAAACTGTCCGTATAAATTTTATTTACTAATTTGAGTAATTTACGAATAGTTATTGCAGTATCATTTTAAAGTAGAGCCTCGTTTATATTTTTAATTTTTTTTCTTGATTTATCTTGACTACTATATGGATTACACATTAGGAAATATGCATGTATACCGTTCAAAATGAATGTATACAGCATGATGATTTTAAATCTAGTGTTTTAGGACGTTTTCTGTAGCCTTTGCACAATAAAGCTACAAAATTGTTTGGCTTTTTTCACTCGACACGACGGCTGCAACGAAAATGGGACATTTCAACGTTTTAGAGATTAATTTATTAGTTTAGGGTTTAGGAGTGAGAAAATAGTTTACTCTAAATTACACAGATGATCTCCAGATTTTGTGGATGAAATAAGAAATAATTATAAATAAATGTATAACTAACGTCGATAATAATGAAATTTCAATTAAATAATAATGAAAGCTGCAGAACAGTAATACTAATTATTGAAGATAACGTTATCAACGAATCCTATAGGGAAATAGATATTACCGTAGAAGGCACGGTAATATCTAACCTAGATCCAGGACGAATTTATTTTTTCATTTCGATGTCCGCAGAAGCCAGAAACAATATTCGTTCAAAATCGTATAACCTACAAAAAAAGGTATTATTGTTTATGATTATTTGTGTCCGCGAACAAGATAATTCAAGCAAATTTTGTCCGATTTTGATTAAATTTAGCACGAATGTCTAGAGTTAGAAAAACTTGATTGAGTTGTACAACCAGCAATTTCGGGCTTGTCACGGGGTCCAATTTTTATTGTAGCCATCGTGTAGGACCAAAAAAAAAAACAAAAAAAAAATAGTATGTTGAAACATTGTTAAAGGTTATGGAGGAAACGCTGTAAATTTGAAATTCTAATGTACTGTTATTCTTAAGGAGGAAAAAAAACTCTTGTAGTTTTCTTGTTTAAGGATATATTATGATACAATTTGCCCAACCTATTAATTTGATTCTATAATTTTAACATTTGATGAAGAAAAATGTTTCCTTCCTATAAAAGGGAAGTAGTATAAAAACATATGTCATGTAGCAAACCTAGGTACTCGTTAAATCTAATGTTATTTAAAAAAAGAGCACGTCCGACTAGTTTAAGAAAATATTAGAGTCAAAATCCATTCAGACAAATTCATCTGCAAGTTTGCTGTTTCGGTGGTGTTTTCAAAGAACATTTCTGTGAGAATACTATGACGATGTTTTGATATACTGTGGTAATTATAGCCACGTCAGTTATGTATAACCCATTAACAAGTAATTCCAGTGCAGAGTGAAATGATAGTCGAGTATGAAAGTCCAAGCGGTCACATTTCCATCACATCCCTGATCATAATGATCGTGCAATTTTCACCATGAGTGATTCGCGGGCTAATCTTAATGTCCGGTGAGTCCAAACTTTCTTCGCCGTGATGGACTTTTCTGTTTTCAGGAAACACTGTGCACCACAACATACTGGTATTTGTTGTTTCAGCTATTAGTGATATGTGTTTAATTGGTTTAATGCAATAACGTTATCGCTAGATTTAATTATTGATTCCTGATAATTGGGCTTTAAATGGTCCTAGGTAGTAAAACAGCTGATCTTAGTCAGTAACACATATAAACATATGTATAACAATCTATCTATATATTAATATAGGCAAGCATGTGTCTTTAAAACCTTTTTCCTCAGCTCGTGTGCATCGCAGGGAAAATCTATGCATACCGCTGGAAAGATATTTTCCTGTAGAAGTGCAGAATCCCTTTAAAAATTAAAACAGGCTCAAATATAAGCACAAAAAATGGATTTGAAATAAAAAAAATAACATTATGGGTTGCCATGATGGTGACGAAATAACAACGAAATATAAACAGAAAATCAAAACAAATGGAAGAAATTTCAATCATATGTTTTATTTACAGGGGGGGGGGGTGAAAATAGAGAAGCCTGAAGAAGAAAAGCTTACATTACATTCCCATGTTAAAGTTGTCACCAGTTTTTTATTATTTTTTATTATTAAATTCGTCGTAGTTCATGTGAGCCACCAACAGACTGCGCTGACCTAAGTGACTTAAATTTCTATCGAATACACGATGTTTTTTACCAAGTCAAACTGTTTGAATTAGCTATAGCAACTGATATGACCCATCAACTTTGTCAGCAACAAAAAAAAGGTAGAAAATAGAATTAATGACACGCTTTCGGTTAATGGCTCACACAACTACATGTGTAAAAAAAAAATGGCGACAGTTCATACAGATGGAAAGTCTCCTTTAGTATCCAATAGTCAATACGTGTATGTTAAATGTTTTTGGTCGAGTTTTCGACAACTGGACGACCTCTAGTGTAAATAAATGTAAACAAATCATTAAAGAACCAAACACGTTCCGTGTTAAGACTTTATCCGATGATGGTTGGTTGTTCAACAGAAGTGTAATCCCTCCTTGACCATTTAAACAGTGAACCAGCTGGAACGATCAATCTTCTTATTGTATTATATCACTCGCCACTAGTTCGTTACTTACCAAATTTTCACTAGAGTAATTACCAAAGTCAGAAAGCGGAAAGGCCGAACCCTGCCTTCTTTATTGAAACTAATGGTCTTCAGGGTGGTTCAGGTGATTCAATTGTATTCTTCAAGGTTGAGGAGACGCTCTTAGTTATCTATAGGTTCTATAGGTCCATAAACAATTAAGATATTTTAATTTTTAATTGTTATATAATTTATTTGCCGTATATAATGGTTATTATGTTTAAATTTGTTCTTATTGTTGTGCATATGAGGTATGTTGTCTTTATCAATTACCGTCATTTTGTGTTGGTACAAATTGGAAACCAAATACTTTGAGTTAGGCCATCTCTGTCACTCATGAACTAATTTTTAAGTCAATCATTAAAAAGATCAAAAACTTATGTTTACATTTGTTAAAATCACATACAGACAGACAAACATTATAGTCTCATGATTTATAAGGTTATACTTTATTGTATAGACATAAGAAAAAATACACAAAATATTTCAAAGGAGTTCCCTAAAATATTTTTTTTGAGTCGTAAACTAATTTGTGATTTAGGTTTTAAGGAATATTTAAAAGTTTTTTCCTAAAGGACCCAACTTGTATAATTGCATTTTCGTTTTAAACTTTCGAGTAAACTTTGATGCGATTAAAAAAATTCTAAGAATCGCACAGTAGACCTATCAAAATTATACATTTTTTGAAATTCTACCCTGTTGTGATATTGTTTCACTTTTATTCTGTTGTTATAAAGGTAGGTCTGCTTCTGTTTCAGGCCTTAGCTCCAGATTTAAGTCATCGCAAGGATAATGTAATCTAGATTCATCGTGATCATCACGCATCATCATCATACATCATCAAGTCATCAGTGTGACATCATCATTCACATAATCACACCATTGATCATCATAGTCATCCTCATCATAAGTAATGTTGTTACTAAGATTATTCCAAAGAAATTCTTCACTCATAGGTTTAGTGCTTCAACAACAAAAAGTATTCTCCTTATGTAGATAAAATTCAATTATAATGTTAAAAACTCATTCCAGCGAAAAATACAATTTAATTAGTATTTCTAAGTCTAAATTTTTGCTGATTTTTAATCTTTAATTTTTATTACTTTTTAAATAGCTATAGTGTGTGTTAATAGATTGATATTCTGTTTACGCATTGATAGTTTTAATTAGCTCAACAAATTAAATCAAAATCCTAATTAATCTACCTATACCATGTATATTTTGTATATATGTTTATAAGTTTAAAAAATGTGATTAATAGATTGTTGACGATTGTTTTGTACAAATGGTTTGTATTTTGTCTTATTTGCTGAATATCAAAATATATAGTTACACATAACTATTTTGATTTTGTTATACCTTTATATACTAGATTCCTATATTTAGATTGAGACAAATGATGTCTTCTTTTTCACAAAGGGTTCCTATTTTTTACGTTGGTTATACATGCTTGTATTAAGACTTCCACGTTCAAAACTTGGTAAACACTTTTAAAATAGTTATTGTATGTACTGTACTTGGATCTTTATATCTCATAAATCAACAAACCAAAAATGATTTCATTGCTCAATTCAATTTGGGTTAAAATAATCTTCAAAAGCAATTCTGATTGGAACATACTATTTCACTTCAAAGCTGCACTATATTTACATATTGATATTAGATACCTTACTCATTTAACCTACATGTAACTTAATTGATTTTGAATATAAATATCGATTTCGGATTATGGTCAATTAATTCATCCATTAATTTTTAAAGTAAATTATAGCATAACAACTAACTTTTGGATAAGTTTTCCTTTCACAAACATATAATTAGTAATACCTATACAAATCAAACATGATTAAGTGAATAGACCTTAACACTATATCGTGGCTAAATATTGTCAATCATAAAAAAAATGTAAATATGTAACGTATTATGTAAGCTGAAGCTGAAGCATGTGGTCAGTCAAAGCAAAGCCAACCAAGTGCAAAGAGAGCGAGTGAGACAGAATATCGCCTCCGGTCTTCCTGATGCAAGTAATTGAAGCAATTCTGTGTATGAGGAAGAGAACGGAATCGGGGAAGCAGTATGAATCGGTCAGTATGCAACTATTGTGATGATGAATGATGTAATGATTCTTCATTAATCTGGGTGCTATGTAATCGAATATCGTTATAAGCTCAAAACTAATAGGATATCGAGAATTTACTCAACATCAGAAAGCAACGTTTATACTCATTTGACTGACACAGTAAAACATACATACTGGATTTGCAATCCTACAAAAATATGGTAACCAAGATCCAGTCACAAAAACGTCCAGTTTCCCTCCAGTCCCTCTCTCCCGTCTCGTCTTCCTCAAACTTGAGAATCGGTGGTTATATTTTAAAGATTTACTTTATCCAGTAAATCGTTGCTAACACTACACTTTAGGATACGAGGCTAACGGTTCTTATTATATGAAAATGTATAGTAAATTGTAAACCCTCCAATTGATAACTAACTTTGTATGCTTGCCCTTGTCCTTCAATTAATAAACAATTATCATGATCTTATGACAGATGATCCAACGAAATATTATCTTAATGTTTCTATCACTAAACTGATAGTTTATCATATATTTTAGACCACAAGAATAGTTTTAACCCTAAATCCTGTAATAGCAACCCATTACCATCAACTCCAAAACACTATAGCAAAAGACTGTTTTTGAAAATTATGGTTTGTTAATTGTTATGATGATTTAAGATCACTATTGTTCTTCACAATATTTGTCGTTGTTCAAGAGTAAATTAATTGTCTAAAAACTTTGAGGTCTGTAAGCTTTGTTCATCATTTGCCATTCTACAGCATCATGATTCTAGTTGTTTATTTCAGTTCATCGTCTGCTATGTACAGCCATAGATAAAACTATACCTAGATAAAACATACAGCGCACAGATAATGAACCCCTATATTATACATTGTAATGAATGTTAACTATTATGCTATTCGTTGAAGTGCTAACACGACAGCCACACGCATGTTCGGAGAACAGCTGTATCAGAGTCCTACTGTGAGATACTTCTCACGTCTAGTGTGACTCGTCAAGATGAAAGCATTCGAATCACACGTCTATGTTTTTAGTTTCAAACTATAATTAATATCATTAGTACACACTCACTGTGTTAATTCAGACTTTTTCTTGTAATATTCTATTATATTTATACAAAAGAATGCTATTGAGTGAATACTCTGGACTTTTGATACATTGTGTAAAAAAAATTTAACAATAAAATACTGTAACTAGGATTGCTATCCTGTAATACACGATATCATGGCTGTTATGAAAAACTGCAACTACGTTAACATCATTTTACAGAATATTCTCTTGATTGATTTCATTCAGCTGTCTGGCAAAGTAGAGTTTACCATGTTAACAAAGTGAACTGAACAGAGTTGAACCAAAACAAAAAATTAACATTGAGGTGGTTCTTTCAAATAAAATACTATAGTCTGTACAATTGGTGTATTTAAAACATTACAAATTGTTTTCGAAGTTTTATCAAACAAATGGTGGATTAAAATTTAGACAATAGTTTTATCATGCTATTCAATGCCAGAAACGGAGCTAGCCCTGTGGGCTTAGGTCACATGTTGGCATGACTTGAAGCATTGACTATATATACCTGCTTGAAGTAATGTGACAAACAATTCCAGGTCTGTGTCCAACAGAGTAGAGGGGGTTTTTTAGTGAGTAGTCTGATAATTTCAAGAGTCTTACAGGCTGGCTACCTGTGTGCTTAAAAGCATTTTCCCTCCTCTCCCTAAAAAAATATATCGTATTCAAATAAATTCATGTGTACGTATTTTTTTTAACTTTATTTAATTTACAATCTGTTCAAGTTGAACAATAAGCAAATGCCATAAATGAACAAATGAGTATGTTTTTTTCCGATTGAATAGTATTATTTGTTTTATTTAATTCAAATCAACTTGACAAAGTGTATTTGAGATTTTTGACACAAAATATTCCCGAGCTTTAAAATTTAAGTTTTTACTAAGTATATGACAAGCTTGATATAATGTATAATGTTAACATAAATCGTTCAGTGGCTTTTAAGCGAAAAGTGAAAGTCCAGTTAATAATTTGTCACTTTTGTTGGAATCCGGAAATTCTATCAGGTGTCGCAACCTACTGAGCAGACAGTAGGTCAGTCGTA
Source organism: Macrosteles quadrilineatus (assembly GCF_028750875.1). Taxonomy (NCBI): domain Eukaryota; kingdom Metazoa; phylum Arthropoda; class Insecta; order Hemiptera; family Cicadellidae; genus Macrosteles; species Macrosteles quadrilineatus. The sequence continues at coordinate 14,933,092 of NW_026542598.1, read as the reverse complement.
AATAAGTGCGAAGGAAAACTTAACTCAGAAATACTGAATGCATTACGAAGATTTGGAAACCTAAACTTTTATGTGTGGATTCTAATAGTGGGGTCAGATAATAACTTAAACCCATCGAGCTTAAACCATAGATTAAATGGTAGAAATGGTTTAGACGTGTCTACTGTGTAATCTATGCATAAATGTCCAATCAAACAATGCTATTTTAATATTACTTTACTTTAGCAGTAATCAAGAGTCCATTCATAACAGTCTTGTGAATAAAATAATAAACGCAGTTATGAATAATATACAAGAGTCGTGAACAATGAAGAAATAATGAAGCCCTGAAGCAATTGAGATAGACATTTCACTCGTTGCATGACCTGCAGAAACAATATTTGATATGGTAGGTTCAGATTAAAGCAAATAGAACAACAATATTGAAATAAAATCGTTCTTTGGTTCTAGTAACTTTAGTTTGTATTTCAGGCCAGTAAAATTAGTTTGAAAAACTGGCTGTGCCTGGAAATAATTTCCGGAAATTGTTTTATATGTCTATTTTATATAGAAGTAAAAGGATTTGAAGTTTGTCCCATTTTTCCAGGTAAGCTTCTGACCTGGGACCACACAAACCTTTAAATTTAGGTTTATTTTTTAGTTTTCGCTAAAACGTCAAAAGACCATCCATCCTACAGAAAAAAACATCGTAAATGAATTGTAGAGCACAACATTTCGCATCCATTGAACATCTGGTGATGAAAATCGAACCAGTAATAACTTATTTATCGTTATTTAAACAAAGTTATTTTAATAACTGGCCTATTTCCAAAGAGACAATATTTTTTTCATTATATATGTTCAGATACCTAAAATTATTATTACAAACGGTTTCATAACTTTTGAGTTTTGTTTTGATTTCAGTTTAGACGGCTTTGAAAAATATTAAACCTTAAAAAAAAAAAAAAAAAAAAAAAAAAACTTAACAGGAAGTAATTAATCATTAAGTAAGTAAGTATTACATCATACATTATAAGAATTGCCTTATTTGTTACATCTTACCTTGTTGTTTGTTTAGTTGCCTTGTTGTAGAGTGATAACTTTGTTTCTAAACACAGTTAGTAGTCATCATTGGGCTGTGATTAGTTAATGACGCTTTCTTACAAGAGGTATCGTTATTTCATTTTATTTTTTTAATATCAATATAGTTATAAGAAAAGGACTTAGGCCGCTCTGAAATGTTCACAAGGTATGACAAGAACTTTTTTGTTGTTTCTGAGGTCACTACTTCAATGGGCAAACGTCTTTAAGGGTCATTTGTCAGATTGTCTGTTGGGTTGCCTCACTGTCCCATTGCTATATACAACCAGCACTGACGCCTATCTGACCGTACGTCTCGTTCTGCAGAATTGTACAACCATTAGTGTGTTCAAATTGCTAATAAGTACTCGTCGCAGTGCCAGGTCATATAAATAGCCTGTGATGCAACCATGCTTGAAGCTCCAAGACATTTCCCAGTTGCCCAGATGTTTAGACGAATTCAATTACTTAGTTTGATAGTTTTGATTGATTTCGTGAATGTAATCAATATTTACGAGTTAAGTTTATAATCTTAATTTAGTTGGTTATGGGTCAATTCTAAACTGTCATGTTATTTGGCCTTTTGGGGATTTTTATGATGTTTCGAAGATGTTTGGGTCACATGGATAAATTTGTGAAAAGCAACAGAACGTTATTTGGAATTGCAGTATACCTACTATAACTATATACTTAGCTTACCTGCAACTTAACATTAAGTTCGTACGTATCGTAAGTACGTACATCTATTAATAGAAATCTATTCATGCAATCATCAAATTTTCCAAATCATCAGCTTATTGACATCCAAACTTTTTGAACGTGTAGCTGTTGGAGGTAATTAATTGTTCCTAAAGGATTCAGAAATACTGTAGTTATCTCTGCATATGCTATATTTGCATTTACTTTACTTAAATAGGCTATCGAATTTGATAGATTGTCGCCAAGGAATTATATGGAACTATGGTATAGGTTCATTTAAAATGCAATATCAACGTTGGATGTTCACCTGCTATAAATGGCAGATTAATCTAAAAGATTAAGAAGGTAAATGTTCTCACAACGTTGCGAATCCCAAGCAAACCCTATATTTATTTATTTTTAATTTTTAATTTGATCAGCTGTACTTCAAGTTAGGTATAATAATTATGGAAGAGGCAGGTATACTATGGAAGGTGGTATCGTTGACTAGGTCTATACACTTCTCAATTGACTATTACTATCTCTACTGTAGGCTACTTATAATCAGTGTGCGTCTGTGCGAATCGGCTGCAAATCTCACTTTAACGCTTTTCACATCTTAAAAATTGCAGAATTGCTGTTTTATTGTAAAATTATCGGATTTAAAATCCATATAGTATAGGCCTATGATGGAATAAAAACATATTTGGTCACACAACATTTGTTTGCAAGATGATTTTTCACATTAAAACTGCAAGAAACTATGTCTTTATATGTGTAAACTAGCTGATCTGAATTGTACACGGTTTTAACTGACTACTGAATTCCCGTACGTAGGACGGGCTAACAACTCGTTTATTTTTAATTTTTTATTTTATCAGCTGTACTTCAAGTTAGGTATACAGCGTCGGCATATGTTTAAACTCGCCCGCCTCAACAAGACCTCGTGGCGCAACGGTAGCGCGTCTGACTCCAGATCAGAAGGTTGCGTGTTCAAATCACGTCGGGGTCAAGAATAATTTTATTTTTCCTTACGATTTGTTTTAAAATGCTGAGTATTTAGGATATTCATAATCCCGTCTCTATTTTTAATAATTTAATATATTCAGAGATATAAGTATTTAAATGCAATTGTTCGAATAAAGTATTAGTTCATAGTGTAGCTTTTGTGAAACCTATTAAGGAATATGGGTGAAAGTAACGTATGGGGGAAGTAAAGCTGATAATAATTTAATATGATAACGTTGGCAATGGTGTCGTTAAATTGTGCATAAGTATCAAATGGTATACCAGTACACAAAGAATGGTTAGGTAGGCTAAATGTAATTTAATTTTCGTAATGACTATAACATACCAAATCAGTGATTTGTGTACGGGTTTTTGTCATATAAATAAGAACATTGCTGTACTCACAGAGAAGTAATATAATATTCTCTGTGGTGTACTGTATGAATAACTATTAGATCTTTTTATCATTATCAGACACGTTATTGTAACATAATATCTTTAATGAAAGAAAATTAAAATTGGAACCACCACAGTGTGGTATTACCACTGAGCTAAAATTATAACTGGAGGTAGCACTGCCATGGCAGAAGTCTGTCAAAAGCGTGTCGCTGATTTTGTTAGGTTGGTATAGCAGTAAGTTTTCTTATCATAGCAATGACATGGCTTCTTATAACTAGGTTGGTATAGCAGTGAGTATTTTTGTCATACTTGAATACTTTTAATACTTTAATAATTTTCTTTGAAATGGCGACCATACAAAGTAGGTATTTTAAGCCAAGTATAATAATAGTTATAGCAATAATATGGCTTCTTATGACACCAGACTCACGCAAACATGGCGGCTGGCGACACGCATCTTTGACATTCAGTGCTACCTCCAGTTAGAATTATAGCTCAGTGGGTATTACAGTTGAGAAGAAGAAGAACTGTTTGCAATTGCAAAACAAAATCAAGAACGTTCTTTTACAGAGAACGATATTGTTGTGGGCAGACCAGATGCAAACACGGTGGCATGCGTGTAGAGCGGGAAGGTATCTTCGAGTGGAAGGCTGACTATGAGGTTACAACGGTTGTCAAACCATCAGTGATCGTGGAAATTACTTTACATACATTATTTAACAACATATATTCTCCGTTTATTCTCCCTGGCCTTTTATGATAAAGGTAGAGGGGGCAGATGTTGTTAGTGGAAAGAAAGGATAGTACGGATCATGCAAAAAATATATGCTGGAGCAGATTTAGGCAAGTAGAAATAGCTTGAGCATGTAGTGGAAATACTAAAAATGGTCATTTTTTGTGAAATAGGGGTCACGTTGCAATTATTGTAAAATAAAATATCCTTTACAACTAAGCGTACTAAGGATGTATTATTAAATACATCAAGATTTGTAAGTCTAAGTTTTCACCAATCACCACACTATGATGTTTTTAGCTGTTAATTGGTGGCTGAAAGTTACGTTTTGCTGGCCATGCCAGCTATCGTCGTCATTTTTGACCGAGCAGGTTTTACATCCCTATGGCCGCAAAATCAGCTGCCCGCTTACTTTCATAAAACATGAATGCATATTAAATACACAATCAGTATCCATAGCATTGCAATAGAAATGTTTTATCGTCACCGCTGCCTAGCAACTATTTATTTATTTATTTATTTTTATTCCTCAAATTATTTCTTTACACAACCTTAAAGTGTAGTTGTGTTGACTATCAGTGTGCATTATTATTGTGGTGAATAGTGGTAATAGGGTATAGTGTGATGAAAATAGCGTTCGCACTTCGTACCACGGTCCGAAATGGTTTTACAGCTCTTGATCGTTTTAAGTTATCGACATCTCGTGCCGGAAAAACCTCATTTTCGGCCCTAGGTACGAAATATACTATTGTGGAGTACTTGTCATTTGTATTTTATGTAATTTTTAACAGAGAGAATCTTTTAAACAAACTAAATATTTGTAAATTAAAGTAGAATGCTCTTAACAAAGAGTAAGTTATGTCAATGGTCTATGTGCTATAGTACAAAAAAATTAAACTATCGTAAAGAACTATATTCATATATTATAGTTTTAAAACAGATAACGATTTTTTACTTTTAAAAAGTAAGTCACTATAGTAATGTAGTTGAAATTTGTGCTGCATAGGTATATGCCTAGACACGACCAAAATATTTTGCGATATTTTAAACATATATATTTGTTTTCACCCCTATGGTTAAAGCTGTCTATATATCTATTACCATTCAATAATAGAAGTAGTTAGGGCCGATACCTTGGGCCCAACATGGGCTCTTATGGGGAATAGATTTATATCTATCTAACGTAAATAAACTGCTATTTTTATACCTGCGTAAATTTTTATTTAATAACTGTATACTGACACTGTATTATATTTGTACTGTTTAATATGTGTAGTATAAGCTATAATCTAATTTCTAATGTTTATGTCTTTTAACTAATGTATACAATATCTATTCAACATTTATACAGGGAGTAGGATACCCAGCTCTTGCGGGCACCAATCAGAGAGCAGCATTTCATCCCCACTCCTCCCCTTAAACTATGCCCCCTGGTGTCCCACGTGGTCTAACCACACTTTTACCCACGTGGTCTAACCATACTTTTACCCACGTGGTCTAACCACACTTTTACCCACGTGGTCTAACCTAACTTTTATTTTCCCGCCAAGTTACATAACCTCACTTTTATTTTCGCGCCAAACGAAAAAATCACCTTCCCGCCTCACTTTCGCGCTAAACGAAAAAAAAAACTTCACCTTCCCGCCTAGTGACATAACTAACTTTTATTTTCGCGCCAAACGAAAAAAAACCTTACCTTCTAGCCAATTCCCGCCAAACGAAAAAAACCCTTATCTACACACCAAGTGACATAACCTAACTTTTATTTTCACGTCAAACAAAAAAACCTTACCTTCCCGCTAAATGAAAAAAAACACCTTACCGCCAAGTAACATAACCTCACTTTTATTATCGCGCCAAACAACGTAACCTCATCTTCCCGCCAAGCCTCACTTTACGTATTGCATACGTAGGTTCCCGCCATCTTATATAACCTCTGTAATTAGGTGATACCGCCAACTCTTGCTAAGTGATACCATAGACGGCATAGACTAACTAACACAAGTATACTTCTCATCCCATTGTAAATTTTGAAGCACGTTTTTCGTGTCTAGTTCATGTACGTGACACAAAGGCGCTAGTGTCGACGAAACTTTGTTTCTATTATTTTAGGGTTATTTTCTTGATTTGTGCTTTGCTGTTTGGTTATATAACTAGGGGAAAAGTTATTGTTTATGATTAGATCGTATTATTTGGTTAAACGATGTTTTAAATGGCTGTAATAACGGGAAAAAATTGTAAACAAAAGACGACCTCTACATAAACCGTACAGAACTAACAATAAAATTGTCTTCAGCTGTTCCATAAGGATGAGAAATCTACTAAGGGAGTATGTTTTATCTATGGTGATACCAACGTGGTCATTTCATATATGCTATGTATTGTTGGAATGATGTTTAATCTGAATAATGTTTCTATCTAGTAGTTGGCCGTGTATGAGCCTCTGGTCTCAGAGGTTTGTTGGTTTGAATCCTGCCAGTCACCAAATGTTTATTTCCGGTTGGGGTGATATGTTGATTTTCGGTGTTGTATTGTAGTCTCCTGTCTGTGTATGAGCTTTTGATCCCAGAGGTTTGCGGGTTCGAATCCTATTAGTCACTAAATGTTTCATTTCCGGTTGGGGTGATATGTTGATTTTCGGTGTTGTATTGTAGTCTCCTGTCTGTGTATGAGCTTTTGATCCCAGAGGTTTGCGGGTTCGAATCCTATTAGTCACTAAATGTTTATTTCCGGTCGGGGTGATATGTTGATTTTGGTATGATGTTGTATTGTAGCTGTAGTAGTGTAGACCTTCAATCTCAGAGGCTGAGGGTTTGAGTCCTACCAGCCACTGATTGTTTCATTCTTGGTCAAAATGAGTTTTAGTATGGTATAGAGAGTTTAGTGGTTTAGTCTAGGGCTTAAACCCTACTAGTATATCTAATTGTTTCATAACCGGTATTTCTTATGGTTTTGTAACATGTACCTGCTAAATTAATCAGCTGTGAATTTCCATGCCAAGATTGTATCTGTAACATAACCTCACTTTCTGTATTATACCAAGTCTATTCATTCATATTTGTGACACTGGAGCGCTAGTCTCGATGAAATTTGCCCAGTGTAATTTGATTTAATGATATATTGACTAACAAAGCATCTACAGAATACCTGATAAAGCTTGTTCTATATTAATGACGATAACCTTACTTAAATGATTTATTAATGGTAACCATTACAGACTTATCTGTATCACTGTAACATTTAATTTAACTATTACTATGAGACTAACGAACCGGCACTGAAGATTTACTACAAAAGATTACACCAACATATTAAAAAATGAGTACTGTACTTTTTACTATTACTTGTAATGTATTTTAATACACCCAACTAATATACTATCACTTTTGTGGAGTGTTGTAAATCTGATAAGTGAATGACTTCATCTTTCTGGCATAACATCCGAATTTTTATATCTATGCACTACCTCAATTCAGAGGTTGTGGGTTCGAATCCTATCAGTCACCGATCTGGTTGGGTTAATACTTTGAGTTTTAGTATTGAAGTGGGAGTAGTGTGAACTATGATCCCAGAGGTTATAGGTTTGTATCTTACTAATACCCATCTTCATATCTGGTATTTCTTGTGTAATATGTTTCTGCCAAATTAATCAGCTGTGACATAACCTTAACTTTGAACCTTAGTTATGTATACAGTCTAAAACAAGTATTTTTGGAATTAAACTAGTGTTGATGAAGCTTTATCACTTGTGCTTGAATTATTGAAACGTTGAATAACAAGAAACAAATAGGGTAATTTACCAAGTTTATGGTAATGAATGTAACCTGATTTAAATTAATTACCTGTATCCTTGTAACTTGAAATTGGTACATTACATGTGTACTGTACTGTATCACACTTGTAATATATTGTATTACACTTGTATTGCACTGTATTACATCTGTACTGTACTGAACCCACTTATTACTTGTACTGCATTGTATTACACTTAATAATTGTACTGTTCTAATACACAATAACTTTTATAGAGTTGTACATATGATAACTAATACTGATATGTGTTGACTTTATCACCATCGATTGTGGTTTCTGGTGTAACTTCCTGTTGATATTTTCATGGATCAACATACACATTTATGCACCACCTCAGCAGCTGTTTACTGTATAACTTGTTGCTACCTACATTAAAACCTGTTATAATCCTTGTGTGTTAACAGTTTTCTGTTTAGCTAACCACATAGTAATAATATCAATGGCTTTGTTAAGTGTTTAATTTACTGTCTATGACTTTTTGTTGTTGTAACTGTAAACATACTTTTTTAACTACCTGATGATTTTTGCCTGTGCATTATCGTCTAACATCTTTCTTTATACCTGTCATATCCCAACAGTGGAGAGCTTAGAATGTATGTTGACTTAAGTTATTGAACCTAATGCACTGATAATAGCTCTATGTTTAGATTTACCAGTATACAACTTCTAATGTATCCTTTTTTATACTGATGTTAAATTGGTATTATCTCTGGTTAATAGTGTAAACATTTAGTCATTCCTATATAGTGCTAATGATTATTTTCTATGGACACAGTCTACTGTCCTGATCACCTCTTGTCAAGGTCTATGCTTAAATGTCTAGATAATTTCTGAATGCTATGGTCAACTAGTTACACTTTTCAACAGAATTAGAGTACAGATGGGAATTGGTTAATATGGTTGCTTAAATCTACAGTAAAAGTTATATACCTACCAGGGATTATAGAGAAACAATTTGATTGTACTGTTTATTTTAGTAAATTTATTTCTTATTATGTGTTTGAAATTAGTTTTAGAGCAATGAAAACTAATCATTTTACGGACTTGTAAACATAGAACACCCATTATAAGGATAAATAAAGAACAGAAGATAAAAAATAAAATAAAGGTTGCGTATTCAATTTCTAAATATGTAATTAAACATATTATACCTGGAGTAGGAGGAGAAGGAGGAAGAAGAGGAGAAGAAAGAGAAAAAGGAGGAGAAGGTGGAGAAGAAATAGAAGGAGGAAGAAAAGGAGAAGGAGTAGGAGCAGGAAGAGGAAGAGGAAAAGGAGGAAGAAGAGGATAAGATGAGGGAAATGGAGGAAGAAAAGGAGAGGGACGACGAAGGGGAAAAAGAAGAGGAGGAGGAGTATACTCATTTCAAGTAAATGGTGTTAAGTTAATGGTTTTAAAAATCATTTCCATGCTTAAGACTTTAGACGTCAACACTACCTAGACATATAATTAAACTATAGCTGCAACCTTTTTTAATCTTATTTCAATTGTATGTAGCTGCCTAATCTCAAAAGAGCTTAGGTGACCCAGTTTCCACACCACGGTAAGCTGTTAGGCTAGGCCGTAGGGTCTCAGCGCGTTCTTTTTGTTAACCCAGAGCTTCACCAAGAGTCCTAACCTCTGGGGTAGGCTGCCCCAACCATCGCAGCGTATGGTGATGGCCACTCCATAACAGATTTGCCACCTCCCAATTTTTTCCCCTTTGACAAATGTAAAGGGTTATTTACTCGGTGAAGCCTTTCAATTAACCCTTTTTACCATTGACAAAGGATATTTTTCTTTTATATGTTTTTTTGTCTCTGTCAACCCGTTCATTTTAAAAGTCATCAGGCCATTTACTAGGCGAACCGTTCATTTTAGCCTACGACATTTTATTTACTAAGAATGACAGAGATTTTTTAATTTTTTGTTATTTTTTTGTCAGATTATAGTCCGAGGTGAAAGGGAAATTAGGTGACATGGAGGATAACGCAATGTTTTACGATTCTTAGGCCAACCTCCGTACCAGCCCCTGGACTTATGGATTTTAAGCCTGCCTGTTGGGCGAGTACACACACACACACACACACTCACACATAGGGAGGATAACGCAATGTTTTACGATTTTTAGGCCAACCTCCGTACCAGCCCCTGGACTTATGGATTTTAAGCCTGCCTGTTGGGCGAGTACACATACTCATATACACACAAGGAAACACCTCGAACTATAATCTGGTATTTAAGGTGAATTATATATTTTTAATATTTATATTCTGATATAAAATTGCATTGTTCCAATTTACTTTACTTTGATACATATTCCAACATTTTATTTGGAAGCTATTCTGGAGAAAGTTTAAGAGGAATATCTCATGTTCATAGATGCTCAAGGATTAAACTTGTTTTTAGGTAAAATGATTAAGGGTTTAATGTATCAACGATACCTGCTTGGTATGGAAACGGTTGTCACTTCAATTTTTAAAACACCGGTCATTGATTCTATTTTAGCAAATATACTGTCAAAGTAATTAGAAAATGATGCTGATGTAAGTGTTGCAATAGGAATAAATGGTATATTACCAGATGTGTCTTCATATGTTAATAACGCCCCAATAAAACATGATGGGGGTGTGTCTTCTGTAATTATTCCTATAATATGGTCTGAAAATGCCCTTGGCCATTCCAACACATCTATTGAATCAGTGAGAAAAAACTGAAACTCTGAAGTTTTAATACCAAACCTCTTACTTTCAATTATGTCTTTTCTAGACAGAAACCTCAGAAATACAGCCATTACAAGTGAGGAGATCACCAATGATACGTCTGTTCTCGCTGACTGTTACCGGTAAAGTGATTAAAAACATACTATGACACCCACCTATGTAAGGGTCAATGCTCCTGTTTTTTGTATCCATAGGGGAGAGTATCATGATCTCCTTCGTACTTTCTCTTTGGACCAGTTACCTTAAACTGTTTAACTTCATCTGTTGTTACAATATCTCTATATTTTGTTCGTCTAATCCTGTGCTCATCAATTTCAACGATTTTAGAAGCTTCACTTAAAACCATCTCTTTTAGTTTCCCAAAATTCAAAATTTTTGATGTTTTAATATTGAGAGTAAGCCCTTTGATTTTACAAACCGGGATAAATTTCTGTTGATTTGTCGACCAGACAAGGTACGCGTATGTTTTAGGCCCCCCAGAGACAAACTCAGTAATGTATGAGCCGGGTCCATACTCTACCAATTCATCGGTCATTTCGCCGAGGTAATCTCCTGTAGGCACCCTATACAGCCCTTCGTGGTAGTAATATATAATACTATCTGTATCCCAATATAGTACTTGATCTCCTAAGGCATCAAGGTGTTCATACAACTTTAGTCTAGCGTGAGCAGTAGTGAAGGCTGCCATAACTACATTTACAGTTCTTAAAGACTCACTAGCCTCTTCAATATTTTGCCAATTTACTAGCACAACATCTTGGTTAATAGCCTGAAAGTATTTTAACTTACCCTCAGGATTGGTTAATAACCGAAAGAACTCTTTGGCATCTCGGATGATTGATGTTTTCATCATATTTTCCCTTTGCCCAAATTTACCCCAAAAACTGTTTAGCATCAATTTTGCTACTGATCTTAAGCCCCCATTTTTAACAATATGTTCCTTTGTCATTTCTATACCTTCACGCTCAAGAAATTTTGCAATGTACTGTTTCTTATCCTCCTCAGTCTTAGACCACCCAGGGTATCCAGATGCCTCCTGCTTTAGTTTTAAAAATTTATCAATAAACTCAGTGAATAGCCCTCCTTTCTCATATGTGGCTACCTCATACTCCCACAACTCATACATATCCTGTATAATGTAGCCTTTCTCTACAGCCTTCCTAATCTCATCCATTGTCCACGTCCCAACCAATGCTCTATCTTCACTCTCGTGAAAACAATCCCCCTGGTACATTATTTCCCCACATGTTCTGCAAAGAACAAACATCAATTTATCATGAACACGTGTTGGTAAAACTGGATGATACAAGTTGAAAGGAGGTAAGATCTTGCATTTCAACAGTCCATCTACTTCCATACCTCTCTTTCTACATTCCTTATTACCAACATATATAGTTGGATGACCTATAGGATATTTACAGTATTTATTTACAAAAGGATATAGCGAGCAAACATCGACGTATTGAATAGTCTCTCCAGGGCCGCATTTATGGTAAGTTTTTGCGTTTCCTGTTCTACCTCCAAAGAATGCGTCTCTAGGATTTAATGGAAGTGTACTTAAAATAGGTAATTTGTCTAGATGGTTGAGTTTTTGATCCTTTTTCAGCTTATGGAATTCACATTCCCACATCTGCACCACATCTCCGAGCTTTTCAATTTTAGCTTTGGTTCTCTCGTAACGGAGATGAAGTGAATCAGAAGGGTCCTCTTTTAATGGGGTATCGCGATTATAGGGGAAGCATTTAGGGCACCCGTGCCAGTAACATCCGTGGAACTCGTATATGTTTTCGCCATCAAACCCATCTACTTTCATCCCCTTTATAACAACCTCTTTACTACGTCCAGCATGATTGATTGTCACCCCACGTCTTTCCTCCTCCCAGGTAAGCCACTGTAGAGCAACAGCTGATTGGGTAGAAGACCGGTAACCATTTTTAGGGATCAGACCGATTGTATTTGGTTTTAGAAAGTTACGGCGAAAGGCCAGATTGCAGGCACTAGCAATTGTTAGGGACTCAAGAAATGGATCTACATTACATCGTTCAAGTAGCAATGATCTAAATTTGATACATGCCTGAGCTAAAATGTCAACGTCTGACATGCAATATTCCAATAATTCTTTTTTTAAATTAAATTCATACTTTTTAGCAGCCTGTTCATTGTACCATTTGTCAAAGTCATTATGGGATTTCTCAAACATGGATTCGGGACAGTAGTACTTTTTATCAGGCATAGGGCCTATGTAATTTTGATTTGCTACTGTATTGAACAAATGTGGGAAGTAACCTTTCTTCTTTTCAGGTGGTAAGTCAAAAGCTTTCGGTAAGGCAGATAAGGACATGGGAAAGTAGCTAAGGGAGTCAATAAATCTAACGTTAGCCACCTCCATCAAAATAATTTTAGTTCCTCTTGGGATGATGTTTGGTGTGAATTTTGTTTCTTCAAGGATATACCTAAGTATAAATTGAAAGTCAAACCCTTGTCCGTTGTGTGCAATTACACAGACGTTTTTGAATTGTTTGCGGGCTTCCATTACATAGTTCATGAACTGCCTAACAGGATTGCTATCAAATATTTTATAACGTTCCGAACAAGATTCACATTCACCCCCATTGATGCATTTGAAACAAAACTGTTGTGAAACACATAAATTCACTTTATGTAACTTAGTCTCGGGATCTGAGGGTAGGGACTCATCTTGGCGTGTTTCCAGATCAAAGAAAATAAATAGGTAGTCACGGTCTTTTGGGCTTTTCTTGTCTATCTGAATGTAACATTTATGATTGGGATCTTTAAATGTACCACAAGGGTGACAATATACCTCTCCACACACATGAGCCGATTTACGTTTAGTCGGGAATATCATTTTTTCACACCCTCGGCAGAATTTAATTGTTTTACAAATCTGTCTCTGATGGGCAATAAAGCACCGTTCATTTTTGAAAAATCGGTTACAATAGCGGCAAGATATGCCGGCATCTTCCTCTACACAAGGAGGTGAGAAGGTGTGACAAGATGGACAGATGTTCGAGCAGCGGTGCTCACCTTTATGCTCATAGGGTATGTGACATGCGTCACAAAAGTAACCACAGGCAAAAGCGGCTGTTAAGTTTGTAATTACATTATAATGGTTATCATGGTACAATAAGTTGATTTTAAACTTTGCTTCACTATTACCGCCAGAGAAATATACATTCCGGCCTTTGCTATCGTAATTATACACAGTTATTTTATATTTCTTTAAGTGTGCCTGGAACTTTTCAAGTTCAGGGATACCTGACCCCTCTTTAGGCATTTCAACTCTAGCTTTAGCTATAAGTTTTTTTGCCCTAATTGTCTGTCGCAAGCACTTGTCTTGACGAATACCTCGAATTTGAGGATCCATTTTTACATATGCTTTACCCACTACTATTGCTCTAGCTAGACATAAGTTGTCAGTGTTATTTATTACTACTATCCCCTTTCTTGCTTTACATTCTTCATTAAATGAATTGTACATTCCCGAACGCACTCTACCCCTGCCTACAGGAACATTGACTCTAGAAACACTTACTGTAAACGTATCACTACTAGTAACTGACTCTGAGTTACTTTGAATGATACCCCCAAAAATAGCCCATAATGAATCAGCTGTAACCTCGGAGGCTAGTTGTGGAACAACATACCCAGGTTCTTTAGATTTCAAATTAATAGAGGTAAGAGTAAACCCTAAGTAGTCAGTTGGTGAACAGTCGTGTTTAGATTGTTCTACTATTTGCTCAAGGCCCTTGCGTATCCACTCTAATTCAGATACACCTTCCGGAGGTTCAGTAAATTTAAAGGTAGTTTTCCATCCATAAAGCCTAAACTTTGGCACAAATGTTCTGTTTTCATCGATAAAAGTAACGGGGCCGGTAGATTTATGAGAACCTTTTTGGCAAACTCCGTCACAGGACTCCATAATATAAATGTCTAAGGATAAGTTAAGAGCTCAAAACACGTCTATCCCCAGCAAAGTCAGATGATAGTCTAAAGTAGCTGGTCTATCCACGCTATATATACGGTACTGTAAGCGACGGTGCTGCCTCCAGTGGCAAAACATCAAACTACAACGCAACTCAAACTAGCAACTCTAGTGGTAAAACATGGAACTATGGTGACAACACCAACTGGTAACAAACTAAAATAATAAAATCAAACAATGGTGGTGTTGTCACCATAGTTCCATGTTTTACCACTAGAGTCGCTAGTTTGAGTTGCGTTGTAGTTTGATGTTTTGCCACTGGAGGCAGCACCGTCGCTTATAGTACCGTATATATAGCGTGGATAGACCAGCTACTTTAGACTATCATCTGACTTTGCTGGGGATAGACGTGTTTTGAGCTCTTAACTTATCCTTAGACATTTATATTATGGAGTCCTGTGACGGAGTTTGCCAAAAAGGTTCTCATAAATCTACCGGCCCCGTTACTTTTATCGATGAAAACAGAACATTTGTGCCAAAGTTTAGGCTTTATGGATGGAAAACTACCTTTAAATTTACTGAACCTCCGGAAGGTGTATCTGAATTAGAGTGGATACGCAAGGGCCTTGAGCAAATAGTAGAACAATCTAAACACGACTGTTCACCAACTGACTACTTAGGGTTTACTCTTACCTCTATTAATTTGAAATCTAAAGAACCTGGGTATGTTGTTCCACAACTAGCCTCCGAGGTTACAGCTGATTCATTATGGGCTATTTTTGGGGGTATCATTCAAAGTAACTCAGAGTCAGTTACTAGTAGTGATACGTTTACAGTAAGTGTTTCTAGAGTCAATGTTCCTGTAGGCAGGGGTAGAGTGCGTTCGGGAATGTACAATTCATTTAATGAAGAATGTAAAGCAAGAAAGGGGATAGTAGTAATAAATAACACTGACAACTTATGTCTAGCTAGAGCAATAGTAGTGGGTAAAGCATATGTAAAAATGGATCCTCAAATTCGAGGTATTCGTCAAGACAAGTGCTTGCGACAGACAATTAGGGCAAAAAAACTTATAGCTAAAGCTAGAGTTGAAATGCCTAAAGAGGGGTCAGGTATCCCTGAACTTGAAAAGTTCCAGGCACACTTAAAGAAATATAAAATAACTGTGTATAATTACGATAGCAAAGGCCGGAATGTATATTTCTCTGGCGGTAATAGTGAAGCAAAGTTTAAAATCAACTTATTGTACCATGATAACCATTATAATGTAATTACAAACTTAACAGCCGCTTTTGCCTGTGGTTACTTTTGTGACGCATGTCACATACCCTATGAGCATAAAGGTGAGCACCGCTGCTCGAACATCTGTCCATCTTGTCACACCTTCTCACCTCCTTGTGTAGAGGAAGATGCCGGCATATCTTGCCGCTATTGTAACCGATTTTTCAAAAATGAACGGTGCTTTATTGCCCATCAGAGACAGATTTGTAAAACAATTAAATTCTGCCGAGGGTGTGAAAAAATGATATTCCCGACTAAACGTAAATCGGCTCATGTGTGTGGAGAGGTATATTGTCACCCTTGTGGTACATTTAAAGATCCCAATCATAAATGTTACATTCAGATAGACAAGAAAAGCCCAAAAGACCGTGACTACCTATTTATTTTCTTTGATCTGGAAACACGCCAAGATGAGTCCCTACCCTCAGATCCCGAGACTAAGTTACATAAAGTGAATTTATGTGTTTCACAACAGTTTTGTTTCAAATGCATCAATGGGGGTGAATGTGAATCTTGTTCGGAACGTTATAAAATATTTGATAGCAATCCTGTTAGGCAGTTCATGAACTATGTAATGGAAGCCCGCAAACAATTCAAAAACGTCTGTGTAATTGCACACAACGGACAAGGGTTTGACTTTCAATTTATACTTAGGTATATCCTTGAAGAAACAAAATTCACACCAAACATCATCCCAAGAGGAACTAAAATTATTTTGATGGAGGTGGCTAACGTTAGATTTATTGACTCCCTTAGCTACTTTCCCATGTCCTTATCTGCCTTACCGAAAGCTTTTGACTTACCACCTGAAAAGAAGAAAGGTTACTTCCCACATTTGTTCAATACAGTAGCAAATCAAAATTACATAGGCCCTATGCCTGATAAAAAGTACTACTGTCCCGAATCCATGTTTGAGAAATCCCATAATGACTTTGACAAATGGTACAATGAACAGGCTGCTAAAAAGTATGAATTTAATTTAAAAAAAGAATTATTGGAATATTGCATGTCAGACGTTGACATTTTAGCTCAGGCATGTATCAAATTTAGATCATTGCTACTTGAACGATGTAATGTAGATCCATTTCTTGAGTCCCTAACAATTGCTAGTGCCTGCAATCTGGCCTTTCGCCGTAACTTTCTAAAACCAAATACAATCGGTCTGATCCCTAAAAATGGTTACCGGTCTTCTACCCAATCAGCTGTTGCTCTACAGTGGCTTACCTGGGAGGAGGAAAGACGTGGGGTGACAATCAATCATGCTGGACGTAGTAAAGAGGTTGTTATAAAGGGGATGAAAGTAGATGGGTTTGATGGCGAAAACATATACGAGTTCCACGGATGTTACTGGCACGGGTGCCCTAAATGCTTCCCCTATAATCGCGATACCCCATTAAAAGAGGACCCTTCTGATTCACTTCATCTCCGTTACGAGAGAACCAAAGCTAAAATTGAAAAGCTCGGAGATGTGGTGCAGATGTGGGAATGTGAATTCCATAAGCTGAAAAAGGATCAAAAACTCAACCATCTAGACAAATTACCTATTTTAAGTACACTTCCATTAAATCCTAGAGACGCATTCTTTGGAGGTAGAACAGGAAACGCAAAAACTTACCATAAATGCGGCCCTGGAGAGACTATTCAATACGTCGATGTTTGCTCGCTATATCCTTTTGTAAATAAATACTGTAAATATCCTATAGGTCATCCAACTATATATGTTGGTAATAAGGAATGTAGAAAGAGAGGTATGGAAGTAGATGGACTGTTGAAATGCAAGATCTTACCTCCTTTCAACTTGTATCATCCAGTTTTACCAACACGTGTTCATGATAAATTGATGTTTGTTCTTTGCAGAACATGTGGGGAAATAATGTACCAGGGGGATTGTTTTCACGAGAGTGAAGATAGAGCATTGGTTGGGACGTGGACAATGGATGAGATTAGGAAGGCTGTAGAGAAAGGCTACATTATACAGGATATGTATGAGTTGTGGGAGTATGAGGTAGCCACATATGAGAAAGGAGGGCTATTCACTGAGTTTATTGATAAATTTTTAAAACTAAAGCAGGAGGCATCTGGATACCCTGGGTGGTCTAAGACTGAGGAGGATAAGAAACAGTACATTGCAAAATTTCTTGAGCGTGAAGGTATAGAAATGACAAAGGAACATATTGTTAAAAATGGGGGCTTAAGATCAGTAGCAAAATTGATGCTAAACAGTTTTTGGGGTAAATTTGGGCAAAGGGAAAATATGATGAAAACATCAATCATCCGAGATGCCAAAGAGTTCTTTCGGTTATTAACCAATCCTGAGGGTAAGTTAAAATACTTTCAGGCTATTAACCAAGATGTTGTGCTAGTAAATTGGCAAAATATTGAAGAGGCTAGTGAGTCTTTAAGAACTGTAAATGTAGTTATGGCAGCCTTCACTACTGCTCACGCTAGACTAAAGTTGTATGAACACCTTGATGCCTTAGGAGATCAAGTACTATATTGGGATACAGATAGTATTATATATTACTACCACGAAGGGCTGTATAGGGTGCCTACAGGAGATTACCTCGGCGAAATGACCGATGAATTGGTAGAGTA
Source organism: Macrosteles quadrilineatus (assembly GCF_028750875.1). Taxonomy (NCBI): domain Eukaryota; kingdom Metazoa; phylum Arthropoda; class Insecta; order Hemiptera; family Cicadellidae; genus Macrosteles; species Macrosteles quadrilineatus. Next base: position 14,914,881 of record NW_026542598.1, on the reverse strand, counting down.
TGGACCCGGCTCATACATTACTGAGTTTGTCTCTGGGGGGCCTAAAACATACGCGTACCTTGTCTGGTCGACAAATCAACAGAAATTTATCCCGGTTTGTAAAATCAAAGGGCTTACTCTCAATATTAAAACATCAAAAATTTTGAATTTTGGGAAACTAAAAGAGATGGTTTTAAGTGAAGCTTCTAAAATCGTTGAAATTGATGAGCACAGGATTAGACGAACAAAATATAGAGATATTGTAACAACAGATGAAGTTAAACAGTTTAAGGTAACTGGTCCAAAGAGAAAGTACGAAGGAGATCATGATACTCTCCCCTATGGATACAAAAAACAGGAGCATTGACCCTTACATAGGTGGGTGTCATAGTATGTTTTTAATCACTTTACCGGTAACAGTCAGCGAGAACAGACGTATCATTGGTGATCTCCTCACTTGTAATGGCTGTATTTCTGAGGTTTCTGTCTAGAAAAGACATAATTGAAAGTAAGAGGTTTGGTATTAAAACTTCAGAGTTTCAGTTTTTTCTCACTGATTCAATAGATGTGTTGGAATGGCCAAGGGCATTTTCAGACCATATTATAGGAATAATTACAGAAGACACACCCCCATCATGTTTTATTGGGGCGTTATTAACATATGAAGACACATCTGGTAATATACCATTTATTCCTATTGCAACACTTACATCAGCATCATTTTCTAATTACTTTGACAGTATATTTGCTAAAATAGAATCAATGACCGGTGTTTTAAAAATTGAAGTGACAACCGTTTCCATACCAAGCAGGTATCGTTGATACATTAAACCCTTAATCATTTTACCTAAAAACAAGTTTAATCCTTGAGCATCTATGAACATGAGATATTCCTCTTAAACTTTCTCCAGAATAGCTTCCAAATAAAATGTTGGAATATGTATCAAAGTAAAGTAAATTGGAACAATGCAATTTTATATCAGAATATAAATATTAAAAATATATAATTCACCTTAAATACCAGATTATAGTTCGAGGTGTTTCCTTGTGTGTATATGAGTATGTGTACTCGCCCAACAGGCAGGCTTAAAATCCATAAGTCCAGGGGCTGGTACGGAGGTTGGCCTAAAAATCGTAAAACATTGCGTTATCCTCCCTATGTGTGAGTGTGTGTGTGTGTGTGTGTACTCGCCCAACAGGCAGGCTTAAAATCCATAAGTCCAGGGGCTGGTACGGAGGTTGGCCTAAGAATCGTAAAACATTGCGTTATCCTCCATGTCACCTAATTTCCCTTTCACCTCGGACTATAATCTGACAAAAAAATAACAAAAAATTAAAAAATCTCTGTCATTCTTAGTAAATAAAATGTCGTAGGCTAAAATGAACGGTTCGCCTAGTAAATGGCCTGATGACTTTTAAAATGAACGGGTTGACAGAGACAAAAAAACATATAAAAGAAAAATATCCTTTGTCAATGGTAAAAAGGGTTAATTGAAAGGCTTCACCGAGTAAATAACCCTTTACATTTGTCAAAGGGGAAAAAATTGGGAGGTGGCAAATCTGTTATGGAGTGGCCATCACCATACGCTGCGATGGTTGGGGCAGCCTACCCCAGAGGTTAGGACTCTTGGTGAAGCTCTGGGTTAACAAAAAGAACGCGCTGAGACCCTACGGCCTAGCCTAACAGCTTACCGTGGTGTGGAAACTGGGTCACCTAAGCTCTTTTGAGATTAGGCAGCTACATACAATTGAAATAAGATTAAAAAAGGTTGCAGCTATAGTTTAATTATATGTCTAGGTAGTGTTGACGTCTAAAGTCTTAAGCATGGAAATGATTTTTAAAACCATTAACTTAACACCATTTACTTGAAATGAGTATACTCCTCCTCCTCTTCTTTTTCCCCTTCGTCGTCCCTCTCCTTTTCTTCCTCCATTTCCCTCATCTTATCCTCTTCTTCCTCCTTTTCCTCTTCCTCTTCCTGCTCCTACTCCTTCTCCTTTTCTTCCTCCTTCTATTTCTTCTCCACCTTCTCCTCCTTTTTCTCTTTCTTCTCCTCTTCTTCCTCCTTCTCCTCCTACTCCAGGTATAATATGTTTAATTACATATTTAGAAATTGAATACGCAACCTTTATTTTATTTTTTATCTTCTGTTCTTTATTTATCCTTATAATGGGTGTTCTATGTTTACAAGTCCGTAAAATGATTAGTTTTCATTGCTCTAAAACTAATTTCAAACACATAATAAGAAATAAATTTACTAAAATAAACAGTACAATCAAATTGTTTCTCTATAATCCCTGGTAGGTATATAACTTTTACTGTAGATTTAAGCAACCATATTAACCAATTCCCATCTGTACTCTAATTCTGTTGAAAAGTGTAACTAGTTGACCATAGCATTCAGAAATTATCTAGACATTTAAGCATAGACCTTGACAAGAGGTGATCAGGACAGTAGACTGTGTCCATAGAAAATAATCATTAGCACTATATAGGAATGACTAAATGTTTACACTATTAACCAGAGATAATACCAATTTAACATCAGTATAAAAAAGGATACATTAGAAGTTGTATACTGGTAAATCTAAACATAGAGCTATTATCAGTGCATTAGGTTCAATAACTTAAGTCAACATACATTCTAAGCTCTCCACTGTTGGGATATGACAGGTATAAAGAAAGATGTTAGACGATAATGCACAGGCAAAAATCATCAGGTAGTTAAAAAAGTATGTTTACAGTTACAACAACAAAAAGTCATAGACAGTAAATTAAACACTTAACAAAGCCATTGATATTATTACTATGTGGTTAGCTAAACAGAAAACTGTTAACACACAAGGATTATAACAGGTTTTAATGTAGGTAGCAACAAGTTATACAGTAAACAGCTGCTGAGGTGGTGCATAAATGTGTATGTTGATCCATGAAAATATCAACAGGAAGTTACACCAGAAACCACAATCGATGGTGATAAAGTCAACACATATCAGTATTAGTTATCATATGTACAACTCTATAAAAGTTATTGTGTATTAGAACAGTACAATTATTAAGTGTAATACAATGCAGTACAAGTAATAAGTGGGTTCAGTACAGTACAGATGTAATACAGTGCAATACAAGTGTAATACAATATATTACAAGTGTGATACAGTACAGTACACATGTAATGTACCAATTTCAAGTTACAAGGATACAGGTAATTAATTTAAATCAGGTTACATTCATTACCATAAACTTGGTAAATTACCCTATTTGTTTCTTGTTATTCAACGTTTCAATAATTCAAGCACAAGTGATAAAGCTTCATCAACACTAGTTTAATTCCAAAAATACTTGTTTTAGACTGTATACATAACTAAGGTTCAAAGTTAAGGTTATGTCACAGCTGATTAATTTGGCAGAAACATATTACACAAGAAATACCAGATATGAAGATGGGTATTAGTAAGATACAAACCTATAACCTCTGGGATCATAGTTCACACTACTCCCACTTCAATACTAAAACTCAAAGTATTAACCCAACCAGATCGGTGACTGATAGGATTCGAACCCACAACCTCTGAATTGAGGTAGTGCATAGATATAAAAATTCGGATGTTATGCCAGAAAGATGAAGTCATTCACTTATCAGATTTACAACACTCCACAAAAGTGATAGTATATTAGTTGGGTGTATTAAAATACATTACAAGTAATAGTAAAAAGTACAGTACTCATTTTTTAATATGTTGGTGTAATCTTTTGTAGTAAATCTTCAGTGCCGGTTCGTTAGTCTCATAGTAATAGTTAAATTAAATGTTACAGTGATACAGATAAGTCTGTAATGGTTACCATTAATAAATCATTTAAGTAAGGTTATCGTCATTAATATAGAACAAGCTTTATCAGGTATTCTGTAGATGCTTTGTTAGTCAATATATCATTAAATCAAATTACACTGGGCAAATTTCATCGAGACTAGCGCTCCAGTGTCACAAATATGAATGAATAGACTTGGTATAATACAGAAAGTGAGGTTATGTTACAGATACAATCTTGGCATGGAAATTCACAGCTGATTAATTTAGCAGGTACATGTTACAAAACCATAAGAAATACCGGTTATGAAACAATTAGATATACTAGTAGGGTTTAAGCCCTAGACTAAACCACTAAACTCTCTATACCATACTAAAACTCATTTTGACCAAGAATGAAACAATCAGTGGCTGGTAGGACTCAAACCCTCAGCCTCTGAGATTGAAGGTCTACACTACTACAGCTACAATACAACATCATACCAAAATCAACATATCACCCCGACCGGAAATAAACATTTAGTGACTAATAGGATTCGAACCCGCAAACCTCTGGGATCAAAAGCTCATACACAGACAGGAGACTACAATACAACACCGAAAATCAACATATCACCCCAACCGGAAATGAAACATTTAGTGACTAATAGGATTCGAACCCGCAAACCTCTGGGATCAAAAGCTCATACACAGACAGGAGACTACAATACAACACCGAAAATCAACATATCACCCCAACCGGAAATAAACATTTGGTGACTGGCAGGATTCAAACCAACAAACCTCTGAGACCAGAGGCTCATACACGGCCAACTACTAGATAGAAACATTATTCAGATTAAACATCATTCCAACAATACATAGCATATATGAAATGACCACGTTGGTATCACCATAGATAAAACATACTCCCTTAGTAGATTTCTCATCCTTATGGAACAGCTGAAGACAATTTTATTGTTAGTTCTGTACGGTTTATGTAGAGGTCGTCTTTTGTTTACAATTTTTTCCCGTTATTACAGCCATTTAAAACATCGTTTAACCAAATAATACGATCTAATCATAAACAATAACTTTTCCCCTAGTTATATAACCAAACAGCAAAGCACAAATCAAGAAAATAACCCTAAAATAATAGAAACAAAGTTTCGTCGACACTAGCGCCTTTGTGTCACGTACATGAACTAGACACGAAAAACGTGCTTCAAAATTTACAATGGGATGAGAAGTATACTTGTGTTAGTTAGTCTATGCCGTCTATGGTATCACTTAGCAAGAGTTGGCGGTATCACCTAATTACAGAGGTTATATAAGATGGCGGGAACCTACGTATGCAATACGTAAAGTGAGGCTTGGCGGGAAGATGAGGTTACGTTGTTTGGCGCGATAATAAAAGTGAGGTTATGTTACTTGGCGGTAAGGTGTTTTTTTTCATTTAGCGGGAAGGTAAGGTTTTTTTGTTTGACGTGAAAATAAAAGTTAGGTTATGTCACTTGGTGTGTAGATAAGGGTTTTTTTCGTTTGGCGGGAATTGGCTAGAAGGTAAGGTTTTTTTTCGTTTGGCGCGAAAATAAAAGTTAGTTATGTCACTAGGCGGGAAGGTGAAGTTTTTTTTTTCGTTTAGCGCGAAAGTGAGGCGGGAAGGTGATTTTTTCGTTTGGCGCGAAAATAAAAGTGAGGTTATGTAACTTGGCGGGAAAATAAAAGTTAGGTTAGACCACGTGGGTAAAAGTGTGGTTAGACCACGTGGGTAAAAGTATGGTTAGACCACGTGGGTAAAAGTGTGGTTAGACCACGTGGGACACCAGGGGGCATAGTTTAAGGGGAGGAGTGGGGATGAAATGCTGCTCTCTGATTGGTGCCCGCAAGAGCTGGGTATCCTACTCCCTGTATAAATGTTGAATAGATATTGTATACATTAGTTAAAAGACATAAACATTAGAAATTAGATTATAGCTTATACTACACATATTAAACAGTACAAATATAATACAGTGTCAGTATACAGTTATTAAATAAAAATTTACGCAGGTATAAAAATAGCAGTTTATTTACGTTAGATAGATATAAATCTATTCCCCATAAGAGCCCATGTTGGGCCCAAGGTATCGGCCCTAACTACTAATAGACCCTGTAGTTGGTTTGACGATGATTACACTTTGGTTTGTAGATATGTTAGGAAGGACAGTGCAATAGGCTTACATCATTGACTATCCTAATGGAAAAGAAAAAAAAATCAAAAGTTTATTTCTATGTACAGAATACAAAATAAACAAGTTAAAGTATAACAAATAATGTTATGCTGTAGTATTGGTTTGTTAAACTGCTTACTAATGCTAATGTATCTGCTCTTCTGATGTGTTAGGTAAGATATACAACTGTTTTACATGAAGCATAAAGAAAAACTACTCATTACCCTACGTTCATTTTTAAATCATTGATTTTCTTTACAAAACATTCACTAAACACATTTACAAACAGAAATAACTAATTTATACTAATATATTTATTAGTATTACGTGTACCTTCGTTCGTTCTATATAGAAGTAACATTTATCTAGATTGAAACTAAACAGCTTTCGCACTTCAGCTTGGCAATTTCATTATTTTAAAACGTTTTTATTAGCTCGCTTTCTTGTCCGGTACAAATTTTGCAATCGATTTTATACTAAGTTCCCGATGAGCTAGAGACTTGAAACTTGAAACATAGCTCACAAATGGATGACAATGCAATATTATATGATTTAATTTTCATATTTCCCTTGGGCTACGCCCCATGGGCTTGTTTTATTAGCTCGCTAGTTGCTTTCCTACAAATTTTTATATCAATCTTAAACGAAGTTCCCGATGAGCTAGAGACTTGTAATTTGAAACATAGCTCACAAATGGATGACAATGCAATATTATATCATTTGATTTTCATATTTCCCTTGGGATACGCCCCATGGGCTTCCACATTTTCATGTTTACATTTTGAAAGAATGTAAACATATCAATTAATTTAAGTCAGCTGTAAATACTTAAATTTGACAGTTCGAAGAGCAGATTTTATGAGGTACAAGTTCTGCTCCGGATATATTCTAAAAATATAAAACAAGCATTTTAAAGTCAAGATAAAACATCTGATTAGAGATAATAATCAGGTTTTGGTTATATATTAACAGGTCATATAAAATATATTTAACATATTTACACATTAAAGACTAAAAAGTTGAAAATAATTTATAAATAAAAAGTTTTCTTAAAACAAAACGTTTTTAAACGCACTAAAAAGTAGAAAATAATAGCTTTTTATTTATAAATTATTATACTTTTATACGAAAACATTGAAAGGTCAAAGCAGCATGGTCGATTTTAAGGACAGAAAAATACTTGCGTTAGCAGTTTTCATGTTCCAAGTACTGTATAACCATCGATTATAACTTTTTTGAAATTTTTGAAACCTTTTTGAAGTTTTTTTTTTAAACCACCAAGGAACAACCCGATTCATCGGCACATGGACACCCCACCTCTAGTTTTTAACACAGTATAAATAGGTCATAGTGAAATGTAACTCTGGTAATTTATAGCCCCAGATAATTACCTGAGCGTGTGCCTAGATTGTTGCAAGTGATTAGGTAATTGAAGCATCTAGGAATGCAGGTGACCGGCGCAAAGCCAATTACTTAACTATTACAACTCACGGCGTGTGAGCAGCGGACATTGTAGTGTGAGATGTTCTGCAATTACTAGGAAATCATTATTTCATTTGCAATGGGAACGGTCAGAATTATACAATTCGATTTATATCTCTGTTTGTTGGTTACTTGAGCTTATTAATTTACAGAATTTTTTAAGGTTTTTTTAACATTGATGCATCATTAAATTTGTATTATATTTGAAGTAGAATATATAAAAAATAAGAGTGAGAACACGGAGAGTGGGGCCATTGACTATATTTTGAATACCGAAACTACAACACAATTCTATACACTAAAATATAAAATATTACCGTACGGTATTCACTTAGTAAGAACTGAATGTAAATGGTGTTGGGAGACGAATTTTCTTTTTATTCGTATTCAGCACTAACCTGTCACAATACTAGGCAAAAAACTGTACAATTGTTTCAACACAACCTTTATAGTCGGTCGATATATTGCTAAGTCTAAATACTTAGCAAAATTATAAATTATAAATTATTTTATCATTACTGACTTGTACTGAATTTGAAATTTAATCAATATTTTTGTTGATTATTTGAGTAAAAGTGTTCCTAGTAACTTCCTAAAAGAGATCACATAGGCTACCCACACCAGGCATTTAGTTCAATAGACTGTATAAACGATTAGGCTATCAAAGAGTAACTAACCTACACTTCGTTTGTCACTTAAAGATTATATAAAATTAAAGACTTATATCTTAAATAGATAAGAATGTGTACAAACAAATACGATTCATGGAGATTACTAGAGCTACTAAATAGAGGGTGTTTACTGTATTAAAAAACTGTTCTATAATCCACTTATAACTCAACCGCTGGAGGTAGTCAATCCATAAATTCGTTTTCGACTTCTGGAATCGTGTGAACTGACACATAAATATGTATATGGCACATCACGCAACGTTTTACTTGAGGGCGTGCTGCGAGTGTGTGTTACGTTACTCTCATATCACACACACACTACACGCTTGTGTAACGGGCGAATTCAATTTGGAGTTGTGCTAGAGCTTTGTAGGGAATGAAATGCATTGCTAAACTTAATTTTCGCCATCACTTATTTTATACGAAAATGCGACATAAGTTGTAATTTCACCGTAAAATACTGTTGAATAGTGTCAGAGGCTAATTAATACAGCAAGTTTGTCTTCACATTGTAGGATAGGTTTCGATTCATAAAACCTATTTCTACAGTTTTTGTTTTTATTTGAAACATAATGTATATAGAAAAATGATAAGCGTTAACTCAAATACAGGTGAATTTTTAGATAGGATGTACTGTTAATTTTTAGATATATTAACATTTTCAAACTTTAAATTAAAATAAATGCAGACTATACAGGGTTACGCAAAAAACTGGAACACCCCAGTTAACTTTTTAACGCGTTGCAGTAGGAAAACCAAACTCAGCATTACAACATAAGAAATTGCACTTTTTCATCAAAGTTACAACTTTGCCCCAGCCCCCGAAATGGGGTATTTTTGGTGCATCCCCAAATTTTCAAACATAAACATCTATCATGTGACCCCTCATTTTAAACGGTTTCTCAAGACGAATTAAATGGCGCAAACTAGAGGTCACTATCACACCCCTAATCAAAATGGCAGCGATTTTAATTATTTAAGATGAGCAAGCAAGATAAAGTCTGGACACCCCCATACTTTAAAAATGATGAACCCTTTAAAATGAGGGGTCACATGATAGGTGTTTACATTCGAAAATTTGGGGCTGCCCTCAAAATACCCCATTTCGGGGGCTGGGGCAAAGTTGTAACTTAGATGAAAAAGTGCAATTTCTTATGTTGTCTATACGTGCCGAGTTTGGTTTTCCTACAGCAACGCGTTAAAAAGATAACAGAATTTTGCCTAACCACGACAAGATAAGTAGATCCCATGGCGAGGTCAATGTCAAGGTCGCGTTTTGTGATGAGTCACGTGATGAGTCTGCCAGTCATCGCAGCTGTGAACAAACGTTCTGAACCTGAACTGCACAGTCTGGCCAACCTACACCGCACATAACCGCATAAATACAAGGAAAACTAAATATACATTGATTATCTGTGATTAAATTCTCAGCCTATGTATTTTGTTGACAAATATATATGTGTGAAATCATCTTTCAAGATTCTCTACACACGTAGGGTAGTTTTACTATTTTCATTTTATTGTAGTTTGCTTGTTTATGGCCTTTTTTTAATTTGGAATTTAAATTTATAAAAATATTCCTAAAGTTTTTATTCTCACTTTAAATGAGACACTCTTGTCTAACACACTGTGTATAGACACATTTTTCAGACAAAAATAATAAGCCTAACCTCAAATAAACTGAAATGAGTTTTTACATAGGGTGTAAATTTTTAGATACTGTATATAGTAATTTTCCAATCTTTATATTAAAATAAATGCACACTGTAAACCACAGGTAAGAATATCTCATGGCCCGGTCAGTGTCAAGGTCGTGTGTAGTGATGAGTCTGCCATCATCGCAGCTGTAAAAGCAGACGTACTGAACATTACATGTATTCATTGACATTACTGAATAAACTGACCGACCTACACCTCACATAACTGATATATATAACTAATTTAGTGATTAATACTGTGCATAAAGCCATAGAAAGCTAAATATACATAACAATTAATCTGTGATAAAACACGATTACGAGTACAGCTTTGTAATTAAATTATCAGCCTGTGTATTTAGTTGAAAAATATACATGAAATCTTCTTTCTAGATTCTCTAAACACGTAGTCTTACTAATTTTATTTATTTTTTAATACGAATCTAGGGAAATTGCTTCTTTATTACTAGTTATTCTTGTATCATGAATGCATCAAACTAAATTTTTGAACTACTTTGCCAAGAAAATGTTTTTAAAAAGAAATTAATGCTGTATAAGCCTATAACTAAGATTATTATTTTTTGAGGTAATTATCAATTTAATGAGGACATATGGTTCTAGACGTAGTTTTAAAATCTAAGTGCCGAGGCCAAAGTTTATAGACTGTATCAAGGTATTGTAACTTTCACCAGCCAAAGTCCAAGTTTCCTAGAACCGATGTTGCAAGTCATTGTGTCACCTGTCCACCGCGTCCTCACAGTTACGAAATGTTTAAACCTTTTTAGCGATATTTGCTAAGAATTTCCCAGATATCTAAAAATCAGATAGTCAATAGAGAACCAGGAGCTCTCTAAAAGTGAATTTTTGATATATGCATAATTTCTTTTTTAATGTGAAGTAGTGCATTTTTTTAATTAATAAAACTACTAATGTAACCTTGTCCCATAAAAAGTTTGAAATATAATATATTTTGTTTCTGCATCAGTCCATGGGCATGTAAACAATATACCATGGTAGAGATGACTTTCAGGATATATTCTACTACTTCTCTAAACTTAATCCGTAGAGCTATTGTAAATCGTATTGTACATTTTATTCCATGATTTTATTCATAGCTAAAATTTAATCACCATCGAATTGTTTTATAAAACAAACCCATTTACTATGGCTCCTATCTCATGTAAACTATTACAGTTTCTCTCTACCAAGGTAATGAAAGTACACCACCAAATTTCTCAAGTAACAACCTTCAAGTGATGACTAATGCTCTTTCACGACGGTATCAGCTTTCAGCCTGAATCACTCAATTTTCAGGCGAGCTCATTCCGCAATACCAATCGCCCTGAGAGGGTTCCTTCAAACCGATCACGCTTCCTTGTTGCCGCAAACTGGAGAAAGTTACAACCAGATTGGTATGGTCCATGTAAGGGCACGGGAGGCGTCACCCTGTTGGATACACGTGCCCGGGGTGCTTGTACACTGCAACACTAACTTGCTGCTATCAGGTGTTGCACTCTCAAGAAGATGACAAACCACTTTGTCTGCTGGTAAAAATTAGATCACATTTGATTTATCCAATGGGTACGCCATTTATATTTTTTTGTGGTCAGACCCTCTAAATCGTCATATATTTTCCGGAGATCGGACACTTCTCTTTCGCCCCGTTATCTGTTATCTAGTATTGTTATCTCGAAAATAGGAAAAAGAACTAGCAAATCTTGCAACAGTTTATCGTCGTTAATGTCTAGTTTTGTATGGGCATTTTCTATGAAAGAATAACAATTGGTTTAGGAAAACTGGTTAAACCCCTAGATTTTGTGTATATGCCAATGATTGAACTCGTAGCTCTCTCACCAAAACCCAAGACTCTTAACACTCAGTTACTCTATGGTGTAAATGATATAAACCATATTGAGAGGTGAAGCAATGTTTTATCATATTTAAATTAAGTTATTGAGTTGTTTAAATAAGCTAGTCTCTTGACTATTGTTTGTAAAAAGAATTTTGTAACTTTATATTTACTACAGTTATTTATTTTTATTTTTGTACAATATTAGCCAATGACGTAAAACTACTGTATAGTCTTATTTTATTGGCGGTTTTTAAACATCCTATTGGTACTAATTTGAAATAACAACTTCGCCAATATTTCTGATTGATTGTATTATTGATTGATATTGTGTGGTCCGTTTCTAAGCAATTTTTTGCTATTGCTGATTTTTCAGGTCTGTTGTGTGTTATGTGAGAAGTGTGTTCTTTGAATCTAGTTTTAATATTTCTTTTTGTTTGTCCAACATACTTCATCTCACAACTGTCACACTGAATTTGATAAATGCCAATCATACTAAATTACTAAAAAATATAACAAAATCCGGTACTTCAGTATTAAACGGAGGCCACATTTTGTCAGCGCGCTGCGGCGGTTATGTTAGGTTGGGTTATCGTAAATATTATGTGTGTAGGACTTTCCTCGCTTCGTTATGAATCGAACGATACTTTCTATTATGATAACCCAACCTAACATAACCGCCGCAGCGCGCTGACAAAATGTGGCCTCCGTTTAATACTGAAGTACCCAAAATCCAATGAACTAAATGCATGGGAATCATTATTTATAAATAAAATGGACAATTTGGTAAATAATGATAACGGTCCAATTCAAAATTTTACATTACTAAATTCTAAATTTACAAAGTTATAAGTTAATTCTACTTGATATTTCATTTTTATACATATATGATTTATTTTTGTAACTTTAGCTAAATGTACTTAACAGAATAGTTTTCATTTTTAACTACCCATATGTTACATTCTTTAAAATTTATAATTGTATTTTTAAACATAAACATAACCTTCAGTTTTGTGATGTGTCTGATGATGGTCATAGCTGGCGAAAGGCCTCATAAAAATTAAAAATTCAGAAATATTGGCGAAGTTGTTATTTCAAATTAGTATTAATTCCAATATTAACAGTTCTTCTTGAAGATCCTATTGGTATTAGCAGGAATCAAATCATCGACTCGGCTCCGCACATCTTATCTAACATCGCACTTTCATTTTCAGAACCAATAAATAACCCAACTAGGGCAGAGGAAGCTCCAAGCGCTGTGACCCTTACTCAACTGCTAACTAACAGCTGATCCTCATTCTAACACAACAGCTGATCTTTCGTGAAGCCAACTGCCAATCTCAATCTATGGTTTTTGAAACTTAACAGCTTGTGTCAAATTAAAACGTCGACCATTAACCTAATCGAAACAGGGTTTTTTTTACTCTGTCTAATGATGGAACCTAACGACTAATGCTAAGCAGTTAATCAAAAAATGCTTATTCTTGCGCTTCTAATTCAAATCACAAAATCTTAGTCTAACTATTGACTATTGGATACTGAATAGAATCCATTATAGGCCTACTCGGATCAGCTTCAGCAAACTTCGAAAAGAAGAACATATGAGTAAGCCTCTCCATAAAGGGTGGTTACTCTACAATCATATTTCCCGTAGTTATTACAACTGTAATAGTTGATGTGATTTAAAGATGCTGTAGTTAACAAAAATATGACCCATAGGGGCTGATTCCCGACTTCTGATTCTCTGAACCCATAAAGGGTATTCTCAATCTCGCCTCAACATACTTGGAGTGCACATAACATTAAATTTTGTTTTCAGTCTACCCAGCAAGCAAAAGCCCAGTAACCTAACAGCTAGATACCGGGCCAATATGCTAGTTTGTTGTGCAACGCCTCGGCCGCCGGTCACGCATCTTTAATGTCGATTTTGGATCCGCCCCGCCCGTCCAGGGACCGGCCAACCATGATTTACCTCTACCTCTTAGGTAACACTGTGTGGCCTATCATGGGTATTGATGAGACCTGGAAATAGAATGGAAAAAGTAACGCAATAAGGAACTAGGATTGGAACTGTCTGGAACGCAGTTTCAGTTTCAGGTTTTTGACACAACGTTTCTGGATCTAGGGACAAACGCTGTCTGGATTATATTAGAAGGCAGTAAGACAGGCAGTGGCAGTAACAGTTAACATCTTAAAATGCATTTAACAATTTTTTGATGAGTTGAAAAACACTTTGATGTATTGTCATATTCTAGAGAATTTATGGATGTTTGATTTATTGCTTAGCTTCGCTAAATGCTAATAATAACATAAGGAGAATTGTTGATTCTTCTGAGATGCATAAGGGACTCAACCAAATGTCAACCAAATCTTGTTAGACAGCTAAGAATAAAGGAAATAGATGTCAATAAATACATCTATTAGGAAGATATTTTCGCGACCAATGTTATTGAATTATGTAAACAATCGTGATCAGTTGAAAGTACATTAACAGCGGGGAAACACAAATAAATGTGGAGTGGATTTAAAACAACCATAAGACAGTCAATAGAATTTAGACACTGTTAAAAATTAAAAAACCAAAAAAATTAACAAAGGCTATTTCCATGCCTTGTCCAATTAGTCGTGAATATGTTAGAACAAACTATAATTCACAATCTCATTGTTGAAATAATTTTACCTCATGACTTTACTAACCAAAAATGACGTAAATACACATTAAACTGTTGATTATATTATGAATTGATTACAAGCCCATAAGGGAGCATGTTAAATCGATGGTTCGCCAAGTCCATGCAACTGTTTTGCGTCAACAGCTCACATGTTGCATCCCGTCTCTCTCACATAACTCAGCCACTGAGCTGTTCATTAAGCCACTACACTGACCGTATCATTTAACATTAACAGCAGCGGACCCTTAACCTTATCTCACACCAGGCTATGGTGGTCGGTAGAAAATTGCAATTTGGCCAGCTTTCACTTACTACAAGCTTCTTGCCATACCTTAAGTTTAAAATAAGTGATGTAGTTTAGGCGTGACTTCAAAAACCGGGATTGTATTCAATTTTGGCAGAGACAGCATGAAATATCTTGAACAACTTTGTATGTTTACCCGGTACGGGTACACTCTAACTCAATGTTTTTATTTCAATGTTTTATTTAGAATTTTGGAGTTTTTGGACCCAATGGATTCTATTCTAACAACAACCCTTTTGTTGGTACACAGATATCTATCTATATAAAAGGCAAAGCCCTCACTGACTGACTGACTGACTCACTCACTCACTCACTCATCACTAATTCTCTCACTTCCCATTTACCTAGTAGGCTGAAATTTGGTACACTGATTCTTTAGGCATTAAATAGGAAAACTAAGTTGTTTTTATTCTGATCGGACTCTCGGGCTCCGCCCCAGTGGCTCTGGAATTTCCCATGTTAACCTTATGAATACTCATATTTAAATGGAATTAATGAATCTTAACAGCTGTTTCAATTAAACAAGTTGGTTCTGTTCTATGATGTGCAATAGCATTAAAGTTACAAGGATTACCAATAGGGTGCAGCACTATTTTTTTTTTAAATTTATGTCAACAGCTAATTTGTAACCAAAAGGTGAGTGAGCGTAGCGAACGAACTTCAACCTGGATGCGAGTTAGCGTAGCGAACGAGCTAACCTGAAGGCAAGTGAGCGCAGCGAACTAGCTCCAACCTTAAAGGTGAGTGAGCGTAGCGAACGAACTTCAACTAGGACGTGATTGAGCCATACAAACGAGCTCACTTATGAAGTAAAACGGGGCAAAGCCCGCGGGTATAGCTAGTAACATATAACGGTAACATGTCCTACCATATCCTAACCAGCATTTACGTTTGCTTACTTGCCCATCCTTAAACAGGATTAGGGTTACAAACATAATATTTCGTAGATATCATTATACATTATAATACTCAAGCAATAGCTTTAGTAAAGTAACTAAAGACGATAAATTGATAAGAACATATTGTACAGCGTCTTGTTCCTATCATCATACAAGTATTTCAAACTTAATCAAGACCACTACCCTCAGAATTTTTCTTTCCCGTGTCGTTCATATTTTATTCCATATCAACAGCATCTAGGGCTCTTTAGTTTAGGAGAGTGAATTTTAAAAGGGCGATTCTATAGAAAGTGGTCCTCATAAAGTGTTGCAGTAATTTAATTATTGTCCTGTCAGCAATAACATGTTGAAACCAGCGCGAACCAAACCGTCCCCCAGAGTAACGGGTCTGCGAATTAATTTAGCGATGTCCAAGAAGATGTATTGTAAATGTATGTAAATGAGAATGACTGGAGTTGCTGTAATAAAGAAAAGTCTTGAAGCTACACAATCAAAGTAGTTGTCGATACTTTTAAAATAAAAAAAAGTATTCTAAAGGTACAACATCCGTCAATTTATCACTTTACTATTTACTATTTTTTGAATTTGATATATAGTAACAACTGATGTTTTTTTTTTATTTTGTACTGTATTTGTTAGTTTTATAGTATACTGTGGGTGGATGGCTTATTATGAACACATGGTTACTTAACAACCCATAAGGCCAATGTTAAAAGGTCTTGACTTTCAATTTTATTTATTTACGTAATTAGATTTCTGTTGGAAGTTTTAACTGCATTAAATACGTTTTAGGCCAAAAACTAATTATTTTCAACCTTTGAAAGAAATTGTCGAAGCCGTTTTCGAGATCTTTGTGCAAGCAAGTATACATACAAGCAAACATTGCTCATAATATGAGTAAAGGATAGGATATGACGGACAGCTTGCTGTTTATTTTTACACCATTTATATATCTGAACATTTTGTATGTTTTAGTTTTTTTTTAACCAAGCTTCTAACGACAAACAAACACAAGCCTTATACAAATATAAACCGGAACATTTCTCAAAAATAGTACAAGATCAATCACCTTGTATTATAAAATTTGAATACCACCATACAACTAAATTGCAGATTTTAAGTAGATAACAACGTATTCATAATTTAATAATGAAGTATTTTAGCATAAGATTGAACTACAGCTTTGAATGGAAAATATATATTTTTAATATATCCATCAAGGTCATATAATTTTACAGCCTCTACTCGACCTTTATTGGACTTTGTTGCCATGAATGGCGATGATATCTCGTTTTCTATACTGTACTTTTTAACATTCAGGAGTTGTTGCAGTATGAGTATGCGAGACAGCAGCTGAAATAAACCTTTGTTTATACTGACTGGTGAACGTATAAACAATCCGTGAGGCAAGGATTATGTGAAAGTTCTCCAGATATATTACGGATTTAACACTCTTCGCCACGGTTGCAGGCTCAGCCACACCCATAGAGAAAAAAAAAACTCTGAAAACCGACGAACATTTTAGTGACAACATTTCTAAGACTAAATTCCTTATTGTCGTGTTGTGATATGTCGCATTTCATTCATGAATTTCAAATTTCTAACTTACATTAACAGTTCTAATTTTCGTAAGTTATAATAACGGTTTATAATAATAGCCGTAACAATAATAGTTAATAATAACCCGTGGCATTTCGATAAGCCGGAAAATAAAACACTGTACTGATGGGGGTTATCAGTAGGGGAAATAGAGGGTAAACACTTGTGAATTCACAACTTGTAAGACAGGAAATGCTATGAATGTGTAGGAAGGATATTTTTATCAGTCGGTTTATAAAGTAAATAAAAAGAGGGGTTTGAAAAACGTGTGAATTTTCACTCCAGTATAACCTTATTTCCATAAATTCCCCCCAAAGAAGTACAGTAGTCAACTGTATTTAAGTAGAGGCCCCAATATCTGTTTTGGCTTACGTAAACGTAGATGTATACTTATTTTGATTTCCTATCTATAACTACTATTTGCCAAAATACAAGTATACGTGTCCCACTAAATAAACACGTCTCTTAACATCTTTTCTAATACTAAGATCAGAATCGATCCTTTTTTTATAACTGTTAAACAATTACGGAGCATTATAGACATACATTTAAAACTGACGACATTTGAAATTCAAATATATTTTTTTGATATTCTAGTTTATTTCTATTTCTTGTATTAAAGTTTGATTGTAGACAATAGATAACACTATGGTTTGTTAGAAACAAATCATTGTATTCTGCACAATTGTCAAGTGGTGTACTTCACAGAGATACCATACATCAAATAGTAATGCCAAAGAAAGGAACGAAGGAAGTGATCGTTATCGGATTTATCTGTAACAAGACCGGACTACTCGCAGGTATTGACTCCATAAGGCAACTAGTGTGGGGATTCTTTAACAACCTCAACCGGACGTTGCAACCACGGGAACAGGTTGTGGGTTCAGTGACATAACACTGACAATCCTGGTTCCGTTTTGTTCTGCAATTAAAATTGACCGGTCCGACTTTCTCGTTTAAAAGATCCATTATGTCACAGGGTGAGTGAGTGTTAGGCTGATGTTCAAGTTCAATTACTAGACGTTTGAATGGAAATGTTAATTTGGGTAACTGGCTTTGGCTACTCCAAGTAATTAGTTTCATACATTACTTGTCAACCCCCTCTTAGACTGCTCTGATCTCCAAAATCCTTAATTGCTCACATCATGGGAGCTCTTCTGACAGCCCAGAGTCTCAACAAAGTATTTCAAGAACTGTCCTCTACCATTGAATTTGGATACCACGAATAGACACTTCCCAACATACCACCTCCCCAAATCCCTCTTGAACTGCCTATAGTGCAGAGAAGAAAATCCTTGGGGTACCCACCAAGACAAATTTGGGATCTCATCTAATGACCCAATATCCCAGAAAATTACATCAAAAATATTCTTCTGCCGTTGAAATTGGATACTTCGGGTCGACTAATCTTCTGTTCAGACTAGTCATATTCATCTTAATTTTGGGCACTGCAAGTAGACTTGTTATCCTATTGTAAAAATTTGAATCAAGTATTGTATGTTTCATAGCCAGTTAAGTTTTAGTTTGGCCTGCTTTGCATTTGAACAAAGTGGACCTAGGCAAGTTACAGAATCATGATATTGTCACTCAACAAATAATTATTGTTGATAAATGGAACTTATACCCTAGACTGCACTACAGAATACCATCTTCTATCGATAGGCCAACCGCACCTGCAAACTATAAGATAAAATTACCTCAAGTCTAACCTAGCCAATCCAAACGCTTTGAATTTGCAGCCATTCTTTGCAGAACGATCCAAATTAATGTATGCTTCTGGTGAACTATTCAGCCACTACCCCATGGTTCTCTTTACACTTCACTACTCAGTGATACAGAGATAACTTGTCAACAATGTTAGCGCGACATTTCACACTTCTCAGGATGCCGCAACATTCCATCCATTAGAGATGAGCCTTCCAGTTCCAAAGACGGCGGAATGCCAAGTCAGTGGGTCGGAAACTGGAGTTGCGCAACAAAAACAAAACTGACCTGTTTGGCGGCCTTTGGCGTTGTATAACAGCGCCGTGTATCGTGTGTCATGTGCCGTTGTGGACACTCGTTGGTCTTTGATATGCAACTTGGCAGTGGAAACAACTGAATGGCTGCTTGGTTAACGTAATTCCATTGTGCCGTAACTTTCTACAGCTGATTGTTATTATTAAACTGCGCATGCCTGCGGATTAGGTTAATTGCTGGGTATGTCATCAGGTACCTTCAATTTTTTGGGATTTATTACTTTTTGTAATGGTTGTATGATTTGAAATACCATATTATTAGTTGTAGATCAATCATTGTGAAATATTTATATTATGGACATGTTATAGTTTCTTACTAGACACTTTATGATTTTATGTGGGCAAATTTATTACCAGTGAAAGACGAAAATATGTTAGATATGATTTCTCTTCAATCAAAGTTAACAGGTTCAATCTACAACATTTCATTAGACCCCAAAAATAGTGAGGCAGGGAAGCGTCAAAATATTTTTAATCATTTATGTTTTTCGTCTCGATTCCAAGTGAGGTCGTTGCCGGACCCAGATGCCATTTGGACATTAATGATGCTCTCTAACAAAAGGTCAACATTGGATAGTAACAGACCAGGGTTTGGACCGTTACCTTTCGAAACGTAAAAAATACCAATGGCGTATATAGACTAAAAAATGCAATTCAATGTAAGATTGCAGTCCAGCACTAGCTGTCTGGCATCCATGCAGTCTGCCCTAACACCCAGGTATTCCTTGACCATCAAGGGGAAATTACCGACACGTAATTAATACAGTAGTTTGTAGCTCCAGACCATAGATAGATGAGTTTACCAATTCCCACTGTAGCCTAAAATATTAACATTTACCAACATACCTAAGTGAATAAGCAATCAAGCAGATTCTAGTGTTTACGTGAAAAGCTCGTTCCACCATCTGACGTCGAAAAATGGTGAACAGTTCTGCATTGGAAGAGTTCTGAAAATAACACCAATAATTATTTTAAGATAGACTAATTCATTGACCAATTCATCTGGATTACTTCAAATATCTTATAGTGATTGTGTACCCTTTATTGCTGAATGTGCTGTCTAGGGACCGGTTGTTGGTGTGCATGAATTTGCATAAATAAGCAGTAAGCACTAAGTACAGACAAAAAAGAGTAAGACCCACTACTTTACTTAGTACAAAGTGAAGTTAGTGGAGCGATTAAATTAGTTTTAAACCCTTTTTCTATCGAGGCAAAAGCGCAACTCATTAGCTTATAATTTGGTCCTCCCGTAGATGACAGATGGGTGCAACGAGTGATGATCTGGTCAGGTGGACCGTGATATCGTAGTAAATCTGAGCGGACGGCCTGCGGTAACTAATGCGGTAACGTGTGGTAAATAAGGTGGTAACGTGTGGTAACACCTCCTGCACTGCATCATGCTTCCTCGTAGCCCGGGTCAGAGGGCGGTGCAGTAAAGGAGGTCTACGATCACCCTGAGCATAAACTGCTGGATCAAAGTTGACTTTGGAGTCAACTATCTACTTGTTTACTTTTCAACTTGTGTTTCAATTATAAAAACTAGAGGTCACCCCGTGGTCGAAAGCTTGACCAAAATATGCAATATACAGACTTCTCTGACTTCACCCCACGCTTTAAATAAAACATGTGATTGGAATTTCTTCCATTTGTTTTGATTTTCTGTTTATATTTCGTTGTTATTTCGTCACCAGCATGGCAACCCATAAGGCCCGTGTTATGTTTTCAAATTTTAAATTCATTTTTTGTGATTATTTTTGAGCCAATTTTATTTTATAAAGGGATTCTGTGCATATACAGGCAGATATCTTTCTAACAGTATGCGTAGATTTTACCTGTGATGCACACGAGCTAAGAAATAAGGTTTTCAAGAAACATGTATGTCATATAGGATATATATAATATAGGATGCATTTCCAACAATTGTTATTGAGTTTTCTTAATTCGTTAGAAACAATAAAGTTATTAAAGAAAGTGTGTTCTGAATGATCCTAAACCACATAGAAAATTTAATTAAATAGACCTTCTGTTTCAGTTAACAACTGGATCATGTGTTTCTAATATTGTCATAACATTTATTTTCATAACATGACGATAACACAGAAAACAATTGAATAAGAGAAAAATATTGAAAAGAAAGTATATTCCGACGAACAATCTAGTACGTAGGCTGTACGTTAAATGATTTAAATAAAAATTAAATTTGAACTTAATTCGTTAAAGATAAAATTGTTCTATATAGACAGTGCAAAAAATATTATATGCATGTTTTACGTAGCGGAGAAAGTAAGGGGGGCAAAAACCCACGGAATAGCGGGAGGTCGGATTACACAGGGATAGGCTGATAGGCTGATGTTCGCACTGAGAACTGCCACTTTCACTCTAGGGCACCGGACAGCTGAAATTAATCGTTATTAGGAAGAACATCCCGGAACATGTTCTAAAGATTTATGCTAAAATTAGAAAGGAGAGTGTATTTTCAAAATATCACAGTCACTATAGTATGATCAACGTGCGCAGCTTAAAACGATACATTGCCTAAATGCTCTCCCAAGTGAACAAATTGTTTTCATATTTATACAACAATTAAATTAATGTAGTAAATAAAGCACAACTGAGCACCCTGAAATGATTATTATATTTTTCATAGAAGTCTTAAGAAATCAAAAACAAGAAAACAATAAAGAAATAAAGAAAAAAGAAAATTTCATTAGTATCCCATTCAATACAACTCTTAACAGGACAAAAAATAAAACTTTTCAAAAATCTGTATATAAAATTGGAGTTGAAACAAATATATCGCTTTCAATAAAAAAAATTCTACAGATAAAGAACAAAAAAAAGATATCTATGACATATCTGGCATATACAAAATTAACTGCACTGATTGTGAACATTTTTACATATGGCCAGACAGGACGTTCTTTTAAATTTAAATTCAAAGAGCACATTCAACTCTTAAAAGTGACAACAGAACATCCATGTAATCAAACTTTGCTGAACACCTTTTATAAACCCACCACAATTACAAAATTTAAAAAACAACGTGAAAATTATAAAAATTCAAACAAAGGAAAACCTATCATATCCAAATCATATTTTAAATAGCCAAATTCCTTCAAGAAACAACATTTTATAATAAAATAATAAGTGAAAAGGTTTACAAAATCCAGTCTGGTTTTATAAATCATATGAATAATCCTAATTATATTTATTCACAAACAAACAATGTAAACAAAGGTTAAGTATTTACCGTTTTTTTAAGTTTGAAAATGGACTCATGTCCAAACATGTATACTTCTACGAACAATACAATAATTTTTCAAGGTGCTCAGTTGTGCTTTATTTACTACTATAATTTAATATGTCAGCGGCCCTATTACGTGAACGCCTACTACAACAATGCATCAACAGTAATAGGTACAACATAAAAAATGTATAGATCTAATAAAATCTGACTGATATATTGGCGATTCACTATTTTATATTTATGTGACCGAAGAATCAGACATGGTATGGTGATTGATTTAGATTATTTAAAATATGTTGATATATGTCAATATCAAATAACAAAAAATATCAAGTTTAAGTCTTAAAATATGTTGAACGTCAAATGAACAATGCAACGTACAATACACACAACATGATTAAATAACCAGGTTACTAACATGCAATACAACTTGGGACATACAAAATCGTAACACTGTATCGTATACTATGATCTAGCCATAAGTAGTATTAATAAGTAGTTATAAATAAATATAAGTAGTAAACTTAAATATTCATAAGTAGTATTTAACCAAGATCACATTCATAAACGTTAAAAATTACAAACCATGTTTTGGATGTTTTGCATAGTTTTACACTCTTTCAAATTCTAAAGAAGAAGCAACGTCTTCCTTATTTTAAATAAAATACAAACTCGTAGTAACATATATTTAGACTATATGCTAAAACCTCTCTATATCAAACCACAATACTAATAGTCCAGTCAATTCGTCGTGGAAATCTACCTTACGTTACAAAAAATAACTGTTACGAGTTTTTTCCTTAACTTTATGTTTTTTGGGGCGCTGAATCCGAATCTGAAGAGATCCAACAAAAATTCCTTGTGCGTTTTGAGCTAGACGCAAAAAATATGAAAATTTTCGCACTTTTTTCAGTTTCTTGCTTATAACTCTGAAACTATACATTCTACTAAATTTTACCAATTGTGAAAATGAAAGATCATGAAATTTCCTACAAAATACATATGTATCATTCTTTATCAAACGCACAATTAGCCCGCTAGAGTGCGCTTCAAAAAGAGAAAAATATCACATTATTGTAAAAACAGGTTTATTGCCAGATTTTTACATTTATTATTGAAAGTACGCGTTTATTGAATGTGGACTATGTAAGTAAATTAAGTTTTAATACTTTACATGTAAGCCCTAATTAGGGTACAATTAAAAAATATCTAATTTATTTCAGAACATATAAGAGCAAAGACAATATTATTTTTAGTGACTTTTTTCCACTGCAGTGGAAGACCGCTGCTTGGAGTCCCTCAAATGCGGTTGGTGTTCTTCTGTACAATACGGTTCAGTAATATCTTGCTTTTCCTTGTGGTTGGTGTGCTGATAGCTGGGTAGTTATTAATGAAATTATTTTAATGAGTTTAAAGTTATCGGTGGACAATTGAAATTTAAGACACGGATTTAGTTGTTCACTGGTTATATGCTGAATTTAATATTTAAAACAAAACAGTACAAAGACAGAAATTATGTTAACAGTTTGGAATACAAAATTATTGAATTGAATTGAGAAAAAATAACAAATAAGAAAATAGCTCACTGCATAAATGAGCGATTTCAATATAAAAAAAACTGTCGGAGGACGCTTTAGGCGTCCCTGCCACGTGAGTTTTGTTTTAAACACTGATTGTCACACTTTAAGCATCCCCAAGCCCTGACGGGCAAGGGAAGGGATATTAGGAAGTTACTTTAATAATATGACGAGAGCTTCCTTGTCTTCGATCCCTAAATTACTTATTTGTTTGTTATTCTTCAATTGTTTACCTTATTAAAATTAGATGTGATTTTTAAAAAACTAAATTAGATTTAAAATTAGATGTTAAAAAACGCGTACTTTCAATAATAAATGTGAAAATCTGGCAATAAACGTGTTTTTTACAAAAATGTGATATTTTTCTCTTTTTGGAGCGCACTCTAGCGGGCTAATTGTGCGTTTGATAAAGAATGATACATATGTATTTTGTAGGAAATTTCATGATCTTTCATTTTCACAATTGGTAAAATTTAGTAGAATGTATAGTTTCCGAGTTATAAGCAAGAAACTAAAAAAAAGTGCCAAAATTTTAATATTTTTTGCGTCTAGCTCAAAACGCACAAGGAATTTTTGTTGGATCTCTTCAGATTCGGATTCAGCACCCCAAAAAACATAAAGTTAAGGAAAAATCTCGTAACAGTTATTTTTTGTAACGTTCAACTACCATTTGACTGGACTATAAGTCTGAACAGTCAGAATAACAATGAAAAGTTATAACTTTAAGCCACTCGGGGAAGTAGGAAGTGTTCTGTTATAATTATAGGTTGTCGCAACCCATAATGCTGTTCACCGGGTCCAGAGGTCTTCCGAGACCTCGGGCTCTGCCCCAGTGGCATGTAACTGGCCGGGGCTTTGCCCCACTGGCACGTAACCGCCTGGGCCTGTGCCCCGGTGGATTAGTTAACTAATTGGCAGAATTAATTGGCCATTCCGGCTTGTATAGTTTGATAATACTTGTTAGCGGGCACTAGCGATTTTGGGAGATTTATCACGTTTAAGTCAGTGGAAGCTCACAGAGGAAATAATAACATTTTATTCTCTGCTCTGTGATGGAGGGTGGAATTTTGAGTTACTTTAAATGCAGTAGACTTGAGCCCAAAGAAAAAGGTTGATGGATTGAATCGTGTTTTTGTCATATTTGTTGGGGTGGATTCACAATTATTGTCAGAGTTTATCTCTTAACTAAATTTTAAAAATATTAAAAAAAACTATGAAAATACTGCTAATTATCAATATTTTTAAGTATTGACATATTGTATTTTAACCATCTATATAAATAAAATTTACGCGGCATACTCCTAGAAAACTAGAGTACCGATCAAGGTTCTAATCATTTTTCTGTATTTACTGGATTGGTGAGAGTGTCTTTGGCTATAAAAACATGGCCTCCCTTCTTTGAAAACAAAATAACGAACCACCAAAAACTCAATTTTGTTAGATTTTTGTCAAATTTTCTCCCAATGTTTACTATTACATTTTATGAAATAACGATCAGCTGTTTGGATTAGTTCTCACTTCTAGCTGTCACTGATATGTTTACATTAAAAGTTGTTTACAAATACCGCAACCATTTCCGATCAAGTTTAGTCAGCACATCCAAACCAAGTGAGATTAAAAACGTTGTACCTTACTTAACCGGTTTAATTGGTCGCAAGTGCAACGATTGTTCTTGAGTTTTTATAACCGGGGAAAATACCGTGAATCAGTGTTGTATTAGTGCAAGGAAACTTACATTTTTTTAATCATCGTCACCAATACCGTAGCTTACAAAGGTTTCCACTCATTGACGGCGCTTCAAGGACAGTTGTGTAAAGTGCAAAGAAAAAAATCACAACTGCAGTGGGTGATCGTGGATGTTGCTGCGATCTTGGAAGATCTTTCTGATTTCGCTGTGATCGTACCGTACCGGAAATAATCTACAACTAAGGTTCTATCTTAAAGTATAATCAATTTTTCATATGGAAGATTTATACAGTAAAATGTAGGAAAACTCCTTTGACTATTAATGCAACTAGACATTCCATCCCCATGTTAAAGTTGTCGCCAGTCAATGCTAGTACCATAAGCTGAAAGTGTGGTCTTAGCCTCTATATTGTGTCTTAAGCAGTGAGGGGCTTAAATGGCTTAAAAGGCATGCAGAACGCCTTTTTGTCAAAGCACAAATGCCATTTTGGTAAAATTAGTGAAATTATCGCTACAAAGTATTGGCAATTTACAGCCTGATATTGTGTGATGGTATTAATATGTGGATTCTACCACTTAAATTGATGTTTGAATTTTAACTTTGGTCAATCGTGTGCAGAAAATTCGTACTCCTTTCCAAAATTAACAACTTTGACTATAATATATAGATAATTGATATAGGCCTACCTATAAGCTTTATGATAACTGTTAATCTGAGTTTCCACAGAAATCATTTCTCTATAATATATAGAAGGTTCATAAAATACAATCATCAGTGTTGTAGAGCTTGATAAATGAGGGTTTTTAAAGGATTTAGGTTTAGCAGCAGTATAGTTTTTATATTTAATTATTTAAATTAATTTGTATCTAACGAAAAAGATTTCAAACAAAACAATAATAAAAGAATAAAGTGAAACCAAAACCACTTTTATGTCCTTCATATTTTTTTAAGCATATTATAATATCCTTGGCTCTTTAGATATTAGTTTTGAAAACTGTTCGAGTCCTTAAGAGCGTATTATAGAAAGATTGCGCCAATTACTTCTACGTGTTTTGGTTAATCTCCATTCATACTTGGCTTAAAATACCTACTCTGTATGGTGGCCATTTCGTTGAAAAGTATTAAAGTATTTAAATTCGTGGTTCCGGTTTTAGACGGAAGCAGATTTTCGGGTCCTGGTCCGGCGATGGTCGGTAGTGGTCAGTGGATGACATTTGCCAAAGGTCGCGGGTTGGGGCGGGGTACAGGCGACATCTCAGGAAGCTCCCACCGCACCCCTAGAGTTATGTCAGCTGTGGGGGGGGGGGGAGGGGGGGCTCACCTGACAACGTATATATACGTTCTAGACCGCTTCTGTGATATCACAAGTCAGCTGTTCTGTGTGTGACCGCTCCAGCAACCATGGCGTCCCTTCACACACTTGTAAGTACAGTGGGTTGTAAAAATATAGTTTGGTATACAAAAAATATAAATGTTATTAAAATAAGTATAATTGTTAGTTTTGAATACAAAGTGCTGCAGTTTGTTCAACAATTTTGAGGGAACTAACTTGATTCTAAAAAATTAAGAGGGTGTAATAAAATAATATATTTTGAAATGAATCATAAGCATATAGTTTCACGACAATATTATTATAATTTTGTTAATGATTAAAAATAGTTTGAAATTAACCAATGACAGTAAAATAACTAAACGAGATTTTTTAAATAATAACACAAGCAATAGGTTTTGTTTTAGAATTTAAAATATGTAAATGATACATATTAATATCATTTCAACATTCCACATTACGTATTTTTCCAAATCACGTTAATTTTGTGTTTTAGCGAATTTCCCTATAGGGAAGTAGCTATTGCCATAGGTGGCACGGTAAGACCTAGACCCGGGACCGATTTACTTTTTCATTTTGATGTCCCCAGAGGCCAAAAACACCATTCGTTCAAATTTGTTTATATGTATATATATATATATATATATATATATATATAGACTTATATATATATACGTCCGTGAACGCGATAACTTGAGTAATTTTTGTCCGATTTTGATGAAATTTGGTTTAAAGGTGTAAAGCGGGATAAACTTGAATGAGTTCGCGAACCAGCACGATCGGACCATGGGAACGGGGCTTTACGGGGGTTTTATGGGGTAAATATTGGTTTTTCTCACTTTTGACCCTCAAAACACAAAACTTCCCGATTTCTCTTTAGACCTTTTTAAAGAGCTTAAAAAAACAAACAATTTAGTATAAAAGTATTTTTGTTCGATTATTAGTAACGGAGAAAATTAAAAAAATTGTAAATTTAAAATTCCCATGTTATTCTTATGGAGAATATTGTCAAATGTTGTAGTTTGCTTGTTTATGGATATATTTTGATCAAACTTGGCAAATTTATTTATTTTGTACTAACCCATCAATATTTTACTCAAAAACACACTTTATTAGTTTCCTTGTAGCAGCAAACCTAGGTAAGGTACTCGTTAAACCTAATGTTATTAAAATATATTTAACTGAAAATCAATTCAGACAAATGGAAATTCGCTTAGTCGGCAGGTTTGCTGCGGCGGGGGTATTTTGTAACTATTATTGTAAATATAACAAATAATAATATTTAACTATAAAATCCTCTAAACACTTAAAATGAAATTAGTTATTCGCTATAATATTAGTTATTGATGAATAAAACTTACTGAAAAAGTCCTTGGCTTACCATTTGATACTTAGCTTCAACATGATTTATTGGCTCTGTTGAAATAATATACAAGCAAATCGAATTATAGTGTTTTAGCACATCAGGTAACTATAAAATTAGTAAATAAACCATAAACCCAAAGTAAATAATGTTACTCAACTAAATTCTAATAAAATAATAACATTACACTACGATTACGTGAATTATCACGAACAAGAATAACCGTATAAGATAAATAGCGATAGTAATTTTATATCTCAAATGATTGTATTTTGTATTTTGAATTTTTCAATTGTTTTGTATCAATCGATCTATATAGCCTCCTATGGTGGCAAAATATATTGGCTTCTCATTTTTGTCAGTGTTTGTTAACTTGTACAATAGTTGGTTTTTAAAATTCACATCAACATTATATACAATGGCAATAGTGTTAAGCATCATAAGATTTATACACCATTTAATAATACTGTACAATTACAGAACAGGAATGTTAACAATTTATGCTTACTTATTCAATCAAACAAAATGTTTAAAATATGTTCCTTTACGTCTAAGAAATGCCTGGAGGATTTCTAATATCTCTAAATATAAGTAGCAATTATAACATAGGTTCAATACATGAAATATGTTCAGTCTTTTAAAAAAGTGAACAAAATAACTAATTTTTGTTAAATTTTCCTTTCTATCGCATATAGGTATTCTACAATAGACTGAAATTCTTCACAAGAATCCAACAAATAAATTAGCTTGCAATTGATTTGAAAACAATCGTCGTGACGTACTATATTTTCTTAACATTTCTCGAATACATTTTAGTACTTTTATCAGCATGTTTTTGCATTTAGACTACTTGAGTTGATGGAGAGGTAGTCAACCATTAATACCGTGTTTGATTTAAATCTCACTAGACAAACCAAATCTCTCATAATAAGATTAATAGATAATCGTGTAAATGATTTTGAAATAGTACACAATATAAAACTGAGAAACGTCAATATCTTGTCGTTGTTGGTAATCCTACCTGGTACCTTAAAAATATGTAATGAAAATAATTTGATAGTACCTTGTAAGCTTTTCAAGCGTGTTTGAAATCAAATAGTTTGCTTTCTATTTTAATAATATTCTGATAGTTGTGTAGGTTTGCATTTCATTTTATTTGTCTTGGTTGCAGGTTGTCTTTGTATTGGCTCTCCTGGCCGTAGTCTCCTGCATGCCAATGCCTAACCCTGGTGGCTTTGGCGGCAAACAGTAAGTCAGACTACATACTCTAGAGATAATCAAACAGTGTATTGTAAAACCACACATTTATCTCTGATATAAGTAGGGTTTGAAGCTATCTTTTTTGTACAAAACAGTTTAATAACTTGCGCCCACTTCAATTGATTATAAGTAAAAATAGTTATACCATTTTGTATTGAAAAAGTACAACGTATATAATTTTGTAATGCTGGTTAACATATTATTTCTAGACACGTATTAAATATGTTTGAATATATGTGTGTTTATTTCTCACGTAACATATGGACTTCAGATTTCACTTCGACCGGTTAAAAGTTTGCGACTTCTAAATGCACCATGTCTTTTGTTGAGCCATAGCGTAACTATTTAACGACAGATTTCATTTGTTAAATATTACCTTCTGAATCCAATAGTCAAAGATAT
Source organism: Macrosteles quadrilineatus (assembly GCF_028750875.1). Classification (NCBI taxonomy): domain Eukaryota; kingdom Metazoa; phylum Arthropoda; class Insecta; order Hemiptera; family Cicadellidae; genus Macrosteles; species Macrosteles quadrilineatus. The sequence continues at coordinate 14,884,843 of NW_026542598.1, read as the reverse complement.
TACTCAAAAATTTATGTATATTTCACCACAGTTTACGTCGTTGTTACCCTCCCCTCATTATAAATTAAATATTAGGGTATTTCCTTTTAATATAAGAATGGTTTGTGTAGTTTTACTTTTATTACCTGTTGTTCTCACTATGCTCTTCTTGACCCATTGCCAATCCATTTATTTCTATAATAATTCGCCAAAGATTTATCCAACCCAACTTTGCATTTTAGAATACAGGGCTAGGGACATTGTTAACTTTTAAGCGGGTTATACCAGGGCAACTAATCTCTGCACACACAAATAGGACCAAAAAAGTGGGGTTAGTGTGAATATTTTGCCCGGGACCCCAAAATAGGGTATTTTAGCGAACACTCAACGATTTTAAGCGTATAACCCCAATGAATGGCATCTCAGTTTAAGGGTAGGCCTATTAACTAATGAAAAGCATCAGTAAAAACTAGAAGTCTCTATCTCACCCCAGAACAAAACGGTAGTAATTTAAAATTTACACCAGTCCTACTTAAATGTATTTTTGATACATTTCAAATTACCACCGTGTAGTACTGGTTTGAGATAGATACCTCTGGTTTTCGCTAATATTCTTACTGTCATCGATGGGGCTTTACGTTTGAAAATCTTTAACTGCCTTAAATTCCCCCATTTTGGGGCCCAGAAAAACATTTCAAATCGAAAAAGTAATTTATTTTTATACCATATTAAGATTTGTAGAATTTAGTTTTCTGGCTTTTCCCATTGAAGAGCTTAAATACGATATCAATGCTTTTGCCTAACCCTGTAAAGATTGTTTATGTATCTTTATGTGTATTTCTGGTTGTTTCCAGTGATTACTTTATGACCCTAGAGTTTTACATACAACTTTTCTAGTCCAACTACACAGCGTTAATAGTTTCTACAGCATTGTATACACTAATCTGTGTGGTTGTTTACAGTGAACATTACGTTATCCACGTGCCGTACCACGTACACACAGTGCATCACTACCACAAGGTGCCCGTGTACATCCACAAGGAACATCACTACGTCAAGTCCCACGGATGGGACTGGGACTGGTAACTATACTTCCCTGTACTCTTATCCCTAGTAATAAACTAGTCTATTAGGAAAAATGTAAAAGATTTGCTTCATACGGTATCGTAAAAAATTAGTCTTTACCAAAGCGTAAATCCATTTTAAGTAATTTTGTTTTCAAGAAATATTTTAGTTAGGGTTGTTTGCATGCTTTTGTTAAATGAAAACTGTCTTATAAACAATAAACAAGGCCAATACGTCACGGTCCTGTGGAAACGAAAACGTGCTTAACACTAAAACGTTAGTCTTTTTATGTTACAAAAACTTTAAAAAAATACGCTGCTACCATCTTAATTCTAGATAAACTTAAGATTTGATTGAATTATCTGAAAAAGCGTCAACACTAAAATTAAGTATACAAATACTATCGCATTTTGATCCCTTTGTTCACTAAATATATTGATTGCATTAAAAAAGTATATACCTCTTTTTGGATTAACTTCAACCTTAAAACTTTCTCCCTTATAGGAAAGATATTTTTCGTAAAAAAGCTTAAGATGATTGCACTTTCACACTAATACCGGTTCAACCTCAGTATACAGAATAGTTTGCATACACTACGTATTAAAATAATAACGATTTCAACTTATCAAATTTCAGAATATCTTTTATACTAAAAGTCTAATTTGTAATCTATAGTTTGAAAATTAATTAATTACTTGTTTTTTAAACACGTGTTTTCCTTTTAAAAGAACCACATTACCCCGTTACTTGTTTTAGATATCCTTCAGATAAGCAACTAACTGCTGTAGAACTCTACTGGAAACGGCATGCTTCATAAAGAGCATATTGAATCAGATTGCATCTTGAAATGTCTGAAATAAATTGTTGCTAGTCATGGAAGTAAGTGAAAACATCAACAAAATCAATTAAGCCATAACAATTTCCGCTACGTAAACGTTACGTGGGTGCCCATGATAGACAAGTACCATAATACGTCCATTAGATTGTCATCAGCTATTAGTGTCTACGCGTGGACCAACCACTTTCTAACTGTTTTTATAGTAATCTGTGCAAATCAAACTACTTTCCATTAGCAGCCTGATTATTATAATATTAAAATTTATGTTAATGTATATAGAGTAATGTGGGGGTTTTGTTTTGGTTTTCCTTGATAAAATAGAGGCACTTTCAGAAAATGTGTTGAAACTTTGTTAAAATCATTTTCATTTGTTTAAAAATTTTTTAAGTTCCATTTTCTGTTTTTCCTTTCAAAGAAATTCAATTTAATAAACTTGAAAACCATGTCATACTTTCTGAGTGGTAAAATGATTTAGAATGCTTTCCTCGCTATTTGAAAGTCACCAATAATTAAAGATAAAAATATTTGCTATTTTGAAAGATCAGACGAGATAATCCTTAGTTGCCGTTCTTCAATGGGCCAGTTGTTAATAATAAAAACTTTACCAAATTATTGTTACAGTATAGCTAGTTAGGTTTTCAAACCATTAATTTTATTCATTGAACAATTATTGTAATTATTGTAATCTTTCCGAAATTCGATTCTATAACTTAAGTAAAATACTGTTGAAAACACATATTTTGCATTCGACTTGACATTACTTTACATTAAGCATGAACTGTGTAACATAAATTGTAAAGGCTATTAATCTTTTATTACACAAACAAATATTTTCGTACACAACTAAAATACAGCTTGAATATTAGCTGACTTTACCCAATAAAGTATTTTTTTTTCTTTCAATGAATTAAAACATTGGCAGTTGGTCCATATCGATAGGATGTTTACTTCAGTGTGCAATGGCAATAGCTATAGTCTCGTCATTTTGTAGTTATAAAATACAATCACTCTGTAACCAATTAAGATCTCTGTTTGTTCCAGATCTCGTGATTGTCTGCACTATCTCTCCCCTTGTCTCCCTCACCCAAGTACAACCCCGTGTCGTACCTGATCCCTGTGTTACCAGCTACCAGCTACCAGCTCACTTCTAGCTTTAAGTCCTGTTGTAAAGTCTGTACCATACATTTTAAGACTTGTTAAATATAGCTTTATATTTTTTGTATTTGTGGTATTGGTTTTTTACCTTGTTTTATAATGCACTAATTAGGGTTTTGTTTTTATTTGAAAGAAACTGGTCTCGTTACCGTCAAACGTTTTGGGAGAAAAGGGACTAAAATATTCATGTACATTTATAGATATTTATATTTCATAGATATTCTGGTATTATGGTCCTAATTCTTTGACACTGAAATTAAAACGTTGGGAATCGTTCATACGAATAAATATACGATTATGGATGATAACAAATTAATAACCAACCAACCGCGATACTTATAAAGCTTGATTGTATAACAAAATATGTTACTGATTAAAAAATAAACACATTATAGGGTTAAACAATTTCAGTCTAATTTATACATGATATAAGTAGGTGAATAAATTATTTAATTTGGCGTGTTTTACAGAATGTTTGCCAAGTTATGACTTATCATTAAAGTTATGGCTTATGTTAAATGTACATTTGTATAACGATTGATTGGGTGCCAAGGACTGAAAATTTGTATGAATAAGAAAAAAACTCTTTGTTTTCTCCATGTAAATATTTATTACCTCCCTAAAAGTTAGTATTACCTACGTATTTTTTACAGGATATTAATTACTTCTAATGTTACGACTAAAAACCTAATAATCCCAAACTAGTTCAGGGCCAATCTTATACGATAAATGAAGGGTTGTCTGCTATATACAAAGGCTTGCATAATTAGTCATTACATATATTTTTTAAAATTATAAATAAATTAAACTTATATTTTTTTATCATTTTAGACCAGAGTCACTATTTTACTTTATATATTAAATGCTAATAAAAAGCGTAATTAAAAGAGTCAATTCACATAGCTTTGTATTAGACGATAGTCTAAAATGTTATTCAAAAGTGTAATATGGTAGGTCAAAGATGCATCTATTATATTTCTCAATACACTATAAATAGCTCATACAGCTTTTGGAATAGCTAGGCCTAGTCTGGGTCAAAATTTTCTTTTCTGTTTGGTAAAAAAAAAACACTATGTAAATGTGTAGCAAGTTCCATGATTTTTTCATTCAAAGATACCAATGGAAGCCCAAATATTCACAAATTAATGTTGAGGACCCCTTTAACTTGATATTCGGCACTTCTAGAAAAAGTATTGACCAATATGATAAATTGGCAATTCTTTTTAAAACTTTTTCAAACTTCATAATTTAAAACCTTATACAAGTCATTCGTGTAAAGAATGAAATATATATCAGTACAGGACCCTTTTAAATGTAAGAACTCTAAGTAAATGAACATACATCGAATTAAATGGAAGTTTCTACCGCTATGATGTGCCTTTTTGTTTATTACAAAACATCCACCCTAAGGGCTGTGTATTATTAAATTTTCAAATCAATGTATTTTAATTATCTTTTTTATAATCAATTAAGTTTTTTGTTTGACTGCAAAATATTGTAACCGATCAAAATACTACAAAGAATGGCTATGTTTACTTTGTTTGTTGTGTTTACTCTAACATACGATTGTTATACGTACAGTGAGCACACAGCATTTTTGCTCAATTGGAACAGCGCCATCACCGAGCTGAAGTAGAATATACTGCATTGTTTGTGTTTATGTATATAGTTTGTTAATGATCGAGATCAGCTTTGATAAAAAAAAGCTAGAACCAGTTTTTAAACCATCATGAAGCTACTGACCTTTCTATGGGCCAAACCTACGATTTTCTCCCGCGTTTACACCAAAGCCTTCTACTCCACTTGTTGCGGCAATTAGTTGTTTTTATCTAAGAAATACAGCAACTTTTTCTGTCTTACACTAGTGTAGAGACAAGTCTTCCACTCAATTTTGGTTTCCCGTGGAGTTTCGGTAATGATAAAAGAAAGTTTAAACAGTGGAAGATTAGTTGATATGATTATGATGCGCGCTTTGCACAAGCAACTTGTAAAAAACTAGTGGAGAACTGTTTGATTTCATGTCTGATCATTGAAATAATATTCAAAGTAACTACTGGTTATTCTAGAATGTTTGTTACACTTTCGTTGCACCTCATCTCACGTTGGAGATCAGCTATCAAGTCACTGCCACTGTACCTATCCCTGTCCATCAACGAGGGTATCCCCCAATATCTTCGGGGACCTCTTGTACAGTGGCTGGCTATTATGACACTGGCAGTCACAGCACTGATAGCGTCTTCTTCGCCCAACATCCTTGTCACTACTGCTTATTTCACTCCAATTCTTTGGCAAAAAGTTGTCAACTGCTTGTTCTAAATAAAAGAAAAACTTTTGCTTCTCCACAAAAAAAAATCCACCGCTAGTTGCTCTAATGATTTGGAGCAACTTTTAGTTGTCAACTTTGTTGTAAACGCACATTAATTAATAAGCAAGTGTATTCATTTGCAGTGCATGGCAAACTATAAAAAAAATGCATCATACGTTACATAAAATAATATCATATCATTTTATGAACTTTAATCTGCCAACAACGAATCAAATTTACCAACACTTGTACACCTCTTATGGTATTATTATTATTTATGATTTTTATGATTGTTATTTGTTACTCGTACTAAATAATAAGTGTAATGTTATATCCACAACGTTTCTTCATCTTCACCGGTACCATTTATATGCTCATTTATCGAGAGGTCTTTCCTAGTGCTGATAGGTAACATCAACCACAACTCAATCACGAGTCTTACCCGCGTTTTACGACTGCCACTGCAGTTCCCATGTCCACATTCCGATTCCATTAGTCCACTTCCACTGTCTCGAATGTTCCAAGTTACACAATGTGTAGATAGCAAGTGGTACTTTCACTGACAGTAAGTGTTCAAGAGTTCCTACATGCGCTGATTGTTGTGGGCGATCGCTTGACCCGTGGAACTGGTCTTGCTGGGGAAATGCCAACAACGAGGTGCTTTAGTTACTGCAGGAGATAGAAAATGTACCACTTGTATGACCAATAATCACCCTTCTGCTGTGATCTATATGCTTTTGCTAGTGTATAAAAAGAAAATGTTCCAAGATAAAAATCAAAGCAATGATTATTAATTAATATAAATTTATTTATGTTGTGCTATGATTATCAGTTATCAATTATTGAGATGAGAACCCCACCTAGGTGCGTATTTTAGCCTTGAGATGCATGGATTATAACTGGAATCACTACTCTCTGGTTAAACATTTAATGAAAAGAGTGCCTTCAAGATGGCCGCTTTTTATTGTGTTTTGTTGGTCATCCTGTTTCGTTTTGGTCGGACTTGTGAAATTAGAGTCAAGATTGTGTCGTCCTGTGGTTGCTTATCAACAAATACACTAACTTGACAAGTGGAAAATAAGTTAGTATTAAAAACAATTGATAATGTTTCAAAATTACTTTAACGCCCAGTTTTAACGTGCAATAGTTAAATGTTGATAAATGTCCATCAAATAACCTCAACCAACATGGTTGTAAAGATTGGAATGCTTTTGACAGCTATCCAACCAATCAACCATGGCCAACATATTTAAACACATCCATTTAAACATATTTATGGCTCATCTAAATTAGAAAATCTAGATAAAATACTTAAAGAACAAAAGAAAGCGATTAGAATAATAAAAAACCTACATCCAGGTACATCATGATGGGAACATTTTAAAATGCTAAACATATTAACAGTTTATGGTCAGTTTTTTAGACACTATTATGATATTTTTAAACAATAAGAAGGATACAATTTTAGAACAAGAAACACACCATTACAACACGCGAAAAAAGAATGAAATCATACCCACTCACAAGAGACTTGAATTTTACACAAAGAAGCCGTCTTACAAAGGAGCAAGTTATTTCAGAAAATTTATCCAGTCCATATTTATCCAGTATTATATTTGTTTTCTGATTACTTCTTGTATTATTTGACAGTCTTATTTACTGTATAAGGAAACGATTTTCCTTTAGTTCTGTTGCTACCACAAACGAATTTCTTAGGACTATTAGTGTTGGCTTTGGATACAACTTATATTTCTTTAAATGTATGTGTATTCTAAACCCTTAAAACACATTTCATTTTTAGAAATGAAAATGAAAATGTTTGTATCAATAAATGGTTATAACTTAAATTAAGACATTCATTTTATTGTTATTTACCAATATTAGTTCTTTGATTGTTTGGTGTGGTAAAATGTTGTTTTATTACTTGTTTTGTTCTAAGTTAAATCAATTACTTTTAAAAAATACACTTTTTGTTAAAGTGGATTCAAGTAGTGTCATAAAAATAATAAACTTCAAAGTCAACTAAGTTAATTAAAGTTTTTACCTGTCATTATAAAATTGTATATTCGTAGAAGTACGTTTCTAGTATTTACTGTGTAAAATAGCTTTATGGTTTAATGTGAACTTAGTTAATCGAGACAAGGAAATAAATAGAATAAAAGTTTATAAAATGTATTAAAAAGTATAAAAACTATGCTACATAACAATTCTATTATACATTATACAATACACTATAGACACACTAACAGTCTTTGTTCCGTAACTTTAGCAGTTGTGTAAATGGTATCAATGATTTTTACGTGCCATTTCAATTACAGTCTAAATAAAAAAAGTCAACTAAAATATAATTTGAGATCCAAGCCTCTCTTCCATTATTAAATGTTTGAATTTTGTAAAGAGGTTTACAAGACCAGAAAATGTATCCTAGCTATATCACGATTTGCGTTATTAATAGGCTACTATTCGTTATACTGTATAACAATTTCATGTATGAATTATAAACTGATTATGTAACAATGAGGATAAAGATTTTATTTATCTAACATTAATAAACTGTTGGTAATATGTTGTTCTGTTGGAAAATTAGTTTCCGAACTAATATAAAATTACAAACTCGTATACATTTAACTTGTTTCATGACTACAACAACTTAAAACTTACGTACAGTATTAACATGAATAAAACATAGTCTATCTATGGTATTATTATGATTTGGTTTCAACCACAAATACTAGAAAAATACCAACATATGTTTTAGCCCTATTATAATTGTCCAATCAAAAGTTGGGTAGCTCAAACTGTCCCACTCAATTACATAGAATATTGCAAATTTTTTACATTTTATATAAGTAATCTAAACGCTCCGGACTATATTACTATACTTTCAAAACAAAATATGAAATTAATTTCCATCAAACATATGATTAAGACAAAATAATAATAAATCATATTGTAGAATAATCCTACGTTTTACAGAGTTAAAATCTATTATCAAAACATTCATGTGAAACTATTTTTTAAAAGCAAATATGTTACATCTAACTGAACTCAGCGGAAAAATTAATATCAGAAAAATCAAAATTAAAGTCTTCAAAGCTAGATTTTGTTTTCTCCTCGCCGCTCTCTTTTCTCGGACCCTCGGCGTAGTCTTCGCTGCTCGACCTCTCTCTGGACCGTTCCCTGGACGAGTAGTAGTCCTCCCTGGACGATGACGTGTTCTCCCTGCTCCTACTGTCCGGGTACTCTCCACTGTCCTCGGCACTTTTACTGTCCTCCTTGGAGTAAGGTCTGGCTGAACCCTCCTCATAACTGTCTTGAGGATATCCCTTCTTTGGCACCGGTGTTGTACTCTCTGAAGAGAACCCGTCAAATCCAAACGATCCAAAATTGAAGAACGCAAAATCATCTAGTTGTCTCTTGTTCTTATTACTCTCAGGAGGATTTTTCTTATCGAAGAACATCATCCGAGATTGCGCTTTCTGTTGGACGGGAACCACAACACTCTCCATTCCCTCGAACTGATCGTCGTACTCCATGAGACCGTCGTCATACATATCCATGTTCATATCGTGGCCCATGTCGTGATGATCGTCCGTGCCATGTTTGTGGCCGTGTTTGCTATGTCCGTGATGTTTGTGCTCCTGGTCGGACCCTCCCGAATGTTTGTGGTGATGATGACTAGCTCCTTTGTGCATGTGGTGTTGCTCTGTTCCTCCTTCGTGTTTGTGGTGATGCTTTTTGTGTCCGGAGTGTTTATGTCCATGTTTAGCGTGGCCCTCGTGCTTATGTAGATGATCAGCATGACCATGGTGTTTGTGCTTATGCTCAGAGTGTCCTGTATGTTTGTGGTGATGTTCTCCGTGCCCGTGGTGTTTGTGTTTGTGACCCTGCTCCCCGTGATGTTTGTGGTCGTGTGACCCGTGCCCGTGGTGTTTGTGTTCATGTTCGTTTTTCCCGTGGTGGTGGTGTGAATGCTTACCTTCACCTTTATGATCGTGATGATGTTTTCCTTCCCCGTGATGTTTGTGGCCATGCTCAGCGTGTCCATGATGCTTATGCTCGTGTTTTCCGTGCCCATCATGCTTGTGGTCGTGCCCGTAGTGACCGTGGTGTTTATGCTCGTGTTTGGAGCTTCCGTGATGTTTGTGGTCGTGTTCTGCGTGTCCGTGATGCTTATGACTGTGTTCTGCATGACCATGGTGTTTGTGTTCGTGCTCCCCATGACCGTGATGTGCGTGGCTATGTTTTCCTTCGCCGTGGTGTTTGTGGTGGTGGTCGGTAGTACCATGATGTTTGTGCTCATGTTTTGCGTGTCCATGGTGATCGTGATGGTGCTCATTATGCCCGTGGTGTTTATGTTCATGTTTACTGGATCCGTGATGTTTGTGGCCGTGATCGTGGTGACCATGGTGCTCATGCTTATTCTCAGAGTGACCATGGTGCTTGTGAGAGTGTTCGCTGTGCCCGTGGTGCTTATGGCTATGTACTCCAGAGAGATGGTGCTTGTGTCCGTGTTTTGCTTCTCCGTGGTGTTTGTGGCTATGTTCAGAATGCCCGTGGTGTTTGTGTTCGTGTGATGCATGTCCGTGATGCTTGTGGCCGTGCTCTGCGTGTCCCTCATGCTTGTGGTGATGCTGATTATGACCGTGATGTTTGTGTTCGTGTTCAGCATGTCCGTGATGCTTATGAATGTGTTTTCCCTCCCCGTGGTGCTTGTGGTCGTGCTCGCTATGGCCGTGGTGTTTGTGCTCATGCTTGCCACTGCCGTGGTGCTTATGACCGTGTTCAGCGTGTCCCTCGTGTTTATGGTGATGAGATCCATGACCGTGATGTTTGTGAGAGTGTTCGTGATGCCCGTGGTGTTTATGTCCGTGCCCATGATGGCCATGATGCTTGTGCCCATGTTGGTGGTGTCCGTGGTGTTTATGCTCGTGATGACCGTGTCCGTGATGCTCGTGTTTGTGATGACTTTCTCCGTGGTGTTTGTGTTTATGTTCCGCCTCTCCATGGTGTTTGTGTCCATGTTCATGATGGCCGTGGTGGTGATGCTTGTGCTCGCCGTGTCCGTGGTGTTTGTGGTGATGTTCCGAGTGTCCCGAATGTTTATGTTTGTGCTCGTTGTGTCCGTGGTGATGATGCGCGTGTTTACCATGACCCTCGTGTTTGTGCTCGTGTTTGTGGCCGCCATGATGTTTGTGCCCGTGATCGTGTTTCCCGTGGTGGTGATGGCTATGTTTCCCCTCTCCGTGGTGTTTGTGGCTATGTTTTGCGTGTCCGTGGTGATGGTGGTCATGTTTGTTTGATCCGTGATGGTGATGTTTGTGTCCAGCATGACCGACATGCTTGTGAATGTGATCAACTTTCCCAGAGTGTTTGTGGTGATGGTAGACTTCTCCTAAGTGCTTCGTGTCATGTATATGTGTATGTTCAATCTCTGACTCCTGCTCCTGTATCAGCGGTATTTGGTTTGCAGGTCTAATGATTGGTCGTCTTGGGACAAACCTGAGAGGAGCAAGTCTTCTATTTCTGCAAAAACACAAACATCATTGTTTTATTAGATTAAAAATAAACCATAAGCCATTTGTAATATGCAATAGCAATGATCATTAATTATACGTGATTCATAGCTATTAGTTTCACATGCATTGCAGTAAAATTATTCTCTCTGAACTATTCTGAGTGAATTTTACATCTCGAGTGTGTGTTTGTTATAAGTAAAAAGATATTGTATGTTTCTTGCCTAACGTAGTTTTGTTTTACCTAACCCCACGAAAAAGTTCTAAAGCAATACTAGGGAAAATATAAGTCCAAGATATTGGGATCTTGGTTTATGTTTTTCTTCGGTTTCCTGCATATAGCCTTACAGGTTTTAATTGCCATGAATATTCGCACAAAAATTTGTTTCATGGAGTGTAAACAACACCTATTAAATACATGAGAATTCAATAGTTTCATGTACAGTTCAATAAAGTATCAAACATAAGGCGACATTTATATTTGTATTACGCTTCAAATAAGATAGGATATTGGTCCTGCAGCTCAGTTCCTGCTAAAGCATTGATGCAGTTTTCCCGACTGTTCTGTTTTATGTTATGAGTGTAGTCGCTTGAAGGAACATTCATATCAGTGAAGTAGTGTAAATATAAAACATTGGGCAAAATAGATTTTTTTTAACAGCTATTACGTCATTTTAATTCTATTTATTCTTTTAATTTCTATCGTACCTTGCAAAAATACCGGATGCGTTCAATATGTTTATATGTAATCTAATGATACTACTGTACCTGTTACTGTATTTGTGATGCTTTACGTTTAAATGATTCAAAACTATATTTTTTATTTGGTCCTAGTTGATTGACAAATAAAGTTAATGTCCTGTTTTTATAAGGGGAAAATACATGCGTCCTTTTATTGTTTTACGTCAAAATTTTTGACATCCTTAATCATGATTAGAACTTCAATTTCCTACATCAAAATTACAAATATTGCAAATCTCATTCGCGTTCCGGACACGATAAAAAATATCAATTTGGTACGTGAAACGAAAAGGGGTGCAAACCATAAACGATTTTGTGTATTTAAAAAGTCTTATATTTCATAAAATTACATACATATACACAAATATATTTTGATTTTCTTACCTATAGTTATATATTTCAAGATTCACTGCCCATCTCCTTTTCAATTTCAGCTATTTCTTTTTCTAGGGACTTAAAATCTGCATCTTCGAAGGAAAATGAAAACTCCGACGAATCAAATTTAAAATCTTCAGAACTTAAGGGTGACCCTTTCTTGTTCTTACTTGAATATTTCTCTTGTTTCACGTTGACTTCAGGTTTTGTAATAGGCCTACTTTGCATTTTTGCATCTCTTTCAACAGATTTTTCATTGCTCGGTATCGAAGCGGATGCTTTATTGTATGCTATAGGCTTACTTGCTGAAGATGCTGTATTTTTATTTGTAGTTTTCAAAATACCAGTGTTCATGTCTACTGAGGTCACAGGCTGAACATTTGTCTCAAGAAAGTCATGATCATCGTACTCGTGTTCATCATGATCATGGTCACTGTCGTGATGTCCCTTTCCACCGACGCCGTGTTTATGTTTATGCTCACCATGTCCCTTATGTTTGTGATCGTGATGACCGTGGCCGCTGTGCTTGTGGCTGTGGTCTGAATGCCCGTGGTGCTTATGATCGTGGTGACTATGCCCGTGGTGTTTATGCTCGTGCTTGTTGTCTCCGTGGTGTTTATGTTCATGTCCGTGACTACCGTGGTGTTTGTGTTCGTGTTTGCTGTGCCCATGATGGCTGTGGTGATGATCGGAGTGTCCGTGGTGTTTGTGGCTGTGATCTGAGTGCCCGTGATGTCCATGGTGGTGCTTAGCATCTCCGTGGTGTTTATGCTCGTGTTTGGTGTCTCCGTGGTGGTGATGCTCGTGTTTCCCATGGCCGTGGTGTTTATGGGAATGTTCCGCATGTCCGTGATGTTTGTGTCCGTGAGACGCGTGTCCGTGATGCTTATGGCCGTGCTCAGCGTGTAAATGATGTTTGTGTGAATGTTTCCCATCACCATCGTGTTTGTGGTGATGGTCATTATGACCGTGGTGTTTGTGCTCGTGTTTCGCGTGGCCGTGGTGTTTATGGTGGTGGTCTCCATGTCCATGATGGGAATGGTGATGTTTACCCTCGCCATGATGCTTGTGAGAGTGTTCCGAATGACCGTGGTGTTTGTGCGAATGGTCCGAATGTCCGTGATGTTTATGGCCGTGTTCGTGATGTCCGTGGTGTTTATGGTCGTGTTCTCCGTGACCATGATGTTTATGCACGTGTTTTCCTTCTCCATGATGTTTGTGGTGGTGGTCTCCGTGGCCGTGATGTTTGTGTTCGTGTTTAGCACTACCGTGGTGGTGATGTCCATGGTCTGTATGTCCGTGATGTTTGTGTCCGTGGTCGTGATGTCCGTGATGTTTATGACTGTGCTCTCCATGACCGTGATGGGCGTGATGGTGTTTCGATTCTCCGTGATGTTTGTGGTGATGTGAAGCATGTCCGTGGTGTTTGTGCTCGTGTTCACCATGTCCGTGATGTTTATGGTGATGTTCTGCATGGCCTTGGTGTTTGTGAGAATGCTCGTTGTGACCATGATGCTTGTGGCCATGCTCTTGATGGCCATGATGCTTGTGCCCGTGTTCTTGATGGCCGTGGTGTTTATGCCCGTGTTCGTGATGTCCATGATGCTTGTGCTTGTGCTCACTATGTCCGTGATGTTTATGTTTGTGACTCGCTTCTCCATGATGTTTATGCTTATGTTCACCGTGCCCGTGGTGTTTGTGGTGGTGCTGCGAATGGCCGTGGTGTTTGTGTTGATGTTCCGAGTGTCCGTGGTGTTTGTGTCCATGTTCGTGGTGACCGTGGTGTCCGTGCTTATGTTCATGTTCACCATGGTGGTGATGAGAGTGTTTCCCATGACCATGGTGTTTATGGGAATGCTCGCTGTGTCCATGGTGTTTGTGGTGATGGTCAGTGTGTCCATGATGTTTGTGACTGTGTTTGCCTTCCCCATGGTGTTTATGGCTATGTTTAGCGTCTCCATGGTGTTTGTGAGAGTGTTTCTGCTCACCATGGTGTTTGTGACTGTGTTTTGCATGACCCTCATGTTTGTGAACGTGATCTACGTGACCTTCGTGTTTGTGGTGGTGTATGACTTTTCCCACCTTTGCTTTCTTTTTCTTCTTGAATAATTTCAGTTTAAATTTAGTAGCATGTGATACCATTGGTCTCGGCTTAGGATATCGAATCAAAGCAACTCTCCGTTTCCTGAAATCATCCAAATTTATGAAGAATGAATTGTATTAAGAGAATTTGATAGGCCTATGTAAATAAATAATAAGTGTAAAGTGTAAATATTTATTCTTCATAAAATTGACAAATATTTTCAATTTAATACTTGAAATCAAAGATTTGTGATTGTTCTTACAATATTATTTTACATTCTTGTAGGTATGCTTTTCGAATGTTTTTTCTATGATATTTTAATCATCTTCTGGCTTAGTAAATAAAATATGATTAGCTTTTTTCTAAACTATATGATTATAACAACATCAGTTTGTAAAAAAGGTGAATGATTGTAAGTGATGGTTGTAGTGTCAAATGGTTTGAAGTAAGTCTTATTTGCTATTCTCCTATTGCACAATAGTATACGGATTAAATTCACTCTGGTATAAATAATTTATGGTATTGAGAAGTTGCACTAAACCAAGATCTGTAAATATCGTTAAACTAAATTACACTCTCAAAAAAACTACTTCTAACAAAAACATTTTTTTTTATTCCCAGTTTTTAAATGTAAATAAAATAAAGCGTTATAACTCAATGCAAATTTAATACAATTGTGTACGTCCTTCTTTTGTAAAATCTTTCTAGCATGGTGCTATATGGACCTACAATCTTAGGTAGACCTTATGCCTATTAATAGCAAAAATCAATATAATTCATTTAAACTTATAATAATAAAATAATAATTTATTTCACTTACAAGGATGGCGAGGCCTGCATGTCTGACGGTGTCTGAGAAGTCTCAGCATTGTTTAGTCGTATGATCCTTGGTGCGGCATCCTCTCTGTTAGAAAATTCTACATTTAGAATTCAAGCAAAACGCTATAAGATATGTAATTACAGTTTGTTTTTTTATGTCAGAGCTAAATGTTACCCTGGTTATTTAATAGTTAACGATTTCAGAAGTATGAAACATAGATGTTCAAGGATTATTGCATGCATCTTGTTTGAAAGACACAATTCTACGTTGCCTACCAGCATTTCACGTTGCCTACCAGAATTTCACGTTACCTACCAGCATTTCACGTTGCCTACCAGCATTTCACGTTGCCTACCAGCATTTCACGTTACCTACCCGCAGTCACATTCATCTTTGACTGTATTGTCGGCTTTGTGTCACAGTACCTGGTACCGGTAGTGAATATGTTGGAAATATGTCGGTGCATCTGTAGGGTCAGTTTATACCACCAGTTGTATTACATTTATAGTACATACTTTTTGAACCGTAGATTTGAAATTAATGCATTTCGATACATATCAATGTGAGAAAAGGTGGATTGTTTTACAGTGTTGCAAAAGGTAGACTATTATGAAATGAAAGTTATTACTTGAGGCTAAATACTTAATACTTGAATACTTTTCAATGAAATGGCGACCATACAAAGTAGGTATTTTAAGCCAAGTATGAATGGAGATGTGTGTAGGATGAGTGGCGTGATCTTGTAGTCTTGTTAATGACTAAGGCCGACATATTCCTTAGACACAGCTGTTAATTAATAGCCCATGCAGCTAATGACAACTATGGGACCTACAGTTTATAGTGGAATCCGAACCACATTTTTGCCTTGGTATATACGAATTGGTCGTATTATCAGGATAGTACTACGGATAGTTGTAGTACTCACTCGTGCGGACGTTAATCCACAACAGGGAGTATCGCATCCACATTGCATGCCTATAAATATCCACAATTCATGACCTCCTATTAGCTGGGTTACAGGACTACGGTTTTTAAATGATTCAGAAAACCAACCGAATTATCAAACTACCTTTGACTATCGCACCATGCTGATGCTAGTTAAATTCGTTAGGATAAATAATAGTAAATTTCAGTTAGGACTGGTTTTTGATTTCTATTTATGTTTCACTATTGTGAAGCAGGGTGTTGGATCTCTTCTTGGATCACAAGCTGAAGCTTATGTAGTAATTTGTTGCACTTTTGAAATTCATAATAGGAATCGAATAGTTTTAGTTATTTACGTTGACCTGGCTTTCAAAATAATAACAACAACAACCACAGTTTCTTGGTAGACCAAAGTGCTCTTCTTGTAATTCTTAATGTAAATCTAGTACAAATCACCAGTTTAGTTGTAGCTTCGTACTTCTTGTAATATGCATTTTACACAATATACTATCATAAAATGGTACCATTATTATCATCAGGTTTTCAGATTGCATTTCATGTCATCTGAACATGTTAGAACTTTTTGAACTTTCTAGAATCATGTATATAACATATTGATTTGTTTAAGTCGATGTGACCTGATTGGCTGGAATGTACCAGAAATTGTAAGTTTTAGCCAATCAGAACAGATCCATATTAAAAGCATGATATCGACTAGACTCATCCTCACTCTCGGTTTGTCTGCTGTTGAAGTAGTTTGTCACTTTTTGCATGTGAGAGCAGTAAAATATTGCTATTAGTTTAAAAATCTCCTTTTGGGGAAGTTAATTTATACCATTTTGGATAAATATTTATTCTGTTTGTCTTGATGAAAATAATCTTAGTAAAATAATCTTAATTGGATGTTTTGTCATCTAGTTACTTGAATTTGTAGTAGCCTTTTGTGTCTTGAACTAACTTGTTCCTTTCTAAGGAAATGTGATTGAAGTTGATCATTATTAAGTTTTGCTCTTTTTCTAAGGGTTGATGAATTTGATGGGCTTAAGAATTCAATGAATATAAAGAGTATAAATGCATACTGATAAATTAATAATGAAAGTAAAAACTAAAATGATCAAAAGAACATATCCAAGTATAAAGATGAAATTAAATGTATAATGAAGATTTATAGGATTTAATTATATTCAAAGTATGAAAAATATATGAATTTCAATTGTTTTCATGTATAAAAATATTTATTGAAATTGTATACAAAATCCAATTCGTGTGTAAGGTTACTGGGAAGAAATCTTTAAATAAATAATTTAGTAACTTTGCAGCGTAATTAATTACTGCAAATAACAAGAACATGACTGCTGCTATCGCAACATCAGAGGACTGACAAAAGTTGTACTGGTAGTGGGATACTTAGGAATAATCTTTGGACTTCTGCTGGCATATGTAATGTTAGCATATGTACTGCAGCTGAGTTTATATACAAATTTTCTCACAATGAAAATAACCTTAAAGATTTTCTAATTTACATTTTAGTACATTTTTGGATAGTGTTGAACATTGTTCAAATGTCTATTGTACATTCTTCATAAGTTACTGTTTTCTTTAAATAATCAAATTGAGTATAATGTGCACGAAGGCAATTCCCACTCAAATTTGCCTATGGATTTCTGTACATCTCAGCCAAGTGTGTACTTTAGATCAAACTGTGGTGGACCTGGGAAAATTGATTTTTGGCTCATCCTGTCTAGCGTTGTAAAGAGTAAGCTATTATGGGCTTGCTGATTGGGCAATTTTTGATAATAGACTAGAGTGACAAGTATACAAAGAGCAGTAAAGGGGACATCAGGTTCTCGTATGATAAGGTAATGTATTGATCATTAAAAGTGTTCTTAAGTGGTTATGTTATAATACTGTACTTATTTTTTTAAATACCTAATTTTATCTAGGAAGAAGATAATTTGCCTATTTCGTCGTTCGCTCCACTAAATTGACGGGAACGGACCGTATAACTAGTTATTTCCTAGAAGCTCATTTTGTAAAGTAAAGCACACTTAATTAGTTTACCAGCAGAGCTTTGATATAAGATGCTTTAAAAGCATAAATAGTTAACTTAAAAGTCATATATTCAAGTCAAGTAAAAGATACAGCAATGGGTAAGGTTCATTTTTGGGGGATTTACTAATTAAATGTAATTTCGTTAAGGCTGCACACAATTTAGTTGCTTCAACACAGGTTAAGTATTGTTGTGGTACTAATTTTGTGATTTTATACTAAAGGGTAAATTGAACTAAATATCACAGACCACAGTAGATTTCTACATTAGTTGATCCTGCAGTTGAAAGTTCGACCCACGCTCTACAAAACTGTAGTGAAATATTGACTTGATCAGTGCAGGCGCAGTTGAATGGACCAACTAGGCAAACTAAATGAATATAAACTGGGTATTTGTGTGTCAAACTTTGCATTATCAAAACCTAAATTGATAATGTGTAAGACCACTACACTTTTGAAATTACTTGTAAATTAATATTCTATTCTATACAATATTTTCAAATCTGTTATATTCAATGTTTCAAATGTTGTTGTCCGAAAAGAATAGAGAATCGGTAAAAAAAAAATAATTTCAATATCCTATATTCTAAAACAAGCGCGTGTACGGACAACCTTATATTTTCAGTCGAGGATTTTTAATTCTTTTGGTTTACTACATGGTATTTGACAACGAGTAATCGATTGGACTAGGTCACAAGGCTGGAAAAAGCCCCGTTTTTGCCCTACAGTCCTTTTAATTGCTATACACTCAAGTGCTTTTAAGTCCTATATTTACTTCAAAAGAATTACTGTCCGAGGTAGTAAGGAAACAACATACCATTTATTTTTGGTTTTGGATTGTCTAACCAACCCATAAAATTGTGACTATGATAGGTCTTTTAGTTGTTTAACATCATTGATTCGTTTATTTAATGCACTCAGTGGTTGTTGTTTCTTAGTTACAATAGCGCTGGACACCAAAACGCACAGACTAACTATGGCAGTAGTGGTTCTAGAGGACTTGTAGCTGAGGTTCAAATATTGTCAATAGCCAATGGATTTTATACATGCAATAATACTGTAACTCACTTGTTGAGATCCCTAGGCTGTAGATTCGCCAGTATAGGAGAAAAGTATGCAGCTCTTTGGTGGGGATAACGTTTTTCTTAATCTGGGAGGTACTTCTACTTAAAAACATGTCTTATTCATATTTACCATAAATCGTGACTGTTGTGTACTGTCCTTGTAGGATAACATCACAAAATTAATTTAATACTGAAACAGGGCTTAACTAACTGTACTCAGGGATTATAAACTGTTTTGAACATAATTAGGCTAAATAAAATTGCAATAGGATCTCGAAAAACTTAACTTCATCATCCACCGCAGTTTGCATTTCTTCTTTCTCTTTAACGGTCTGTACCATTGTAATCCCCTAAAACTCAGTAGTAATGAAAATGAAAGTCTAGACCCATGTCTTTGACATTTTCATTTGATTTCATATTTTTTTATATACAGGGGTTTATAAAAGAATCATCAGGTTTTAATGACATGTACCCACGATTACTAGAAAAATACCTGTATGGATCATAAACATCAACAAATGACGTTTTTGGCCCGAAAATTAACATTATTTAACATTGGTTAAATGCAACTGCTAAAACATATGTTCAATGCTATTATAGGATTCGGGCCAATAACGTCATTGTGTTTATGTTTATGATCCATACCGGGTATTTTTCTAGTAATCGTGCATGTACCTCACCCAATTATTGTCCCACATTAATATTTGAAACATGTGCTTAAACAGCATGTTTCCAAGTTTTATAATCAGCTGTTCAATAATCAGTCTTGGATTTTACTTGGACATGTTTGTATCATTTTCAAAATGATTAATTCAAGAAAAAAACATTTTGACGATGACTTGACCCTTATCAAATGGCTCCTTACATCTCCTGATCTTACGGTGTGTAATTATTTTCTATGGGGCTATGTGAAAGACAAAGTTTATGTAACGTCAATGTCTCAAACGCTTCAAGAGCTCCGTGAACGAATTCGCAATGCCATAGAATCAATCAACCTTGCGGTGTATGGGACAATTTACAGCATATATTGGAAACATGCTCCACGGCTAATGTACGGCACATTGAGCACTCGTAGGGGTATCTATGAAACATTTAAGAGTCCTCCTTTCTGTAGATATATTTGATATCCGTATTTGTATCTGTAGATTTTTGTAGATCTCTGTATATTTCTATCTTACACTGTGTTAGATTCTATCTGCAGAATACAGAGACACATGGTAATGAAGTAATGTACCCAAACTGCATTGACGATCTTAATATCAACAAGTCATGTGTTAACAAATCGATATGAGTTTTGTTATCATTACAAGCTCAAAGGCCAAGTGGCCTATGTTTTAACCAACAGTATTAGCTACAAAAAAATACTTTTCTGTTAGAATATATTTGATTTCATTTTAATCTTTATTTTGTCATGATTGAGCTCAGGGTTTCTTAAATTGACTTGATTATTCTTCAATATCTCATAGCCAAAGCTAAAACTCATCACTTTCTGCCCAAAATCCTTATCAGTGTTAACATATTAAAAATAACAACAATATCATTTTAATGGTACAAATAACTTTATTGGTAACAATATAATTTCATATTTCATTACATTAACACACACACAAAACACACACTACATTTGTATGTGTTTGTGTTTCTTTACATTACTATTGTTTTAAACTGTAAAGGCCAAATAAATCGTTATGGCTAAAATAATCAATTACACATATCGAACACGTTGTCATCAAATACAAAACAAGTAAATGATTCTTAGTTAGAGGTGAAACGGTTTAACTTGAGTCACAAAAGAGAGGTTTTAAGCCTAAAATTCTTATTAAAACTGAACAGAGACAGCTATTTATTATTATAATGTTGTATCTAAGATTATTGAAAACACAACCTTCAAGACTTCAACTGTTCATAGCCGTGTTGTGTTTAATTAATTGAATTTTTGTAATACTTAGTTATATCAAGTGAATGTCTGATATGTTATTTAAATTTTAATTTGAAAGTTTCATAATTTTAAAATAAGTTAGAAATCCAATTTAAATTTGTTGAAGAGTTTTGATATTTGTAGTAAAAAGATTTGATCATAATTTCTATCTTAAGGACTTAAAAAGTCGGTGGGTAAATTAATAATCAATAAAATTACCAGTTAACAGAAATAAAGTATCATTCTACACCTTGAAACATAATCTTACTTTGCATTGTTCTATCAAAATATATTCTTATAGAGGAGGATTCTGAGGAGTGTTGTAGATACAAATAAATCTAAAATAACAGGGAAATCACAGTTTCAATACAGAGGAAAAAAAGAGGATTTAGCGAAGAACTTTAAGGTTCTCACGCATGAAAATTCATGCAGTGTCTCCAGATTACATCTAATTTATAAACCGATAAACCTCGCTTATAATATGCCTGAAAAAAAAATCTTCTTACTCATTAAAGAAATTTCGTATTTATTTTCTAATACGGATTGATTACTTAATGATAAACATAACTTTAATATTTTGCTATAGGATTATTTTGTAATGTGGATTTACTTTACAGGTAACATGAAGCTTTTGCCCTTAGTATTTTATTGTCGGAAAGTAAATAAAGATACGTATTATAACACTTAAAACATATATTTACGCTTATACTGTTACTCACAAGACGGTAAATATACAAAAGATGACGTCATTCACCTATTGGGTCTGATGATGATTGGAGTGTCCAATCGAAATCGATCATCACTTACCATCTTTTGTATATTTACCGTCTTGTGAGTAACAGTATAAGCGTAAATATATGTTTTAAGTGTTATAAGACGTATCTTTATTTACTTTCCGTAAATTTAATAACACGTACAATGCTGATCAAGAAGTTATTTATTTTATTGTATCATATATATTATAGATTTATGAGGTTATCGAAAGCAATGAAAAAAGACCCATTTAAAAAGAAGGATGGAATGCTTTGTCAATTGTATATTCCGATTGGTAACATTTTATTACCTTGAAGGTTATAATCTTATGTAAATTTGAAGTACAGCATTAAAGAACATGAACAGCTTGAGTAGAATATCTTGGGAAAGATCGCACAATTTTCGTTCTCTACCAAACCAAACGATTCAATCGTTTCTACAACATTAAAAATGCATGCCTATTTCAGCAAAACCTATACATCAACCATCTATAGGGCATTTAGTCGACTCATACACTGCATATTTTAAATATGTTGGATTATTAATGATTCAGGTAAATTTTTTAAATAACTCAGTCGACAGCAAAGAAAAACTATGGTCAACGATGGTCATCATCCGGTGTGGAATGTTTATGACCATGTTCAGCATGCCCATGATGTTTATGGGAATGTTGGGCATTGCCATGGTGTTTATGATCATGCTCAGCTTCTCCATGATGTTTATGGGAATGTTCAGCTTCACCGTGATGTTTATGATCATGCTCAGCGTGGCCATGATGTTTATGGCCATGTTCAGCATGTCCATGGTGTTTATGGGAATGCTTTGCTTCTCCATGATGTTTGTGAGAATGTTGAGCTTCTCCGTGATGTTTGTGGGAGTGCTCTGCATGGCCATGGTGTTTATGGGAATGCTTTGCTTCTCCATGATGTTTGTGGGAATGTTCAGCTTCTCCGTGATGTTTATGGGAGTGCTCTGCATGGCCATGATGTTTATGGGAATGCTTTGCTTCTCCATGATGTTTGTGGGAATGTTCAGCTTCTCCGTGATGTTTATGGGAGTGCTCTGCATGGCCATGATGTTTATGACCATGTTCAGCATGTCCATGGTGTTTATGGGAATGCTTTGCTTCTCCATGATGTTTGTGGGAATGTTCAGCTTCTCCGTGATGTTTGTGGGAGTGCTCTGCATGGCCATGATGTTTATGGCCATGTTCAGCATGTCCATGGTGTTTATGGGAATGCTTTGCTTCTCCATGATGTTTGTGGGAATGTTCAGCTTCTCCGTGATGTTTGTGGGAGTGCTCTGCATGGCCATGATGTTTATGGCCATGTTCAGCATGTCCATGGTGTTTATGGGAATGCTTTGCTTCTCCATGATGTTTGTGGGAATGTTCAGCTTCTCCGTGATGTTTGTGGGAGTGCTCTGCATGGCCATGATGTTTATGACCATGTTCAGCATGTCCATGGTGTTTATGGGAATGCTTTGCTTCACCATGATGTCTATGGGAATGTTCGGCATGCCCGTGGTGTTTATGCTCGTGTTTAGCATGACCATGATGTTTATGGGAATGCTCGCTATGACCGTGGTGCTTATGGCCATGCTCAGCATGGCCATGGTGTTTGTGAGAGTGTTCTGCATGTCCGTGATGCTTATGCTCATGTTCAGCATGTCCGTGATGTTTATGTTCATGTTCAGCATGTCCGTGATGTTTATGATCATGTTCGGCATGACCATCGTGTTTATGTGAATGTCTCCCTTCTCCATGGTGTTTATGTTCGTGTTCAGCGTGACCATGATGTTTGTGGGAGTGTTCTGCATGTCCGTGGTGCTTATGGCCATGTTCAGCATGTCCGTGATGCTTATGTGAGTGTTCCGCCTCTCCATGATGTTTATGGGAATGTTTACTTTCTCCATGATGTTTGTGAGAGTGCTCTGCATGTCCGTGATGCTTATGATCATGCTCAGCATGTCCGTGGTGCTTATGTGAGTGTTTAGCCTTTCCGTGATGCTTGTGTTCATGTTTTGCATGACCGTGATGCTTATGGCTATGTTCAGAATGTCCATGGTGCTTATGTGAGTGTTCTGCCTCTCCATGATGTTTATGGGAGTGTTCTGCATGACCGTGATGCTTATGGCCATGTTCAGCATGTCCGTGGTGTTTATGTGAGTGTTCTGCATGACCGTGATGCTTATGGCTATGTTCAGCATGTCCATGGTGCTTATGTGAGTGTTCTGCCTCTCCATGATGTTTATGGGAGTGTTCTGCATGACCGTGATGCTTATGGCCATGTTCAGCATGTCCGTGGTGCTTATGTGAGTGTTCTGCATGACCGTGATGCTTATGGCCATGTTCAGCATGTCCGTGGTGCTTATGTGAGTGTTCTGCATGACCGTGATGCGTATGGCCATGTTCAGCATGTCCGTGGTGCTTATGTGAATGTTCTGCATGACCGTGATGCTTATGGCCATGTTCAGCATGTCCGTGGTGCTTATGTGAATGTTCTGCATGGCCGTGATGCTTATGGCCATGTTCTGCATGTCCGTCGTGCTTATGTGAATGTTTAGCCTCTCCGTGATGCTTGTGAGAATGTTCTGCATGTCCATGGTGCTTGTGTCCATGTTCTGCATGACCGTGGTGCTTATGGCCATGCTCAGCATGTCCATGATGTTTATGTTTATGTTCTGCATGACCGTGGTGCTTATGTTTATGTTTTCCATGTCCAGAATGTTTATGGGAATGTTCTGCATGTCCACTATGTTTGTGTTTATGGGCCGCGTGACCATGATGTTTATGCTTGTGTTTCGCATGCCCGTGGTGTTTATGTTTATGCTCTGCATGGCCATGATGTTTATGTTTGTGATCAGCATGTCCTGCATGCTTGTGCACATGATCTACATAACCAAAGTGTTTGTGATGGTGAATAATTTGTCCTGGTGATGGACTTGCTTTTCTTTTGATTCTTCTTAGATGATTCACAGCAGTCTCATTGAAATTCAAGTATTTGCTGTCCCTCGGATTCCCCAGCCTGAAAAAGTCGAGATAGAATAAGTGCCCATTGTAATAGTATAATGAGTTGAATCAAGCTTTTGTTTGTTTTATTATTTACATCAAATGTATTACCTACTGTGTACTTCGTCATATATCACACATACATACACAATTACTGTTTTGTTGATTTAATCTATACTTAAATAAGTAAACATTTACCTTGCCTTTCCCTAAGTTGTAGATGTGAATTGAAATCCAGAATGTTCTAAAAACTAAATGCACGATAAAACTTACATATAAAGCATAACAGGTATACATAAAATGTACAGAACTGTGAAAAATATCTTAGAAACATTTATGTATGTTCAGATTATGTTCTTTCTTCACATGTATTCTGGATCCTCAAACTAAATAAACCAAATATATAACAGTTTTCATTTTTTGCTAATTATGTCCTCAACAGAGTCAAAAAAGCTATCATCACTGGACTTCCTTTCAATAATATCGTGGCGATTACTATATGCTGCGTCATGATCGTGATGTCCATGTCCATGTTTGTGTGAGTAATGTCCGTGGTGTTTATGTCCGTGTTCGTGGTGCCCGTGATGTTTGTGGCCGTGTTCACCGTGGCCGTGGTGTTTGTGGCCGTGATCATGATGGCCGTGGTGTTTGTGTCCATGGCCGTGTTCTCCATGATGTTTGTGTTCGTGTTTGTGACCCCCATGATGTTTGTGTCCATGTTCGTGGTGTCCGTGATGTTTGTGATCATGCCCGTGGGATCCGTGGTGTTTGTGGTGGTGAGACGCCTCTCCGTGGTGCTTGTGTCCATGTTCATGGTGCCCATGATGCTTGTGGTCGTGTCCGTGTGATCCGTGGTGGTGATGCTTGTGGTCACCATGTCCATGGTGTTTATGACCATGGTCATGATGTCCGTGGTGTTTGTGGCCGTGGTCGTGGTGTGCGTGGTGGTCGTGTTTATGACTCCCGTGTCCGTGATGCTTGTGCTTGTGTTTCCCGCTTCCCTTGTGTTTGTGGTGATGCTCGCCGTGTCCGTGGTGTTTGTGGGAATGCTTGTGACCCCCGTGGTGTTTATGCCCGTGCTCGTGATGGCCGTGGTGCTTATGAGAGTGTTCATGCCCTCCGTGATGCTTGTGGCTGTGTTTCTTGTGACCAGTATGTTTGTGTATGTGAGCTACGTGGCCTGTGTGTTTGTGGTGATGTTCCACTTTTCCGTGTAACACGTGCTCTCCATGGCTTTTCTTTACATAGGCGTACGCTGGAGCCGCCGCTGGGGCGAGGTACCTAGGAGCATGGTACAGAACGACACCCCTTCTGAATCTTCTGAAACAGAAATACCATAATTTGTGTATTTAAAACTTTACTGGGAATTAAATGTACTAAAAGTTATATAAATATCTTCTTTTTATGGAATTGTTGTTGATATGTTTTCAGAAGGAGTGTGTTCGTAAAAGGTTTTTGATCTGTTTATATATATATATATATATATATTTATTTTAATCCAAACTGTAAGTTAATTATATTTCTTTATATTTCTTTTTCACGTTTTACAGCATTACTAATCCTCCAAATATATTTTACATCATAACTAATACCTGTTGTTGGTTAAAGAAGGAATTAAATTTGTATACTAATCTCAAAACTCTACTTCCATCACTGAACTAACAATAAGTAAATATAAGATACTTACACAACATTCCAAGGGGAGAGCTGAAGCTGAAGCATTGTAAGCAATTTCAGCAGAAGCGATGATGTATATTAACAGTTAGCAGCAAAGCACACAAACATTCTGCACATGATGCTGTTGTTTAAGCATTGAAGTCATTATAAACAAAGCACAAAGCACAAAGCACAAAACAATCAAGATGGCACATCTCAATTATTCGAATTCATACAATATACATTATATATGTTAGGAAGCGGGATTGTTGTGGATAAGGATGTCCTGTGTAAGCATGAAGAAGCATTTTGTTAACATGTTGATGCATTGTAGAAGGATGGATAGTAGCTTGGATGGTTGTGTGTTGAAGCAATTTTTTTATAGTGTGTAGCTGTTACCTAATCGTAGTACGATCTAGAGTGTACATTATCATTATCATTTTAAGGTCAATAAAATGGACTCTTTTGTTCAAATTTTCACAAACCTATTATGTATATCTAATATCAAAAAATATCTTGTAAATTCTCTGATTTTGATGACATTCTCGACAAAATAATAAATATTATATTTGAACGAATTAGCAAACATTTTTTTTTTTTTACCGTGAGAAGATTTGTTTTGGTCAGATGAGGATCATTTTTAACAAATAGGTTTTAATTATTTTATGACAACCGGTTTTATAAACCGCTAAATAGATTCACTGGTCAAGTCAAAAGGTGAACAATTTAGTGAATTGCATTACCTACTTTACATCCATTAATAACTAACTCATAAAAAGTGGTAAACCACCTGTAAATATCCTATGAAGCTATGCTGTTCTCAATTATTATGTAGATAAAGAATATTGTCTATTGTCTAAACTGTGGTACAATATCCCCTTTATGAAAACATATTCAAAATGTAATTGTTTGCTGCAAATCAGTCTACATATAAGCAATATCTGAGTGGTTGATGTAGTTTCAATTTTAAATATTGAAAGTTAAGATTTCCCTTATGGATCCTGTGAAGCAAATTTATTTACTTATTATACAGGTTGTTTGTGAACTCTCTGGAAAAACTTCGCAGGATTGTTCCATGGGTTAGTACAAGAATATTTTACATTAAAAACATGGGTCGCCGGAGCCTCGTTTTCCGGATGTCCGTCTCTATGTGTTTTTTTATAAATAAACTAACTATAGTTTGAATTAAGGAACAAACTTCAAATTAGACAAATTTGTTAATCTCTCTGTGATACTCAAGCATGCAAAATTTAATTTCGTTGACTAAAGCTGTTTCAAAATGGCGACCATCTAATGTCTTTGACGTCAAATTACATTAAAAACAGTAGTTTCAAAATAAACACAAGAATAACAAAATGTGGGAAATTTAATGAAATCAAATAACACCTAGCTTTTAAATATAAAAACACATGCAGCTGAGCTATTATTTTTGTATAATTAACTGTGATATTTTGTTATTGCTGGGAAACCAATTGTTATGGTTTATTTTTATTTCTTTAAATCATCTGATTCTTTCTAAATTGTTACAACAAAGTAAAACCGTTGGTTTGCACTCCCAACAACATTTAGTTTTTGTTACTAAGAAGTTAAACGTATTAATTGCCTATTACAGAGTAATGGTACATTACGTAAACAGATTTCAATAGTTAAGTTAAAAATAGGACACATAATTTTTTTTACAAAACTAGCTGCATAGGGAAAACCTACAGTGAACGCGGTTATTCATTTTATGCACATTCCTCGGAAACTCTATTCCCTCCTGGCTGGAAGAGCCAGGTACAATCAATGCCTCTGTTCAGAACAAAATTACCACCCAGTAACAATTTAAACCAAATTAAAATATAGATATATATCCAACCATTTATGTGTCAGGTACACATAAAATGTACAGAACTGTGAAAACTATCTTAGAAACATTTATGTATGTTCAGATTATGTTCAGAATGTCTTTGCTTTGTGTCAACTAAAAATGTCAGAAAGTTCTCATCACATGTTCTCAATTGTTTTTTATTGATCCAGGCTTCTGCAATGTGTTATAGGCTAGACAAAGTCTGAGTTAGTTTTTACATAAATAAGCGAATATTACAAATTGTATGCGGATGAAACAAACCCCTACACCTCTAAAGTACCATTTTTACAAGTTTGTTTATACTTACTGTCCGCCATTGGGGGAAACAAGTTGCACGGCACCAGCTGTACACAGGCTAACCAGTGCAGCCAACACCTGAAACGATTCTTTCATTAGTAGTGTAAACACAGCTATAAATATGTAAAAAATATAAATTAGGGTTATCTCATAATATGGAAAAAATCTTACGAAGTTGCTTTACTCTTAGCTTATAATACCAGAGGGCAAAACAGTAAATGTAAAAGTATTTAGGTACGCGAGTTGCGTACACTACTTTACCTACGAAACTGTTTTAATTACTATAATCCTTTCAGTGGGTTTAGTGAAATGAAATGAAATGAAATGAAATGAAATGAAATGAAATGAAATGAAATGAAATGAAATGAAATGAAATGAAATGAAATGAAATGAAATGAAATGAAATGAAATGAAATGAAATGAAATGAAATGAAATGAAATGAAATGAAATGAAATGAAATGAAATGAAATGAAATGAAATGAAATGAAATGAAATGAAATGAAATGAAATGAAATGAAATGAAATGAAATGAAATGAAATGAAATGAAATGAAATGAAATGAAATGAAATGAAATGAAATGAAATGAAATGAAATGAAATGAAATGAAATGAAATGAAATGAAATGAAATGAAATGAAATGAAATGAAATGAAATGAAATGAAATGAAATGAAATGAAATGAAATGAAATGAAATGAAATGAAATGAAATGAAATGAAATGAAATGAAATGAATGAAATGAAAAAGTGCTTTTATTTACAAATAAGTGAACAAAAATAACTTCTTAGCACTAACAACTATCGACAAAAAGCCCGTCTGTTGCGGCTGGCGTACCTGGTTAGCACTTGTACAAAACTGATTAATAATAACAATTTAATGAAACTAATAAATAATAATAAAAAAATATTTTAAAAGTAATGACATTTGGGAAAATGATTCTCACAGATTGAATTCTTGGATTAACCCCCATCTTTTAGACCAAGCATCTTTTAAATAATTGCTTAAGTGCAGTGGGTTTAGTGTTTATAGTGTTTATGGGTTTTTTTTGTAATCCTTTCCCCCAACCATTAGTAAATGTTTTAATTACTAACAATCACTACTAATCACTTTTAAGAGAGGTCATGTGTTCTTTTATAGCCTCTGACAGTGATGCAGATACAACGAAACATGCACCAAACACTAATTGCACCAATCAACAATTAAATTGGCCTGGACAGCTGATTAGTTTAAGTTCGCATCATTACAATTTTACTTCTCTCTCAATCCTTGAATCTCATTGGTCCATTACCCGTGTTGTTATGAGTAAAACTATGCTGTTATGAAAGTAAACAATGCTGTTATATTAAACTTTTCAATTCTAAGAACTGAACTGAAACGGCTACTTTATAAAACGGTCGTAGGGAAATAGTGTTAACGACACTCGTAGAAAATGTAAGGTACGAGCCGAACTATTAAAATTGAGTTTAACTTGTCTATAACGATAACTAATCTAAGAAGTGTGTTTAAACTGTGCTTAAATTCCGATTAGGAATGCATTTTTACAATAATTATTTCTCCACCGATTGATGTGGAAGTCCTCAAAGAACTTTTTTACAATATACTCAAATCATCAATCGATAATTATTAATTTAGTCCCGAAGTTAAAGCGTTATTATTACATACTGTTGTTTATCACTGCATTCATAGTCAGTGATGCTTTCCCCAGTGACTCTGAATAAGCTTAGTTTTAATTTAAAATCATCATTTTCTTATACCAATAGTTAATCTCACAACTTGAGAGTTGAAACTACTTGGTACCACTTTACTGTCCAAGATGGACTTGAGCATTCTTGCCCCCAAGACTGAGAAATCGAAATATGTAGCCTATTTTGTTAACGTGCCTTGTTCGTTTTCAGTCCAATAGAGGTGTCAAAGGAATACTGTACCATTAAATGTTCACTGAGTTATGTGCTATGTCTGTCATGTGTGTTTGAGGACAACAAATTTGTCAGCTGACTCTCTTCAATCTGATGTTTGATATTAATTGATCAATGTTTCAACTTCTTTGGCGGACGAGGTATATATTGATAACTCTAAACCGTAGGTCATTTACCCCACATTTTGGCCCAGTTCTCGCCCATTACACAGTATTGTCTGAGGCAGACATATGTAGTTTTTGTTTCGCCGAATGTGACTCAGTCGTCATGGTCGGGGAAAGCGTGTATAAGTGAGCAGCCAACACGACACGCGGCGCAATAGCTACGGACGTAATGCATGATTGGATATGGCACCTGGCTCCCACTGCTACCAGGATAAGTCACACGCTGTTTTGTTGTTTGCTTGGACATTTTTACAAATTAGTATACAATTAATTTATCATCTGACGAGTTTATCATGGTGTTGTTTCCTGGACCAATGCAAAAGTAACTCTCGTATTTTGTATTCGTCGAATCATCTTACTTTCTTTAGTTTTCACTGAGTTTTGGGAAGATTCTAGTTGCAAAATCAAACAACTCCTTAAGACAGAGACACACACTGAGGTGAGTATTCTAAGCCGAATATGATGCACGGTAACTGTTGTGTTTATTGAGATGACTTGTTTCAATTGGTCTTAGGGAACACTTAAAAGTATAGGACGATTTTCATGTGTATTATTTTCTTCTATTAAATGGTACCCTAAAATGAATTTTGAAGTTTCAGTTGCAAAAATGTTACCGTACTCATAAGTCTA
Organism: Macrosteles quadrilineatus; assembly: GCF_028750875.1. Classification (NCBI taxonomy): domain Eukaryota; kingdom Metazoa; phylum Arthropoda; class Insecta; order Hemiptera; family Cicadellidae; genus Macrosteles; species Macrosteles quadrilineatus. The sequence continues at coordinate 14,853,736 of NW_026542598.1, read as the reverse complement.
ACAGTTAAATTCAAATGTTGCATTTTGCTTGTTCAGTTTTCTGAAACATAGAGTTTTCATTTATGTTGTATATTTATCTTTTTATATACCATAGTAGTCTTAATTATAGTTAATATTGAAATAAACTTAACGAAACTGTTTCATACTGGCATTATTATTTTACTTTTGTTAAATGTATAGCCTGCAACCTTAGATGGTTGGTTTTGTATGTACCGAAAATGAATCTGTGATGGTTGCTTTTTTCAATATAGATTTGACCTTAAGGATATTTATATCACAAAACACTCATATATTCCAAATGCAGTCTACATTAAAATTGTACTCTTGAGGAAGTTCAAACAGAGAAAAAAAGGCTATATAAAGTTTATAATAATTTATTAACAAATATTACAACAATGATACACACAGTAACTCAAATTACACGTATAAAAGTACAAAACATGCATCAGTCAATTTCAACAATAAATAGGTAACAAACTGGTAAACAAGGTAGCAGCGACAGGGCGCGAACAAATAAATAAGTTACTACAGCAGTGACTTGGTGGGCAGCTATGAATTGACTTCTAGGGGTGTTCTTGGACCAGCTGGACTATCGGCTGTTGTTGGAGCTCCACCAGAGGCTCGGCAGGGACCGCTACTACAGGGGTCTGAGCCTCGGCGGGGATAGCGAACACCTGGCCTGCAGCGTCGTCGATGATACGAGCGTTAGCGTAGAAAGTAACATCGTCAAAGTCGTGGCTTCCACCGTGCTCGTCGTCAGGGGTGGAGTGGTGATGTCCGTGAGCACCATGGCCAGCGTGGTGGTGGTCGTGGGAAGCGTGTCCGTGGTGCTTGTGGCCGTGACTGGCAGATCCGTGGTGTTTGTGTCCGTGACCGAAGTGCCCGTCGTGGTGGTGCCCGTGCTCAGCGTGCCCGGAATGTTTGTGACCGTGCCCAAAGCTACCCCCGTGATGATGAGCGTGGTCGGCAGAACCGTGATGTTTGTGTCCATGACCAAAGCTACCACCGTGGTGGTGCCCGTGTTCGGCGTGTCCGGAATGTTTGTGTCCGTGTCCAAATTCACCTCCGTGGTGGTGAGCGTGGTCAGCATGTCCGTGGTGCTTGTGGCCGTGGCCGAACTCTCCGTGATGCTTGTGTCCATGGGACGCGTGTCCAGAGTGCTTGTGGCCGTGACCAAAGTGTCCATCGTGATGATGCCCGTGACCGAACTCTCCGTGGTGTTTGTGTCCGTGTCCGAATTCACCTCCGTGGTGGTGAGCGTGGTCAGCATGTCCGTGATGCTTGTGGCCGTGGCCGAACTCTCCGTGATGTTTGTGCCCGTGAGATGCGTGCCCAGAGTGCTTGTGTCCATGTCCGAAGTGTCCTCCGTGATGATGAGCGTGGTCGGCGTGTCCGTGATGTTTGTGTCCATGACCAAACTCACCGTGATGCTTGTGCCCGTGTCCAAACTCACCGTGGTGTTTATGCCCGTGTCCAAACTCTCCTCCGTGATGATGCGCATGCTCGGCATGTCCGTGATGCTTGTGGTCATGAGCCGCGTGTCCGTGGTGCTTATGCCCGTGACCGAATTCTCCGTGATGCTTGTGTCCGTGTTCAGCGTGCCCGTGATGTTTGTGCCCATGACCGAACTCTCCGCCATGGTGGTGCCCGTGTTCAGCATGACCTTGATGTTTGTGTCCATGCCCGAACTCTCCGTGGTGCTTGTGTCCGTGTTCAGCGTGACCGTGGTGCTTATGCCCATGCTCGTGGTGACCGTGATGTTTATGCCCGTGCTCGGCATGCCCGTGATGTTTGTGATCATGAGCTGCATGGCCCTCATGCTTGTGCACGTGGTCAACATGCCCCGAGTGGTAATGGTGGTGGGTCACAGCTTCGCTCGCTTTCAGATCATCATCGTCCTGCCTCCTCTCCGCCTCAAGTGGCACCGCCACCACCGCGACATCTGACGAGGGTTCGCTCTTTTGATCTTCAGCTGGAACAGCATCTATCACAGGTCTGCAAGAAAAACAAATACATTTGAAAGTTTAGCCACTGATCAACTGCAATGAATATGTAATATATAGATCGAAAATAAACCAAATTGTGTTCGACAGTTAATACATATATCATTTTTGATGTTCTTAAAGTACTTAGCATATCCCCTTAAATTGTTTACTCTGTCAGTTTCAGTTCCTACCAACTCGTCTTGAGTAATTTTCTTTCACTAGATTAGTAGGCATAGAAGGAAAAAGTAGTATGGGAAACCAAAATTGAATGTAGTTTAGATTAATATAGGCTAATTGGCAACACATCATTCGGATTTACTAACAGTTCACAGAAGCTTATACGGGCAGGAACGTTTGCGATCAAATTTTAAGATGTAAAATCAAATTAAAAAGGATTTACACACTTGCACTCACTACATCAACGAGCTGTCTTAAAATTTGGGTCCGTTTACTTATAGCTCTGCATTACCTCTAATATAACCATAGATAGAACTAATTCGTTACAAAATTTCATTTTTTGTAGAAGAAAAAAAGACCATGGCGTGTATTGGTCTATCAAAAATGTTATGCAATATGTTTTTCATTTAAAGCTCAGTAGATGTTAGTAAATACAATACAAAGATATACTTACACTTCAGGTATAGGGTCTGAGGTTGCTTTGTGTAAGCATAATACTGCGACTAGAATAGCTATGGTTTTTAACGCCTGGAAAAGAGACACATATTAATAATATTTAAAATCACATAATTTCAGAATCTATTCTAGAGACTTGGAAATTACAATAAGCATAACAACAGTTGACTCATAGTTTAATGTTCTTAGGCTAAATTAGAAACATTAAGCTAACTTAAAAAATATAAATAACATAGATGCAGTCTGTATGAATGCCAGGAGTATTATTATATTGGACATGCTATGCATTGATTATATTAGACACTTAAATACTTTAAAGAGTTTTTTTAATATGAAAAGAACATTATGATCATTGGAAAATCTAGGTTTTGGATCGTTTAGTCTTTTACTTTCAATTTACATTAAATATACAACAATCTATTTTAACTACTATTTACGATTGTTAATTCTAGAGACTTTAACGCTGGTATAAAAGAAGCCTTTCTGGAAAAGTGTTTGAAGACTAGTTTGCATACTTTTGTGCCCTAGTAACAACTTTACAAAGGTTAAAAATACGTTCTTTTAGTTACTATTGGTCATTCATGTCGTACAGTTCTACATTGTAGTTTAGCAACCACTTGGCAAGAGTAGCCACTGTCCTAGAGCGGCGGAGTTAGAGGAAGTCTACAGCAAAGCATCTCAGCGGGCATTACCGTTAACGGGTATTGTTTGTGAACGGCGCTAAACGGGGGAAGCAATTTTGACACTAAAACGGCAATAATCTGCTGGATATCCGAGGCTTTCGCCGAGACACAAAAACCGTAACACTCCGAGCAGTGCTTCATGAAAAATGAAAGCATTACGTCATAATAATGGCTTCCTAGATCATGGTCTTGCAGGTGGAGAGTGGCTGGCCGAATGGTCAGGTGTACTTGGGTTGTTTGTAAACAACTACCACGGCTTAAACGGGGTTTGAGGGGTACTAAAGATTGTTTAGTAAGCTTAGTGACAATATTGTATTCAGTTTGATAGATGGACTACCGATTTGCATTTTGAAACTATATCACTGAAGGGTAAATTATCAAAAAATTTAAATGTTTTTTGAAAGGTTAATCAATATTTTATAGAAGCTCAACATTATATTCAAACTTTGGTTAAATTCGTTAAAATCATTAATCCTATTGAGCTTCTTTTTTAGGTGTCGACTAGTTTCTTCAAGTAATAATACATAGACAATGTTCTTACTGGTATGAACTATTTTAAATAACAGAAAATATGTTGCATAAACTTAAAAAAGTCAAGACAGAAATCGTATATCAAGGAGTGACGTCAAAGTTTAAGCCCGCCTACTTGGGAATGTTAGTGCTATTGTTTAAGAACCGGAATCCATACGTTTAGCACTATGCTTAGTAATTCAAGTACTGTAGCCTACTATAGAACAAATATTTTACAAAAATTAATTTTATTTTTCAAAAAAATTTTAAAAATAAATCCTAACAATAAGTTTAAAGAGACAAAATTGTATTAGTGCATATTATTTATTTAATATTGTTTAAGGAGATAATAATATTTAACACTCAACTTTTTAAAGATTTTTAAACTAATTTTTCAATTGATCAAAATTTCTATAAGATTTAAAAATCTAAAAATGTCTTTCTTAACAAACATTGTTATACTCTCTAGTCAAAGACTTTAGGGTGTCCTGAGTTTAGTCAGTTGAAGTCCGTTCGGAACGTTACTGGTAAACAGGTACTTCAATATTACTATTGAAAGGGTATACATTTTACTTATTTCATGTTACATTAATCAAAAATTGTAAAACTGTGAAAGTATTAATTTGCAATGCAAAGTAAAAAATTGTAATTATTGATAACCTATTATTTTTTAAATACTGTTTCATAAAACTACATACAGGTATGTATGTATAAGGTAGTAAATATTCTTCATTTGTACTTTCAAAATGTAACATCTCTTTTCAACAAAACAAACTTATTTTTAACAAATCTCTTTTAAAACGATTTTTAAGTTAAAATATTTTGAATTGAAAAGTAAAAATGAATAGTAAACAAACATGGTACTCACCATGGCGGTGCTGGTTGCGCCTGTATCCTGGCGCTGCTACTGAGTTGCTACTGAGCTGTAGTGAACTGAAGTGAACTGTCCACTGTCCGCCCCTCGACGGTTGACTGTGCTGAGATAAGGCTGATATCGCTATATATACAAATCACAAGAGTGATTCGGTTGCGCCTGTCGCCATCTTAATTTGAGGGCGCCAGAAAAAACGGTCCTTTCCTTTCTCTTAGCGCTGGGTGCCCTGCGCTATAGGGGAGGCGCGCATCGTGTTAGGGTGGAGTAGACAGGGGTGCGCAATGCGCATGTGGTATTGAATAATTTTACTTAATTATTTAACATTAAAACCCCCAGAATGTTTAAATCTACCTTTTTGTGGAATATTCAATTTTTTAAACGCTAACTTGAACAAATATATTGATCAAATTTTAGGATGTTCCCAAATAAAAAAACTTTCAATATAGAATTTCATGATAAAAAATTAAATATTTCAATAAAATTCTTGAGTTTTTAAAACATAATTTTCCAATTTATAGAGATCGTAATAAACCTTTGTTATGATTTCTAGATAATCATTTTAGGAAGAAAATCTAAAGATGTATGAGTCAAACTTCTCATACAAAAAATTACCCTTTTTAACTTCGTTAATTTATAACTAAAACAATTTTAAGTAAGTGTCAATAATGTAAATTCAATATCTGATTTACCTAACTAACGTTTATAGTATCATTATTAATTTTTAGTCCAGCCTGCACTCTAATGCTGAAATAAATCACAGGTTGAAATTGTTCATATTGAGTAGTACGTTTTTTACGTGATAAATAGTTGCACAAGGCCTAGTAAATTAAAAATTTTAGTAATCAACAATAATACAATTGTCTTTAATATATTTATTTCAAAAGTAAGAGATCGTATAGACACATAAATGTACAAAAATATTATGATTGAATTGTTTTCTGTTGACGTTAATTTAAAAATGATATCTATATTTCGCTGAATTAGTGTTGTTTGTGTGTGTTGTTTCAACTAAACAAGCAAATATATATTTTCGTTTGTAAAAATTCCGAAAACTATACAGTATCTTGTAATTTTTTTGTTAATTTGTAAATTGTCTGTGTTTATCAACATTGCGGTTTTTTGCAAACTTATTTCGTATGTTTTATTTATCTCATTGGGGAATAATAATAACAATTTTTTTAATTGTATCTCAAAATGATTTGCACCCCTAATTTTATAAAATGGATAAATGAAAATATAACATTTACATAAGAGATCACCGATGGTTTTTGATAAGGTTTTAGCTTTTGAGTGCAAACGTTTATTTGATACTATCAATTTCAATAGACTGCATAAATACATAGTATTTGTCAGTGTACGTTATTTAATTTTTTTGTCCATGGTTTTGCCTTTTTGCAGAATTTAAAAAGTATAGCTAAAATAATATGTATTTATTTTTTAGAATTTCATAAACGTTTTAAATTATCTATCTTAGTTTTTATAATTGCACGAAAATGATTAAGAATCGTATCTCAAATGAAAATCTTTCGATTTTTTCGCTAAAAACACAGGGTTCATTTACTGAAAGGCATCGTACGTGTACTACTTAAAAGATATTGTGGAATATATTACATGGTGAACAATTAAATCTGCTGCTACGTATTACGAATTTGTTTATGTTTTTAAAATAATTAATATGAGTTTCCGGAGGTTAAACTAATGTTTTATGCAAGTATATTTGACATTTCAATCAACCTTTTATGTTAGGTTTTAGCTTTGACTATCAATACAACTTCAGTATCCAATAGTCAAAGGTTTTAGCTATTATGTCTTTCTATGACGATTACACCCTTACTCCCTAAAACCATCTTATTGTCACAAATTTAAAAGTAAATAAGTGGCAATTCTAGCAAACATTTTATTAGCTATTTGTTTTAGCATCTCTTATAGGCTTTCAATTTACAGCAATGCGTTTGTGCTGTACAGTACCTTCATGTACCAATTACAATAGACATTGACTAAAGTACTTGCATATAAAGTTCCTCATCCGTCACATGGCAATATAGTTCCACTCATTTGCTAGCAATGGTGCTGTGCTGACTAATCGTGAATACCGTTGATTAGGCTAAAAATCAAATTATATAATATAAACTGCAAGTCATTCAAATGTCTTTATTATATCCTCATGGAAGGTTTAATGGCTATGTTTTTCCACAATAACTTTTATTATTTGATTAGTTTCTATAAATCAGTAATTGTGCTTACTTTGTTACCCATTTTAAAATGAATTTAATGTCTAATACATTGACATGATTGTATTTTAAGGTACGAAAGAAGTTAAGTTGGATTGTCCCTGGATATTTTATAAGTACATTCCATCATCCGCAAATTCTTGTATTAAGCTATTGCGAAACGTGTTTTACAGCACCCGCTAAATCTAAATAGTTGTAACCAACCATCTTTTAGTACCTTTTAAGTTATTAAAAAATGGTTTAAATTACGTTAGGGCCCCCATAAATATGAAATATACAGAGTGTCACGGAACTCCCTGGAACTTTTCGTATAGAATTATTCCTTAGGTCGAGACATACATTTCACACTATAAATATAGTTTTCCGACGAGTAGTTTTACGTATGTTGGTCTGTATGTATGTCAATTATTACATAACTCAAGATTTATTTCAGATAGAAACTTCAAATTGGATATAAAAAATGTGTACCTTGATAATAATTAGAGTAATTGTATGAAATTTAGTTACTATATCCTAACCAACTTCAAAATGGCTGTCGTTTGAAAATATTTTAATGTAAACAATACCTGTTACAGCTACAAAAAATGCAGAGAGGTGAAAATGCACAGTAGAAAGACAAATTAAACGGCACCTTATTTACTAAAGACCCCACAATAAATTACCACGAAGTAATTATATTGTTGCAAATTAATGCAATTTCAATAATACCACATTACACATATAACATCGTTTTACAGCACATATGAGATGCGGCCCATAATCAATCAGCTGTTTTATGTTTACTTCATGATAAACCTGGATCGGCCTCTTATTAGAATGTGCCACATGTTGAGAGAAAAAAAGGAAACATTAGCTGTTTGGCGTCAGCAATGTGTGTTACAACAGTATGTTGTTTTGTTATGATGTAGCAAATAATATGAGCTAGGAAATATGAATTACTATACTGTGATAAACATAAATCTTTCAATACAAAGAAACAACTGATCCAAGTTGAACATTAAATGGACATTAAACAGCTGATTAGTTATGGGCCGCATCCCAAATGTGCCATGAAACTGTTTTTTGTATGTATTGTGGTATTATGGAAATTACATTTATTTACAAAAAAATATTACTACTTACTTATTTATTGTGCAATTTTAGTATTTGGCTTTTAACTGTGCATTTTTACTTCACTTAATAATGTTTTGTAGCTGTAACGGTTTTCAATAAATTTACCAATACAATATTTAAACGGCAGCTATTTTTTAATCAGCTTGGTTATAGCAACGACATTTTATACACTTATTTTCCTATTTTTATATAACTTTTATAGAATTATTTTTACAGAACTTGTAGTTTCTATCTTAAATAAATATTGAGTTCTAAAACAATTTTTAAAAGCGGGCCGAAATACGGAAAACTAGTGACCGGAGAACCATGGTTATGATGTTAAATGTGTTTGTCTTGATTTAAGGAAACATTTTATGTGAAATATTCCAGAGTGTTCCAGGACACCCTGTATTGGATTTTCGTTTTAATTGTGAATTTATACACAAAGTGGATCCAAAGTTAAGTTAGATTGGTTAAGGTTTTACGCATTGCCAACATTACGATTGCTTTGGTTCTATATACTACAAGAACTAACTTCAGTAGGTAATAAACCAAATTTAATCAAGAGTCCTCGGAAAGTTTGTCAAAAATCCAAACACATTTTTATTAAAGATAGAATTGAGATTTAAAAACATATGTGTAGTTAATATCTTTCATATCTAATGTAAAAGTTTATGAAAGTAAATTACTAATCTCTTGTTTGGCTTAAGGTAGATGGAATATGACTATTTACAAGATTAAAAACGCCGTTCCTATTAATTAGGAACCATTCTTTTTTGGCTGTAGACTATCCTAGGACTAGTTTTAAAACCCCCCCGCATAGTCAAAAAACTTAGTACCTCCGCACTTGCTGAGCTAATTGATTTTAATCATATTTACGATTTTTTTTAAGTACAAAAAACTTACATACCTTATACATCATAGGCTACGTACAACAGTAATATAAGCGAGGAACTGTATCAAAACGAGTCATAAGTCTTCTAACTTTAGTTCGAAAACTAAAGTACTTATATTTCTAAATAAATATCATATTTGCTAAACATTGTGTGAAAAGTTAACTCCCTACATCATAGATTACGACAATTTTTTAAAGGAAAGGTTTAAAAAAAATTTACACTGTCCGATTAATTTTAAACCATCTCACGAGTGGTAATCTCATCTTCTTTTAGTTATGAGTAACCTTTATACTAAGTATTCACAAATTGACTCGCACATTCATTTAAATATTTCCAAGGAGTGATTTTTTTAGTATAATTTTAATCCAAATGGCGACCATACGAAGGTAATAATGCCATTTTAAAAATAAGCCAGATTATGTGTACCATTTAAAATTTTGGTTTGGAAATTTATACTCATGTAACGTAATGTAATGTGTGTTTATTTGGTTCGTCTCCAAATATGAAAAAAGATAATCGTAGACACCTGTTTGGTTTATCATAAAACGTTCTACCCTATCCCTAAACACGCTACTAGTCCCTCGTTGAAATTATTTATTTATATATATTTTTTTTTTATTCAATAGAGGGTTATATATCTTTACATCTTCAAGGTGGCGTGGGAATTGTTTACTATGATATTTGAAAGTTCATAAATTCATCTATGAATATCAGTATCAGAACAGACAGAAAAGACAGACCGATTTCTTGTATATATTTCATGCATTATAATTGTGTCTAAAGCTTAAGTAGGAATCTCTAACCACTAGGTCGTTGTAATGTGAAGAGAAAATTAACCTGTTTAATTGGCGGTCGTTCAATAAGGACCTCCGGGACAGAATATCCCCTACCCTGATGAAGGAATCATCTAAGACGTTGCACTCATGTTTTACTGAAGATTGACCGAGAATGTTTGCATTAATCCTTGTTAATTATCTTAACCTCATAACCTTTTTGGGTCACCTTCAAATGACTAGCGCAAAGCAGTTCACATCTTACCCCGTTGTTTATGAGTTCCCTAATCATCTAACAAAAACAATTTTCTCATAGCCTAGCTTGATTTTACAACGTGTTTCAAGATTCAAGATTATTTATTTCCAAGAATGTACAATTTTACAGTAACAATAAAGTGAAATGGGAAAAATTCTAGACTAACTGTCGCTAAACATAATATGCAATTAATTATGACCATCCGCTTGATTGATATGTGTTGTAATCCCTCAGGCTTTCCCATCAAAAGGCTTCACTTCGTCGTTTATGACTTCTCTCGACCATTGCCAAAAGTGTCTCTAGACAAAATTTGATTCAATAAGGAACTTTAAGACTAATTATTATTGTTGCTGAATATGTTTTACATATAATTACGTCTGTCTGTCTGTCTGGTGCTTTTGTCACACCCTGAAGGTCGCAGGCGACACTACGTCTGAGGCAACCCCTGATGTGGCGTGGCGCCGAAACTCGCAATCCGCCCTTCACGGGTAGACACTGTAACTGGTCGCCAGAGACAACACGTTTCCGTTCGAATTTCGCCCAGCCGGATCTACCTGCGATCTACACACCAGTTATGTCCAGGTAAGTGCTTTGACTAGCATAATGGAAGTTGGTTGTTTAATATGGCTTGATTACTGGTGTTGGTGATAAAATGTGCTGGTGCAGCATAATATGTTGTTTTTAGATTGATTGAAGTTATTTTTAGTCATAGAGTTGTAACAAAGAAATAAAGTTGTGTGGAAAAATGCTTGTATGAATAAAGGCATAATAAGATGAGACCATCAAAGATGTTTTTATAAAAATAATACAAACTTTTTGGCTCCTTGGTATAAGAAAATAAAATATTTAAAACTGACTGTGCGAAACCATCATACTAAAATTTTTAGATTCAAACATTGTTGCATCAATTTTTATTTTGTTCTGAAATCAGATTAAATTAGGAAAATAAATCCAGTACGAGGAGAATCCGCAACGAAAGAGGTCATACGGTATATTCAATAATCAAACTGAAGATACAAATTGTATTTTATTAAAAACAATTATTATTCTTGTATATGTTATTATTTATCTATGAACTGGTTAAACGAAACCCCACATTTCATTATTGTCTTACTTCCCCATAGAATATTTAGTAGTTTATAAGATCGATGGTATTACCAGAGTATAAAAATCTATGACTCAGTTTTACAACAAGTCATATTCAAACATTTTATAAATACCAGTATAGAAAAGCCCGTTGTTTCGGCCCGTAAGTAGAAAAGCATTTGAGGAAATTAATTAAAAGTTAAACATTCCCACTTTTTTCTGGAGACTTAAAAAATTTTTTTAGACGTCGCTTTTAAATTTGAAGGCTTGAGGTGTACCCCAAAATACATATTTTGATACCAGGCCTTTGTCATGTTTAACCCTATAATATATCTTTATCTATCTCTATGTCAAATTTTAATAATTTCCACTAGGCCATTTTGTTTAAGTAGCAACGTCCAAATATCCACCCTTAGGTCCATTCAAATAGTTATATTTATAATATTATAAAAATGTTATCCTGAGTCTCTAAGGTATTCTGATGTAAATTAAAATTGTACTGTACATGCTTTTCTTTCGGCAGTTTATAGGGCACGGATGTATTTTTCACTACCCTCAAACAAGTGCATTTTCTGTACACAAATTAAAACAACAAAACAAAAAAATATAGGCTTCGAACAATCACGCCGATCGTCTGAATATAAAGACGTTTTATATGTAAATATATTTTATTTTTCATCCATGTTTCACATTTATTTTACCAAATCTTAAAATCCTTATTTTCTAATTAAATTTTATGTGCAGCACTGAACAGACAAGCATTGCCCTTATTAAATTTATTCATCTCCAAAACTACTGGCCTACCCTCTCACCAAGATAGCATTAACACTCTTTTATCAATCATAGTTTTTGAAATTATAATAAACTAAAAAAAAATAACTTCATTATGAAAAACTATTATCACCATAGTTGAGATTTGGTATATTCTATTCAGAAAGTTTTCAAACCCCCTTTGACGTAAAAGTTTTTTTTTTTCAGTTCCATTGATTAGCTAAACTAAAAAGTTACCATAGTTGAAATAACTGCACCTGACAATACACTATTTGAGTTTTCTATTTTCACAACTTTGAAAAATGTCAAATCAAATCCAAATTTTATTGGGCCATTCAACATTCAAGTAATAGGTAGGCTAGGTCAGAAATAGAAAAATGTGATAAACTTAAAATATTAACCAGACTTAAGCAGTTCAACAATTTTGTTCATCCAATCTAATAAATATTACTTCTGGTTACGAAACAAGTAACTGGTCAACTTATCTCACTGATTATAAACAAAAATTTAAAAAAAATTATGTTAATTAGTTTTTACGGTGATATTCATAAAATGTTGTTTCCAGCAAAACTAATAAGGAAACCAGACTCTGTGACTTTTGCCTTTGAGATTTCATTGTTTTTCGTAAATTTGCAAAAAAAAATCTAACAACAAATATTTTACAACAGTCCACTTTTATAGCTTCAGTCTTCGAGACTATGAACTTAATGTTTCGACGCTCAGTATTAACGTTTTTTCTCCCCCTTCTCTCTCTATCTTCTCATTCTCACCGACTCGCCAACTCTTTGTCTCTTTCTGCTCGCCGCAATAGAGCTGTTAAGACCAAGACAACTAAATAGTGGAATAAATGACGTAAGGCGATAACTAAGATAATTGTTCATTTCGTCGTGGTCAGTGGCTATGGTATGTTTGCCATAATTGGTACGTTCTGGGTGTTGTAAGTCCCCCCTCCCCCTGGCAGGACCCACATGTTGACACATTGCTGGAGACACTTACAGTTCTTATTCAAATACGTCATAGAAATGTATGGAAATGTAGATATAATGTTAAAATACAACCATGGTTAATTTTTAAAATTTGATTGCAGGCCTAGCCAGAGATTTTTTGGATTCACTTAGTCACTTTTGGAGATACTAAAACTTTTTATTTCTATCTTCATCTACACTGTAAATCGGTTTGTATATTTTTAGAATGTTTTCTAACAGTTTTCATCATAAGAACCCATACATATTTAATTTGGTTTACAACTCAAACTCTGGCTCCCTAAATTATCCTTTAATTTGATTTGAAACTAAATCAGTAGGCATATCATCGTCCCATTGGCTTTTTAAAATTGCATAATGTAAAGTACATCATACACAAACAACAACAAAAGTGAAATTTTCTAATTTTAAACATGGTTATGTGAGTAGGAGACAGCCTTATTATCTTATTTTATTAGTTTGGTAATGTAGTTAAGTTTCGTGGTGATCAGCAAGTTTAACGAAAAGTAGGAACTAACCCTGGCCTTGAAACGACGAAGAAAAAATATGTTACTAACTAATTTGTTTTTTTCAAGTTGTATCTTCACCAATAAAATGGTGGTGATCGTAATTTTATGATTCAGAAATAATTCTTATCATAAACGATTTTAAAAGATTATTACTGGTATTTACTGTGAATAATATTTACTCAAAGATATTGTATCCCTTATTATCGATTTAACAGTTGAAATTAACCATGGTAACAGCCTATCTAAAATTATCCAATACAAGATACTTTTTACCCAGTCAACAGTTAAAGTAATATAAATTAGTAAATATCACTTCACAGTAGTCATTTTCATATAGGAATTTTGAAAAACTTAAAGATTCGTATTTTAACTAGAACAATTTAACTGTTCTCAACATTTTGAATTTAATTTGCTTAATCATGTTGCCGTCCTATCTTCTATACTTTGATTTAATAGATCTTTAGCCTCTCTGATATCTATTAGTTAATGTAAATGTTATGTAATGTGACATTTCTCTTTGCTAAACATTTCAAACCAGCACAGTTAGTGTCAGTAAAGTACCTCATTCTTGGGGACCTCTCGCCGCTGGTGCAGGTAGAAAATTACTTTTTCAAGGACTATTGGTCTCATAACCCTCTGAATATTACTCACGATCAATTTTTAAGAAAATTAACTTTTGGTTAAATGGAAATAAGAAGTTTTGGAAACAAAATCTTACAGCTCGTACGTTAAAGTCTCTGAGAGATTTCTTGTTGGGTAATGAAGTAAGGGAACTCATTCAGTTAGTCATAGTCAAAATTAGGAGTTTTGGAAACAAAACCTTACAGCTCAGACGTTAAAGTCTCTGAGAGATTTCTTGTTGGGTACTGAAGTAAGGAAACTCATTCAGTTAGTCATAGTCAAAATTGGAAGTTTTTGAAACAAAAGCTCGGACGTTAAAGTCTCTAAGATATTTTTTGTTAAGTACTGAAGTAAAGAAACTCATTCAGTTAGTCATAGTCAAAATTAGGAGTTTTGGAAACAAAACCTTACAGCTCAGACGTTAAATCTCTGAGAGATTTCTTGTTGGGTAATGAAGTAAAGAAACTCATTCAGTTAGTCATAGTCAAAATTAGGAGTTTTGGAATTAAAATCTTACAGCTCGGACGTTTAAGGCTCAGAGAGATTTATTGTTGTGTACTGAGGTAAGGAAACTTATTCAGTTAGTCATAGTTAAAATTTGAAGTTTTTGAAACAAAAGCTCGGACGTTAAAGTCTCTGAGAGATTTCTTGTTGGATATTGTAGTAAAGGACCTCATTCATTGTTCCATACCATGGTCGTAACCATTCAGAAATTGTATAAAAACGTACCTATTTAAATATTGTGCCCAGTTTAATTTTTTTAACGATATTCAGATGCATGATATAAAATTGCTGTCATTTTGTTTGAAGCCTCTTGCATATCAAATACATCTTTTAAATATTTATATTGAGCTATTTTTTTTATAAAAACTAAATTTTATTTTTATTTTAGTAAAGTTTTAATTTTATTTTTTAAATCCTAAGTTTTAAATTTATTTTTAATCCTTACAATACTTACAATTAGTCAAGGTTCAGTTCATCAGTTAGTGACCAACTTGAATGAATGCAAAGTAAGCCAACAATAAAAACCAACAAATCATTAACATTTTAATTATTAACTTGTCATGTAAATTGTTCTCAGGATTATTTTCTCTTCTAATCAAAATAACATTACACTTGTGAATTCCTAAGTTTGATTTCACGTCTCAACGAAGCCTTCTGTATGAAATCGCTCAATAACGTTGGACGAAGGGAATCTGTGAAACGAACGAGTGTCCTTGAAATGATATTATATTCTTTGGTATATGAGTCACGTGTGGAGAGAGGGATGAAGCAAGAAGATCGCTGTTTTGTCTGACACTTACATCAGTGACAAAGACTGCCACACGGTGTAGCCGTGACAATTGTTGCGTGGCGTGGCGACAGACAAATATGCACATTTTGGCATACATTTCCGACTGCCAACTCGCTTGTCGAATCTACCAGTGCGCCATAGCCACTCAGCAACGGTTGTCTAAGCCATTTATTGTTATTTCCTAACCCGTTTCAGAACACATTATTGATTTTAACTCGAAGTAATTCTTTTTCTATGTGGTGTTTGCTGACATTGCTAAATGCAAAACTATTGTTCGGCCAATCTTTGTCAAACCTCTTCAAACCCCATAGATATCCCATATGTTGGAGTAGTAATTATTTTGTTTAACCTTCCTGTGACTAGAATTGTAATTTTAATCCCTTGGTACTTGTTATTCGCTAGAGCAAAAATATTTCCTTACAACCGTACAGTTTTAACTCAGCGCATATATTCTTTTACTTATATAAATGATAATAGAGATAGCCGTGTATGTTAGATGTATACTGTAAACTGTACGTTCCAATACTTCGTGGTAAAAGTAAGACAAATTTGCAACCTCATTTTAAGCTCAATAGTTTGATTTAAGTACATCGCTTTTTGACTAGGTTAGATATCACTGTATTGTTGTGATATTGTGTTCAGACAGTGTTACTGATTTTTATCTCGCTTTCTTTTCTTTATTTTTAATTTGACAGTTTTTAACAGTTTTTGTTTGTATTTTATATCAGGCTTTTAATTCCCACGTTACCCGGCTTCTTTGCTAGGTTACCATGGACCTTTTAAAAGTCGTTCACAAA
The DNA here is from genome assembly GCF_028750875.1 of Macrosteles quadrilineatus. Lineage (NCBI taxonomy): Eukaryota > Metazoa > Arthropoda > Insecta > Hemiptera > Cicadellidae > Macrosteles > Macrosteles quadrilineatus. Next base: position 14,837,742 of record NW_026542598.1, on the reverse strand, counting down.
GCTTAGTCGACTTCCATTCGCACCCCCTTAGTCCAGACTTGTCCATACCCCTTGTCCATATCTTTCCAGGTACCCCTTATCATACACATATAAACAAAAGAGTTCATATGCACTTTACGGAAAGTAATTATTAAAAAATCACACCGCTAAAAAAATATTGACTATTTTCACATAAGGCACACTTGGTGTAAAATATCACCGGCAAAGTCTATATTAAGACTTTTCGGTGGCAAAAGTTGTCAACTAGGGCGGGTAGGTCAGTTAGTGGGTCAGGATGGTAGTGTGTCGTCAGCGTCTGTCCCTTGGACCGCGTCTCCGCTACGCTACTATGGTACCATGGAGCCATGGAGACATGGTGCTCGGTGTGTCAACGCTGAAGGCCGACTTGCCCAATGCAATCACTTGTCGCACTTGGCTGACTTGTGAGCCAGACTAGAAAAAAGGACAGTCGTTTTGCCCATGTAGCAACCCCCGTTTGGTTACTCGAAGAAAATTAGGAGGGTGCTAGAAGGATTATAGGTCGGACGTTTATTTAGTCTCCTAAATAGTTCTAATTGGAAATTAAAATTGGCAAATAAAAAGTAGTGCTGAAAACGATCATTACAACCCTGGCGTTAAAGTCTCCCGTAATTTTGCTTGTTATCGGGAGTACGCGAGCACATCAAGCTGTTCATACTAAATATAGGGTGTCCCACGAAGGGGTTTAAACGTTTGATTTTATATTACGCGCCCATTCATGCACCGAACTTTTTGAAACTTTACACAGTTTACAAAGTAGGTTCTAAAAATATTCTGGAAAAATTTCAACTCCCTAACCTTAGTAGAAAAAAAATGGCGGCATATTGAAAAAGTTACTTTAAAAACATTAAAAAAGGTATTTTTGGTTTTATAAAATATGTTTATTGTTACTTTCCAGGACAATATGACTTTTAAACAACAAAAAATTACAACATAGCCAAATGGAAAACTAAAAAGTAATCAAATAACTAATAAATAATAATAATAAATAAATAGCTAATTATAAATCATGAAAGTAGTTTTTATAGAAAGCACATTGGTAAATTTGTCAATAAGCCGCCATTTTGTTTCTACTAAGGTTAGGGAGTTGAGATTTTTCCAGAATATTTTTAGAACCTATTTTGTAAACTGTGTAAAGTTTAAAAAGGTTCGGTGAATAAATGGGCACGTAATATAAAATCAAACGTTTAAACCCCTTCGTGGGACACCCGGTATATAGAGGTGCTGAAAACAAATTCGTGAACATACAACAATTTGGTATTCTGATATTTTGTTATATTTGTTCCTATTGGATTCTAATAATATCTAATATACTATGCACCTAAACAATAAAAAAGTGAAATTCTCATTTTTCAAAGCTTGTTGATGTTAGTTGGTTCAAATTAGATGCTGTCATAAATGCAAACAAAATAATAGTGCTTCACCCTGTTGGTAAACCTTATAAACTTTTAATGCTATTTAATATCATAGAACCAACTTGTATAGTTGAAACGGCTGACAAAATTCTTTTATTCCTTTCAAATATGAATACTCATAAGGTTAACATGGGAAACTCTAGAACCACTGGGGTGGAGCCCGAAAGGATTTTTGAGATAAGAATGTGTCTATATGTTAATCGGGAATGTGAGCTATTGTCATACCTAATTTCAGCCCAATCCGACCAGTATTTTTCGCGTTTACTTGTCACAAACATCCATCCATACATCCAAACTTTCTCACTTATATTATTTGGACTATGCAATTTAGATTGTTTCTTTTACATGTTCATTCTTAGTCATTCAAATCATTGCAAGTGTCACGAAAGAAACTAAGTAAGTCATATTCCATTTTACGGTCTATCATTCGTGGTATTACCGAGGACCGATCTGAGATATCCGCCGTGTAGGCCTACGTTTCTCCTCTGATAAGAGCCATCTCATCTCATCTCCCTCATTTGCTAGTGGTCAGCTGTTGAGCTACACGGAAGTCAGCAGCCAGACCGGAAGTGTAATGGCTACTCTGCACCCTAACCATGACAGATGGTGACAATGGCAACATGGCGCACGTATGGCTAGTCATCCGTGTCCACGTAACTTCATATCGTCAACGTTGTTGTGGTTTAACATAATTAACTGCGCCATACATTGGGACTGTTATGTCATGTCAGAGTAGTGAGCAGCTTGGTAGGTGTCTTGGGTATTGACCAACGCGTGGATCCACAGAAACGTAGGTTCTCCTATGTACAAGGACCGCGTTAGAGCTTTGAAGCGTTGAATTGGCAATGACTGGCGTGTTTCTACCATCGTAACTCGGTTAGTTTGGAAATTTGTGGTACTTATACCGTGTAAACAGCGAAACTGGAGGATTGAAATATAATAGAAGTGATATGATGTGAAGCGAATTCGCTTTAAAAAGCTATCACAGATGCGATAGGGTTTGAACATGGTCTTTTAGACCTCTTGACTAGTGTCATGGAGAACTAAGTTTGGATCTCGGAACTCACCATTAATTTTACAATAACCTATAAGTAGAGTTAAAACCACGTCATAGTAGCTTTGAGTTTGGCATTACCAACCGAGAGACAGTGCATACGAAACTACACCCCTAACATGTTACGCAGAGTGCTAAAACATTTGTCTCTTAAATTTGTTTGGCACTATAGAATAACCGGTATGTTAATCCAACTATCCAAAAAACAAAATAATGTAGGACTTCTGGACGAAAAGGATCTTTAATTGTATTGAAAAACATCCTTCAGTAAACAATCTAATTCAAATCAATAAAAATTCATACAATTTTCTGATAACAGTACCGTGTACCACAATCCCGGAGGTTTTGTAAAAATTATGTATTCCAGCCTTCTCGATTTTACAATGATCGCGAAGTGAATCAATTCAAGATTGAAACTCTACGACGAATCGGTCCACTTGCCACAGCGGCGGACGTGTGAGGTGTGAGTTGGTGGTGGTCACATGCGCACGGCCGTGTAATGTAGGAAACGTAGCCTAATGCCCTGTCATGTGTGGGCTCCACAGCTCCAGTGACGTAAGCAGGGAGAGGTGCCGCATGCCACTGTACTTCCTAGACAATAACGTCGTAAAGTGTTACGGCCGCCGATCACCCACTGCTCCAGTTTTTGTGGCTCCCGATTCGGTAGCGGAATGACTCTATCCGATTGTCTGGAGCGGTTACATTAGGACTCGTTCATATGCAACTTCTGCAAGGAATTCCCACCACTATGTCTGGCAGTTGGTGAGTTTTATTACTATTTTCTTGTGCGAAGATTTGTTTCCAGATTTATGAGTACCATTAGGAAAATTTTTTCATCAGATCATCTTTAGCAGTCCTATATGTACTATGAAGTTTGGTGGGACTTTAAAACGGTAAAACCGGAAAAATTAAATTATATAATATTGCATTGTCATCCATTTGTGAGCTGTGTTTCAAATTTCAAGTCTCTAGCTCATCGGGAACTTCGTTTAAAATTGATATCAAAATTTGTAGGAAAGCGAGCTAATAAAAACAAGCCCATGGGGCGTAGCCCAAGGGAAATATGAAAATTAAATGATATAATATTGCATTGTCTTCCATTTGTGAGCTATGTTTCAAATTTCAAGTCTCTAGCTCATCGGGAAGTATAAAAATTTGCAAGAAAACGAGTTAATGAAAACAAGCCCATGGCGCGTAGCCCAAGGGAAATATGAAAATTAAATGATATAATATTGCATTGTCTTCCATTTGTGAGCTATGTTTCAAGTTTCAAGTCTCTAGCTCATCGGGAAGTTTATAAAAACGTTTTAATACTGTATACAGAACTCGAGCATTACGGAAAATGATCTAAAATTGAAACAGGCTTCTTCGCTTTATAAAGAGGTATAAATTTACTTGCGAATTTTGAACCTTAAATAGTGTTTTTAGAGCGTATATCAGAAGAGGTGGTAAAATATAAATACCATTCAAAAATATAGACTATCTTCACGAACAAGATAAATTTAGCTTCATTCTTCTCTGACTTGTAAACCCTGTCCTATAGTTACAGACATGGTCATTGTTTTTAACATATATTAATAGGCAAGTAGGTTTCTTTAGAAACCTTTAGGTCCTGTGCACGCAGGGAAAATCTACGCATACTGTTAGAAAGATATTTTCTTGTAGATGTGCAGAATCCCTTTGTAAATTTAAATAGGCTAAAAATAAGCTCGAAAAAATCATTTTAATATTTAAAATTATCATGGGCCTCATGGGTTTCGATGCTGGGGACAAAATAACAACAAAATATAAACAGAAAATCTAAACAAATGGAAGAAATTCCAATCACATGTTTTATTTACTGCGTGGGGTTAAAATAGAGAAGTCTCTACATTACATATGTTTGTGAAGTTTTCGACCACTAGACGACCTGTAATATATATAACCCCCGCCTAATAAGAGTATACCTATACTTAACATTGAGAATTCAATAACTTTTATAGTGCACTAATATATCTGTATGATAAATGTTCAAGGATTAGTTAATAAACGCGTTGAGTCTATTTCTATTGGTTGATCACGTTGTCGCTGTGTACCATAACATAAAATACACTAAACTGTTATTTCTGCTGTTGCAATGCATAGTCTGATACTATAAATCAGAGCGTATCGCAGTCAAAGTCTAGCAATTTGGTGCTAGGGAAAGTACAGTAAAGTCTATGTGCGAATTTAATGTGATCGGTGTTACGGCTTCTGTTAGCCTAGTGATCGGTTTCAGTTGCATGCAATTCTGTTATGGTAAAAGTAACGCTCTTAGTTAACAGTGTCTACGCAAAGCTATAACTTTGATTTGGAGACAACAATTAAAAATGTTATTACATGGTGTTTTTCAATTGAAAAAAAAAATTCAAATTAAGTTATTTGCATGTATTTTTCCATCGCGCAAAACCACTGGACCAAATTAAAGTCCATCCAAAGACAATTTACCTACCCAAGTTAAGGAATCTAACTGAATTTCTATATTGATCCAGCGGTTGAATGCCAAGCGTTTACACGTGGTTTACTTTCTCAAATAATTTTCATTATTTTAACTTAAAGATTCCCTAGAATTAAACCATCATAAAATTATCGATTATACCAACTGTGTTCCTTGGTGGACAATTTGTTATTCCTGGTCTATATCCGGTCACAAATTACGCGTGAAGCTACTGGTATCATGAAATTATTTGAGAAACTTACTAATTATTGAGTATATGAGAGATAGTGGTTTAGGTCACCCTTGGTCACAAGAAATCACAACAAGAACTCTAGAAAACTGTGTGTGATCAAAGAGCAAAGTTAAAACTAAAAGAAAAACATTTTTTTACTCATACTACAGTAAAAACAACCGTTTCTAATACATGTTTTGTGGGTCTAGCTGAGGAAGTAAAAGTCAGCTGTTATAAACTCAGTTGTAACATTGACTTTATATCTACACGTTGTAAACTTCGATTGAAAGCAATAGCGTGTATCGAAATTATGCTGTAGCTTATTGCATGTTTTTAAAACGTTTTTATTAGCTCACTTTCTTGTCCGGTACAAACTTTGCAATCAATTTTATACTAACTTCCCGATGAGATAGAGACTTGAAACTTGAAATATAGCTCACAAATGGAAGACAATGCAATATTATATCATTTAATTTTCATATTTCACTTGGGCTACTTTTTTGTTTTTATTAGCTCGCTTTCCTACAAATTTTGATATCAATTTTAAACGAAGTTCCCGATGAGCTAGAGACTTTAAATTTGAAATATAGCTCACAAATGGATGACAATGCAATATTATATCATTTAATTGTCATACTTCCCTTGGGCTACGCCCCATGGGCTTCCACATTTTCCATGTTTACATTTTGAAAGAATGTAAATATTTCAATTAATTTAAGTCAGCTGTAAATACTTAAATTTGACAGTTCGAAGAGCAGAGGTTAAGAGGTACAGGTTCTGTTCCCAAGAGTTTCTTGATACAAACAAACATTTCAAAATAAAGATAAACAATCTGATTGCAGATATAAAGGTGTTTGTTAATAATGTAAATTGTTATTTATTTAGTATTCTATAAAGTAAACAATAAATTAAATAGATTGATATATTTATAGTTAGTAGGTATGCCATACATTCAATCTCATACATATGCAAAGAAACTCAAATAAACCTTAGATTTCCCACATACCTCTGTCTTAATCTGATATAGATGCTTGAAATAGATTTAACATCCACACACATTAAAAACTAAAAAGTAGAAAATAATGTATAAATAAAAAACTTTTTAAAACAAAATGTTGTTAAACGCACTAAAAAGTAGAAAATAATTTATAAATATGTGGAGAGTATAAATACTTGTAAGATTTAAAACGAAAAACGTGGGGTGCATGCAATTGATGCTAATACATTAGTTCAATAGGTGAAGGTAGTTGTAAATTATCTATTGCATGCACCCCACGTTTTTTGTTTTAAATCTTACAAGTATTTATACTCTCCACATATTTATAAATTATTTTCTACTTTTTAGTGCGTTTAAAAACGTTTTGTTTTAAAACAGTTTTTTATTTATACATTATTATAGATGCATTGTGTGTCTAGCCGAGGGAGTAAAAGTCAGCTGTTGTAAACTTCGATTGAATGCAAGAGCTTGTATTAAAATTACGTTTCGATATATTTCACCGGCTGTAGCTTATTGCATGTTTTTAGTTCAACATATCTTTTATAGAATAGTATACACTAACACAATCGTAATAGACAAAATTATTGAATCACCTACTAAACAGCTGCTTGTTAGCAATTAACAAAATGTAAAACCAGTTGAAAGCCGTTTTGAGGGGTTATCTTTACATAAAACATATATTCGTGTTCTATCTTAGTTTGTAAAATAATGTTGCAGTATGATAAAAAATATAATTCATCACACGGACAAAAAGTGTCTTTTCGACTTACGTGAAACTTCAGCTAGGGTTTTAAACGGTCACTATACTAATACACCAAAGTCTCCTATTTCATTCTTTACACTAGGCCACTTTCCTAATTTACATTAAAATTGCAAAGTAGGATTGTTGAACTTGCAAAAGTACATAGTTAAAGAGATTGGTTAATGGTTGTGCAAGTGTTGTGTTATTGTGTTGCAGTTTCAAAGCAATCTTCTGGAACATTCCTTCGTAGCGGAACTGCGACAGGGACAGCGGACAATGACTTTAGACATTAGATTAACATTGGAGACACCCTCTGGTAAATAGCTAACTACTGTGACAGTGACAGAGATAACTCGTTTTAACCTTAGATTCACCTCACAACAGGTAAAGTTGGCGGCCATATTGGAAAAATGGCGGCTAGAATTATGTTTTCAACTTGACAAAAAGTAAAAGAAAATCCAAGGCAGTTACAATTTAACATATTGTTATATCTCTTATAACTTTCGAATAAAATAGCCGGCACACTTATATCAATCACCCTGTATTATTAACATATGGTTTGAAAGCTCCATTTAAGTAATGTTAAATAATGTTTACATTCGGGCTAGTGACATCATTATGTTAAATGTATAATCCTTACCCTTTCTGTTCTAATATTCGTGCAGTATTTAATATGTTTGAACCAGCTGTGAGGAATTGTGAAATCAAAATTCATTTGACAGTTAGTTCTGCTTGTTTATATTTTTAAACTTTGTAGGTTTGTTCTTTGTTACCATGGATACCATCAATCAATATTTACTTTTAAATCTCTCAAATCAAATTTTTGAAAGCCCACGGGGCAGAGCCCTAGGACAATATCAAAGCGGGAATGGTTCTATATGTATCCTCGGAGCTGTAGCTTCATTTGTGTGCAATTTGAGGCCAGTCGGTTCAGTAGTTTTTGAGATTATCTCATACAAACACACGACACACAGACACCACCTCTTCTTTATAATAGTACTAGCTGTGTACCCGTTCTACGCACGGGGATCTTATAATATTCAGTTGAAACCTTCTTATATAACGAACAGCAGTTGGTTTGCATATTTTAAGATATGCTGGCCAAACTATTATACATAGCTTCATTTTATGTTGTTTTTTGTTGTTCCGGATCGGTATGACAATCAATAAAAGGTTAAATTACCTCTGTGTCTGCCGGTCGATCCTATAACGGTAGGCTTACTTTTATTTTTACTATCTGATCTCGTTTGCATGGCTCAATCACGTCCTGGTTGAAGTTCGTTCGCTACGCTCACTCACCTGTATGTTGGAGCTCGTTCGCTGCGCTCACTTTCCTTCAGGTTAGCTCGTTCGCTACGCTCACTTGCCTTCAGGTTAGCTCGTTCGCTACGCTCACTCGCCTCCAGGTTGCAAATTAGCTGTTGTCATAAATGTAAAAGAAATAATAGTGCTAGTGCTGCACCCTGTTGGTAATCCTTGTAACTTTAATGCTATTGAACATCACAGAACAGAACCAACTTGTTTAATTGAAACAGCTGTTAAGATTCAATAATTTCATTTCTCATAAGGTTAACATGGGCTTCCAGAAATTCCACGTCAAAAATCGACAAAAACTTGATTTTCAAGGGTTTACTGTTAAATATCTAACTGTCTCATATTCGATGAAATACGTCTAAAACCATCTCATATATGTATAGTATTTGGAAAATAAGTTTCAGGCGGGACAGTGCTATAGTTATTGAGGAGTAGTTGTAATAAAGTGCGTATTTTAGCGTTACCAAGAGAATGACAGATAGACAGACAGACAGACAGACAGACAGACAGACAGAAATTGAGATAAGGTTTGATTCGGTTTCTCTGACCTATGAAATGTAAAAATAACCAAAAAGTTCATTATTCTAAGCAATGTACAGACAAAACTCTAATTTTATTTATATAGATAGATAGATATCTTTTCTTCTGGCATAGAAGCTACTGTATAATACTAAACAGTATCCGAAATTTGGATCGTTTATACATTATAATAAAATCATATTGACTAAGTAGCTTGTGAAATGTGAATGCAAAACGGTTCCTAAAAATACAGCATTACATCTTAGTAGAATATAGTTCGTACTTCATATTGTGTACCTCAGCCGCAATGGGGAAAACCTGTATCTTACATTGAGATATACTCTTTGGAACTTGAAATAATAAATCGGCGAGGTTGCTTTTGAATCACCTCATTATTAGCACAGTTTAGATCAATTAAGCTGAAATTTAAGTTGAATATTGTATTTTTGGACCAGTGAATGTACAAACTGTGTTGAATTGAACTATGCCGTCCTTCAATGACTCACCTTACTATGTATGTCCGCCTATGATAAATATTAACAGGTAAAAATAATTAGTCTTTCAGGTAATGGGAACTATATGTAAAGCATTATGATCAACCTCAATTGATTACCAATTTAAATATACAGGGTTCATTTAAAAACTTTCCATATCTGTTGTGTCCAAAGGTAACTTTTAACACTTGTTGGTTCTCATTTCCCCCTAATTTGGACATGCCGAATCCAATAAAATTATTTTCAAAATGATCCGGGTGATTAGACCTTTGAATTTATGTATCAAACAACCAATGTTTACATTTGAAAATTTCTAAAAAGAAGCACTCCTAATTGGGCCCTTTTAGGGCATTTTTCTAAATTGAAAATAACTTTATTGGGTTTGGACTTTATTCGTTTGGCATGTCCGAATTAGGGGGAAATGAGAACGAACAAGTGTTAAAACCTTACCTTTGGACACAACAGATATGGAAAGTTTTCAAATGAACACTCTGTATGTGCAATTCATAGTAAATAGACATGATAAATAGATCATGTGCAACAATGTTGCAAATCTGCGGTGCGAACCATTCTATGGTTATTTAACTATCTTCTTGTCACCAAACAAGACTACGTGATTCAAACCACGACTGCGAAAATAACTACAACGTTGAGGTATGTGACATAAGCAAGCAAATGCGCAGCAGACCGATATAAAACACAGGCTCAAAGGCGTGTAAAATATCATTGATCCTTGAGAAGCTTTGAATTTAATATTATCTGTTTACTTTGTCAGAAAAAAATAATCATTCAATCTGCTATTTCCCCTAGTGTTCTTGATGACTTGCCAAACAAATATATAGCTGTATCCATTTTGGTCTACTTAAATCATTAATTAATGTATTAAATAAGGAAAATAGTATAGCCAATAATTTGTGATAAATTTAAAACATATAAAAAACATAGGCCTACAACAAACTGCTAAAAAGGCTGGATATTTTTCTACTTGTCTGAAAGTTTTGTATAAGTCATTAAATAAACAAGTATTTGAATGTCACTACATCATCATAGCTAATCACACCAAAGGTTTTTGTATGGTTAATCATTAACATTCAGATGCTATTGAAACAAAGCTGTGTATCTTCCAGGTGTTTTATACGTAGTTCTTTGAAATGAAATGAAATGCTTTATTTTCCTTTAGGCATGAAATGCAATAGGCATCATCAGAACAAATAACAATGGCTTTGGATACCTGTATAAAATAATCCTTGGTATTGCGATGTTATATTAAGCTTAACCTTAACTATTTTGTAGACGATGCTGTATTTTGTATGCTTTATACTGTATACATATTTAACTTATACCATTATCTTATTGACAATTCTAATACATGAATCCTAAACACTAAGTAATCAAATGCTATTCGATTGTATTTAGTTTGCCTAGCAATCGTAGGGAGTAAAAAATACATGTTGACATATAATTTTCTCAAGTTAAATTGAGTGTAAGATAAAAAATATGCAACCCTACTTTACAAATTTGATTTCTCTACTTTGATTTTTTCAACCAATCCTTATGAAACTAAATATGTATGTTATGGTAGAAGAGACCCATGTTAGAAAACAAATCCATCTTGATTTAACTTAAAATTTCAATATGGCGGCCATTTACATCTTTTAAACTTAAATTACAAAATGGCTGATTTTAGGAAAAAATGTCAATGCAACTTTTATTTAGCATTTTTAATTCCCTATCAAACGATACCAAGTTCAAAAAGATCGAATAAGAAATAGCTGAAATATTACGATTTTTAGTTGTAAATGGGGTAGAATAAGGTGAATAAGCTACCAAAGTACCTAAGTGAACTCAGGTCTGTCAAAGTGGGGTCTTGGGTCTGCCCTCCCCGGTTGACATTTTTTTCATAGGATCAGCCATTTTTTAGTAATTTAAGTTTACAAATTTAAATGGCCGCCATTATGATATTTTAAGTTGATGGACCTACCTTAACATACATACCAAGTTTCATAAAGATCGGTTGAAAAAATTCAAAGATGAAAAATGTATATGTAAAAAATACAAAAGGGTGGATATCTGGTTAATGAAGTGTTTTTGGGGAAAATGTTAGTATTGATTATCTCTTTGTTTTTACACAAGGAATTACTACGTAAATTATGTCCCCACCATTTTTTAAACACCCTGTATAATAGAGTTCTATCCGATGACAGTTTTTATGACTTGAATCGTTGATTAAGGAAACCACAAGTAATTTTTTCAGACTATTGTAAAATCGTATGTTTGTTTAGATGCATGTTTAATGTCCAGTTGGGTTTGTATTGAGTTTAAAAATATGAAGTGACGACATTAGGAGATAAACCATAGTTAAACAAAGCTTTTAAAGACCTCTCTGAGAATGACCACATATAAAGTCAAACATTACCTCGTTTTGTTGAAAATCAATTAAATCTTTCATACTTCTTAGTTATTAGTGGTATAATTAGTGATGTGATATTGTGTTTTCCCAATTTAAAAGAATCATTGCACATATTCACTGCAGCAGAGCGTCTAGAAGCTAGACATCTGTGCCTTCAGATCTGATGGACATACAACCGTACAGCCCAGTTCGGCGTGAGTGTAGCGTGTTTTCAGGCGCTTTTATACTTGTATGTGTTTTTTTTTTTTTTGATAGTCAATGGCAAATTTTAAAAAATCTTAAAACCACACTTTCCAAAAAAACATTAGTAGATTTTTACATTTTTCTACAATCAAAACAAAACTCTCAAACACTCATTATAATGTATTATTAGTGATCTTGCCTCTAGAGCAGGTAGAAACTACTAACAAATTACAGCAAATCTAAAAGAAATGTAAGTTCGTAAACAGTTTATATTTTTAAAAGTTGTATTGTACATAAGTTAGATTCGCCCCATCCTTTATAGGAAAAAGTGGTTTGTAACATAACGTTTTTAGTGAAGTAATCTAATTTAATATCAATTAAAGAAATATGATGTAAACAAATCAAAATGTTGTTGAAAAGATGATCTTACGTATTTAATTATCATATAATTATTATGTTTAAGGACTTACAGCTATGGTATTGTGAAAAATCATTTGTCCCACAGTTACCTGACAAAGTGGGTTTCCTTGAACTGATTATAGCAATCAAAAATTAGCTAACTGCTGCATTTACTTACTTTTGCCGTACTCATTTTACATTTGCCGCATTTTTTTTGCCGCACTCCAGTATTTCATCCATAACAACGCAAAACTGTGTCTTTTATTAAGCACGCAATACGTGTACGCTTGAAAATAAGTTGGCAACACTTAAATATACTACGACTACGATCAGCTGGTACAGCGTTTCCAATTTCGTTCAATGCTTAGATCTAACGTGTTATGATAGTGTTTGAAAGAGAATTAATTATTTATATGCTTTGTAGTTAGTAACTGTAAAACATATATAATGTGTAAAGTGCTAGTTACACAAATAACTATTGTATACATACACAAAGCTATATTTACGATATTATAGAAAACCTATCGAGTCCAAATCACTTATAATCACTTAAAAATATTATAAATTAATTCTAAAACTTTACTAAAATATTCATTGGTTGTTGATAAACAATAGCACAGAAACCTGTGTTATACGAATACAAATTACCCCTTTTATGATCAAACTGAAATCATTGAATTCATTAGAACTATTGACGACTAAATTATAAATCGTCTAATTCAAGTAATTGTTTATCAAACTAAGATGTTTTCTCCGTCAGGTACAGGGTAATAGTATTATACATTGTCACAACTCAAATGTAGATACAAGAACAAACTTACAGGATGCTATATAATTTAGTACTTTGGTTCATTCAATTTACATGTCGAATTTCACGGTAATATCTCTGGTCAATGGACACACTATTGGATTTTGTTGTTTAAGAATGTTTTATTCCTAGCCATGATCGATTTGTTGTTCATACAAGATAGGAAATAAAATCAGATGGTATGCCAACTGCACAAGTTTATAACGTCATTTAATAAAAGCAATATATATATATTCCTGGAAAATGTTTTAGCTACCTTTTCAGGGGTATTGCCAGAAGAAACATAGTCAGAAGAAAGTTTTAAATACAAGCATATGTTGATATGCATATCACATTAAAGGTCTTTACTGTTAGAATACAATGCCGCAAGTTTGCACTCAAACAGACAACCAAGTACAAATTGGCAGCCGTTCAAAGATTTCATGAGTCTGCCATTTTGAATCTTTGAACTGCTGCCATTTGTTACACAGTTGTTCTTTTGAACTCAAATTTGTGGCATTATATTCTAACCTTTAATTTGATGTGCATATTGGCCTAAGCATACGTTTATGATTTTATAGCGAGCACCTCCCTGAGAAGGTAGCATTTGACTCGTTTGTCGATTTGAGTTCGGGTTTGCGGCACTGGATTTTACTAATAAAGACCTTTAATTTGATGTGCATATCAACCTATGCTAACATTTAAGATTTTCTTCTGACTCCTAGCGGACCATCCCCCTGAAGAAGTAGTGCATCTTTGAATAATGTGTTTAAATTATCATAATGCCCAGTAACTGCGCACCAAGTTTTAAAGCTTTATCTTTATTACTTTTTGAAATATTTAACCATCCTGGGACTTTTTTCCATTATGTATATATGTTGAGAGTGAAATGACTGCCACAAATCTATGTTTATTCCACATGTAAACTGTAAATAACTACTTTTGCTGTACCCACATGAGATTTAAAGATTTAAAAACAGATTTAAAATGTGTCTGATTTTTTGCGTTGGATACTAAAAATCAACTTGACTCAAAAGAAAAACATTGTTTAGTGCTTTCTTACCTTCATCTTGTTCTTTACGACATTGATAAAAAAATTTAAGATCCAATACTAGTCTTACTTGCTTTGATGAACCTATTTTTTCAACACTGATAAAAATCATAAATTCGATCACAAGTTTGTAGCCCCTAACTAAAATGCCATTGAATTATCAGTGTATTATTTACACTTTAGCAGTACCAAACCAGCAAAAGAGACGGTCAACCGCAAACACGATGTACTTAAGTCATGTGGATTACCTTACCAGAAAATGATCCAATGACTCGGTCAGATTCTCAACTTATAACATTCATATGACAATACACGATTTTATCATTTTCATTTGATTACGTTTAAGATTTACCATTGCAATCAAACTAAAAAAATTGCCCACCAATATTTATTCAATATCTTTATAACGAGGAAATCTTTAACCGTAAATAGTTATACATTAAAAAAAGTTTAAAAATCACGATAAAAATGTGTATAAGAGAAAACATGAACTCAATATTCAATTACTAAAGCGTTCCCAGAATATTGTTACCTTGAAACCTGAATATACTACAAATTAGCAAACACAACTGATATGTCTAATGTCAAATCTACAGTATTTCCATATAATTAAGTTATCACTTACCAAGGCTAGCAGGGTAATCCTGATAGCTGTGGCACTCATCTCTTGTCCACCACAGTACTGGTCTGTTATCTCTGGAGGACACTTTTATAGACTAGGGTATTTTGGCGGCGTCGGCCCCTCTTGTTCCGTGTTTTTCTGCCCCACTGACAGGGAAAATGGTGTCGTGCGCTTTTCCCTCGGATTGTAATTATTGGAAGTACTTAGTTTATTCTAGGGAAACGAGTTGCCCGCTTCCTGGCTACTTCCTGGACACTTCCCCGTGGTCCATGTAACACCCTCGTCGACGGAAGCGAAGGTATTGTTGGCCGGCGTCGTGTGACGTCATAGCGTCGATGTTGTAGCCAATGAGATGGATGTGCATCTAGTAAAACAGAGACGAGTGGTCAGGGTTCTGAAACTTGGACCATTGTTGGTTTGACCCCAAAGTTTCAGGTGATGGAGACCAAAGGGTTGTTTTAGTATTTCATCCTATTTCGTATTTCAGCTCATTGTTTCGTAACATTCAATTAGCTATGTGGCAGCATACAATATCGAAATGTAAACCAAGTCAATTTAAGTATAATTCTAGTGAAAGTGAACATGACATTACCCTTATATGAATACTATTACAATATTACTTGCAATTAATAAAAGATTAAAGAGATGGAGGGGGTGTTAAGTTTTAACCAGCCGATTACTATGAATGATATATACGTGTGGAATATATACATTATTACTTTTTGAAATATTTTACCATCCTGGGACTTTTTTCCACCCTGTATAAATGTTAAGCATGAAATGACTGCCACAAATCTATGTTCATTCCACATGTAAACTGTAAATAATCACTTACAGAATAATAATTAGGAATATAATAATATCGATATTAAGGATGTAATCATCCGTGTGGAATTGAAAGTAAGGTGCCTTGTGTAATTTTGTTACTGACTAAGATCAGCTTTTCCTGTTTCTGTAATCGGGAAAAGAAAATGATGAAGAACAACTAAGCTTAGTTTAGATCCATAAAAAACTACTGACTTTTCTTTAGTCCGGATATTAGCCACCCAGCTTTATGTTGGGGTCTATTGTCAACAAACATGTAGACAGCCACCCTCTTCCTTATATTATTGAGAGTTTCTTTAAATTACAGCTGAAGTCCAAGTTAAACTGAAGAGCTTTTATGAAATACACCGTTAGCAATAATAAATTGGATGTTAATCAAAATAATATTCACAAACTCCCCTGAATTCTCCGGTCGGCACAGTGTTTTGTTTCTAGTTCGTTACACAACAGTATTGCGTACAGGGTCGCTAAGTGTAAAGATGTGGTCGCGTTTTTTCGGCTGTTTTGATTTTCCGTGACACCCAGCCGGGCTTGACGTTCCATTAGTCTTTCTGTTTCACTCTTCATTATCACGCTGAGCAGGATGGATTCTGCACCTCTTCTGCGAGCGATTATACTGGTAAGTGGAGAGTTCAAGCTTTCCTCACTCATTGGACATCAACTTCATAATAATACTATTAAAATACAATTAGTTTAGATGCTCTTAATGTTCAAAGATCTATTCTGAAATTCATTATTTTCACAGTGGAAACGCATTTTCCTTGGTTTAGTTGAATATTCTTTTAAAAAGATAAATTTTAACTTATTGTAAATTTAAATCACTTACATGGCGAAAGTCCATTATTAAATTAATTTATGTGCAGACACCTAATTTTGTAATTGGTCACACGTCTCTTTTGATTATTGTGAGGTTAAGTAGACAAAGCTCATGGAAATGTATTGTGAGGTTAAGTAGACAAAGCTAATGTAAATGTATTGTGAGGTTAAGTAGACAAATCTCATGTAAATGTATTGTGAGGTTAAGTAGACAAAGCTCATGTAAATGTATTGTGAGGTTAAGTAGACAAAGCTCATGCAAATGTATTGTGAGGTTAAGTAGACAAAGCTCATGCAAATGTATTGTGAGGTTAAGTAGACAAAGCTCATGTAAATGTATTGTGAGGTTAAGTAGACAAAGCTCATGTAAATGTATTGTGAGGTTAAGTAGACAAAGCTCATGCAAATGTATTGTGAGGTTAAGTAGACAAAGCTCATGCAAATGTATTGTGAGGTTAAGTAGACAAAGCTCATGCAAATGTATTGTGAGGTTAAGTAGACAAAGCTCATGGAAATGTATTGTGAGGTTAAGTAGACAAAGCTCATGTAAATGTATTGTGAGGTTAAGTAGACAAAGCTCATGTAAATGTATTGTGAGGTTAAGTAGACAAAGCTCATGCAAATGTATTGTGAGGTTAAGTAGACAAAGCTCATGTAAATGTATTGTGAGGTTAAGTAGACAAAGCTCATGCAAATGTATTGTGAGGTTAAGTATACAAAGCTCATGTAAATGTATTGTGAGGTTAAGTAGACAAAGCTCATGTAAATGTATTGTGAGGTTAAGTAGACAAAGCTCATGTAAATGTATTGTGAGGTTAAGTAGACAAAGCTCATATAAATGTGCTTCACGGTGTTATAAATCGAGTACTGTATCTCTGATTTCAAAAAGACGCATTTTGGGCCCTGGTAATCTTTGACGACTTTTTGCATTAAGAGTTAATAAAATGTGTTATTCAGGCAGTAACACCAATGCTCTTAAAAGTCACAAAATGAGAACTGGGTTCAATAACACGACATGTGAGTCAGTACATTTTTTATCTTTTCTCTATAAAGAAGGTACACTTTAAAATGACTCTATAAAAGTTTAAAAAGATAAGGCTATTTAGACCACATAAAGAATACTTTTGAGCGGTTCCAATCGTTTTTAGAAATGGGTAAAAAATAAAGCCCATTTTAGAGTATGAAATAATTTATGATTAAAACATAACTAACAGTATTGAAATCCCGCCGATTTTAAAAACCAATGGGACGGAGCTTTCACGTTGAGCTTCACCAAAACACACAACATGACCTATGATAACAGGCCTTATTTAATACGAAGCTTATTGATTATAGGCTTTGAGATCTGCAAAAGCCTAAATAAAAATCAAATAAATTCAACAGATAGATTGATTGACTACATATTAATATACTGTAGTTTAATTTTAGTTCGTTCCCTTGTGATTTGGAACCGTGTCAGATTGTACCAAAATCCCATCGATATTATCAATGGATATGTAGCTAAAGGAGTTGACTTTGAAATATTCCAAGTAAAGTTACATCTCAATGTAAATTTCAAGCCTAATTTTATACACGTTTAATTTTTTTGGCGTTTCAGATCACTGATGTTGACAAAATGTTGCTCTCTTATTTTAGATAGATTTTAGAGTTGCACTTTTCTCTTTCGTACCAGATGATACCAGAGGGTAAGCACATGTTTAAAACTATACCACTTTATTATTCGTTAACAATTGAATTGTAATAAAGTGAATGCCATGAAACATGTAGTTAACATTGAAACTCCCTCTTAATCGTTAATGTATGTGCGGGATACTGAATAGTACATTATTCCGTATCCAGTGCTGTTAGTTATTTTTCTCCACAGTCAGATCTCCCATCCGACGAATCTCTATCTGTCAGCTATCGTAATCGGCAGGCCATTCTAGTGGTCTTTGGTCTTTGTCTAGTGATCGATGTCTATGTCCACAGTCTATGACGGGTCATCTAGTAGCGCTGTCAGGCGTTGGTTCCTTCCTCCGCCGCCACGCCGCGTTACCGTCGCGTTACTAACCACTCCATTGCGTCACCGCAAACGCTCGTTTCGCGCTGTTTTACCTCTGATGACATAAACTGTTCGTGATTGTGGTTGTGACTTTCAATGATGGAGGAATACTGAAGACTTTCAACAAATTCTGCAGGAGCCAATACAGATCTTGTAGCAACAAATTATAAATGCATTTTTTACCGAAATGTTAGTCAAGATGGTATTATAAATATAATTAGTTACAGCTTTCATCTGAAGGCCATTTATTTTTTGAAGTTCAAGTTATGTTTGTGATAAGAATTGTATAGCCTACAATTTAATGTAATGAAAGTGTCTACTGACTCTGGAACACTTGGTGTGAACACTTATACAAACTCATAGAGGGGTGTCGCTGGGCTGGGCCGTCCAAGGCATGGAGTAGCAAAGTTTTGAGATTACAGATTGGATAAGCTTAGAAATTAAATTACAAATTAATCAATGTACCTCAAAATAAATAATAGCGAAAACATTTAATAGTAGACAAATATTTAAAAAATGGAACAATCACATTTCATTTAATAGAAAATTTGTCAACACATCTCCAGTGTCTCAGCAATTCATTAGCATCATCTACGGCGCTTCATTCGTCTAGTCGGACTTCGACTTGGCTATGTGTACTTGGAGGTGCAAGTTGATGAACTATCTAAAACTTTGAAACTCCATCCCCTTGCTCTGAGACGTGACGTGGCAGATGTGGTGTATCTCCTGAAACTCCTGAACGGTGATGTACGGTGCGCAGTCCTCTTGTCAGAAATGTTCTTCAAAGTACCATCAAGTACCAGAACCAGGTCCCGTGGACTTTTGAGTCCCCGCCACCACTCTACCAACTACGACTAGGTACTACAGTCCTCTGGCTCGCTTTGTAAAACTGGGAAACAAGTAGCTTTGGAGTGCGATGTGCGACCTATTCTTCGACATCAGTCTTTAACGGGTCCGAAAGTGTGCTCTAGAGCTTCTGTCTGGTTGAATCCTACCCAAGTTAGTTATATGAGTCATGTAAAATCTGATTTAAATGCCTTGTTACTGTCTTGTATTGTATTTTGCTTGTTGTAGTATTTATTCTGTTGTAGGCCTATAACTACCAATATGAATATCTCTTGTAATGTCAGTCTTTAACTTTTTATTTTGATTCTTCATGCATATAATATTTTATATTGAGTATTTATTCTGTTGTTATAATTAGTATGATATGATGTCTCTTTGAATGTTAGTCTGTAACTATTTATTCTGCTTGTTCATGCATGTATTATTTTGTAATGAGTCGGATCAGTCAATGCAATCTAAACCTTTTCTAGTCTTTTGTATGTATATTGTGCCATATGAATTGTAATTCTTAAGTATTTATTTTTGCAAACCATCTTGTTTTGATATGTATTGTTTAATGGCATTTGCCGTAGGAATAAATAAATAAAATAAATAAATCTATTTCAGAATCTGAAGGATTGCTTCCTGAAACACAGTCAGGTTTCAGGCAGGGGTTTAATACTTGCTCTTCAGCTCTTCTCAATGTTGTTGACGAGATGGTAGTTGACGAAAAGATAAGGGCCTACAGAGTGTGATGACTTCTCTCAGGCTTTTGATTCGGTATATTCCGAGTTGCTGATTGCAAAGCTGAGGATTTATCAGTTTGACAGCATCTCAGTGAGGTGGTTTTTATCGAACTTGACCGGGCGTACTCAATGTACAAATAAGGTTAATGGACAGCTCTTGTCAGCACTTCCTAGGTTTGTCGGTGTTCCTCAAGGCAGTTGCTTGGGGCCGATTCTATTCCTTAAATACATAGCAGATTTGAAAGATAATTTGGGTCACTGTTCTTTACACTCTTGATTCCCAACAGCTAATTTCTTATAAGCCCTCAGGAACAGCCGAAGCTATTCCTGTAATGACTTCCTGTACTGTATGCCTTCATTGTATCATCAATGATTTAGAGAGTGTAAATAGATGGTCGGATGACCATGATTTGCTATTGAACACCAGTAAGTGTTCAGTCTTGCTTGTAGATAAACTATCTTCTGGTGCCCACTCAGCGAATGGTTGTGTCAAACAGTAAACAGTGTATCTTTGTCGATGGCAAACCACTGATTTCAAATAATATTCTTAAGACTCTCGATTCCCAACTTGATTTTTCTAAAGATGAAGGTTTACGATTTAGGATGCTAATAAAGCTACTTGCTATCAACCTTGTGTTTCTAAAATACCAAATTTTGTTCCAGATTATGATGCTTGTGGCAATGATGCCCAACAAGACACTGAGTAAAAAGTAAGTAGTGTAAGGATATTTAAACAATAAGGTAATCTCTTTATTTAGTTCTAAGACGAAATAAATAAAAATTAATCATAGAAACCAAGCCATAGAAAACAACAAACAAACGGTTTAGAGCTGAAACCTCCTCCTATTTTCTAAGGATCTTTTCTTTTGGGTACACAAAGGTTGTAAAAGGAATTACTAAGTACTTGGTCACTGAATTAAGTTTAATCATTTTGTAAAGGAAGATTCTGTGATAGACCCGTTATTACAGTTATGTAAAACCTAAAATTACAAAGTATAGGTTCTTAGAAAAGGCTAAAAATCACAATGAGTATAAAACTTTATAATTTTTTTTATAATCAATGGTGCTGTTTAACACCCTTATACAAACCCATTGTTTTGTGGCTTGAGAACGAAAATAGATTAAATTGCTTTAATGGAGGTTGTTAGAAGTCCATAAACTAAGAAGGTCTGTTTTGGATTCCCTATAATAAACGTGCAAACCCTTAAACATTACATTAATCCAAAAAATTCTAAATAAAAACTATAATTTTAAATTTGTGTGGATTCCCATGCAGCAATCCTCAATTGACTATGAAAAGTGTACACATATAAGAATGAAGTGTCCTACTGACATGTTGCTTTTTATGTGTTACAGAGTGATCATCTATGTGCCAAACAAATCAAAACACATTCACCATCACGTACACCTCCCTCGTCGTGTACACCACCACTATGTAGGAGGTCCTGTACACCACTTCCATACCAGGTTCTCTCACAGTGCTTCTCATGGTGGATCTCACTTTCATGCTTATTAAGGACTAGTCTCATAACACCATCATGTACACCTCCCTGTTTGTGTACACCACCACTAAATGTGGAGGTCCACTGTAAATGGAACAATGTTTTTATGCAGCAAAATGTTTTCAATAAATTGTAGAACAACAAACTTCCTTATAGCCTTCACTGTGATAAAAAATCAACCACTTTTTCACACAATAACAACTACTTACCTTACCTTACCGCAAACTCAAACTTACCTTACCTTCCTTGGCCGCTCAAACCGAAGAAGGTTTGTGGCCTTCGCCAAGAAGTTTCCTCCACTGCTGTTGATGACAACTACAGTTTTATGTTAAATATTTCATAACAAGACAGTTTTATGTTATTCACTACTTCATTAAATAAAAATTATAAATGGACTTGTGTTTCTTTTCATGTAAATTTTCTGAGTAAAATTGTGTTTTGTTTTAACAATAGCCTATAATTATTGGTGTAAACCTTAATTTTCTGCACAAAAAACAGGAAGAAAAATTCACTTTAATGTATAAAAAAGGATTTCATACAAATATCTTATAGAAGTAGCCTATAACACTCCAAATATTAAACACACAGCCAAATAGTGTTCTTTTCTCACTCTTGTTTGAGGATTATATAGTCTTTTCTTTTATTATTCTCAATAAAATTTAGGTTTAAATTCAAATTCTACTTGATGAAAACCACAAGGATAAATTAATATACCACAACAGATAATATACAAATGTTTCAACTTTATTTGATTTAATGTCATTAACAGTTTATTTGCCAAAGCTTGCGACAGCCATATAGATGACAAATAATACAAATATTAATATTATCAATAATTTATACAGGAATTAATCAAAATGTTTACAAAAAGATGTAAATGGAATCTAAAACAATCATTGTGACATGCTATAAAATAATTTATTTGCTTATATCAAAGTAACATATATAATTATCGTAAAAGTAATTGTGTCAAGGATTAAAACATGCTGAGCAGTGGTACAACCTTGTAATTGGCACAAAGATAGGCTGAAGTGATCCAGTAATGCCTGGATAACTATCAGCAAATAAATCTACTGGTACATAATTTATATAAAAACTAGCGGCTATTTTCCCATAATTTATGTTGTTTTGCTATGCAAATTTAATATGTTTTCAATCACAACCAATTGTACAGATAACTTCATTGCAATTATTCTTTACATACAAACTATTGTTTACAAAACCCTAGACAAACAGAGCTAGTAACAAATTAAAAATGATTTTGTTATATCATATGGAAAACACCATGTTAAATGTAGAATAATTATTCGTAATACATTAGAGTAAATTTTTAATGGAGGGTAAAATATATTGGATGGACAAAAATAAAACCATGTATTTTGCTCAGGCTCTTCATGTTCATAAATAAAAACATACATTACACTAAAATACAACACATTTTCGGTCAAATTTATATTTTGTAAGAAAAAAATACTATTTAGAACTTTTTAAATTTGACTAACAACTCAGGTTGGTACACCTACTTTAATTGATATTATTACTCGACTGTTACATGTTTACTTTAGGAAACTTACGAAAACTCTAAATGTCTCGAACTAAGAATTGGATTTAGAAACAGTTTTTACAACCTGCAAGTGGTCCTAAACGAGCTAAGCTAAGTGACTGTCCTGGGCTCTAAATCGTATATACAAGTTAGTACAAAGAGTATGGCTGGGCCGAGCCCCATGTAAAAAATCGCTCACTCCACTCGTACATACACTGACAAAATAAAATACAATTACAACGGGGAAATCACATTTTTACATCAAAACAGTGTGGTCTACTGGTCACGGCTGCAGCTACGGGCTATGTACAGGGGTTCATGACTAGCCTATGACGGGTAAATCTATTCCATCATCACAGCGGCATCTGGCAGTGTCTTTGATCGTAATTTGCCACCTTAGAAACTAATAACCGAGTGAAAAGTTATTTGTGAATAAACCCTTGAAAAATAAAAACAATAACAAAAATTTACAAAACGAGCAAAAATTGTCGTTCGCTCGAATAAAATCTCGTTTGAACATAGAGCGTCTCTAAATCTAAGCTAACACAGCCATTTCTCACGAACCTGTCGTAAGGACGGGTCGATCGAAACAATATAAACTATAAAGCGAGCTAAACGTAAAAAAATTTCAACAAAAAATAAATTTCCTGTGATGATAGAATACAAATCATTTACAACCTAAGATAATTAATTACACTAATACAATAAAGCGACTATCGGATTCAATCTGTCGAGTCCACTTCATATACAGCAGTACAGCTTTAAACAGAAAAATTGTGCCCTTATTGTAAAAGTTAACTGGGATCGTATCAACATCTGAGTGTCTTTGGGAAACGTTTTGAGTGGATGCTTTCTTAAATCACGAATAAAAACTATTTTACTACAACTACCACCATATGACTGAACAACAAAAAAGGATCAAATACAATAATGAACAGCACTTTTAAAAGTCGTTTGAAAGCATTTTTAAAAAGTATAAAAAGAATATCAAAGAATTTAAAAACTGCAAAGGTACAATTAAAACCAACATAATTGGGATTTATTGATACAGAAAGCTTCCATTCAAAACAGTTTCCTCACCACACTACAGGCCCCTGGTGGGAGAGCAGCTCCTTCACATGTTATACGCTACGTAGATGGGGTCCAGTTGGTCGGCCAGGAAGCCGTCGCGTAAGTGCATCCTCTGCTTCTCTCCCCGTGAGTTGATGGGTACGACGCCAGGGTCCACCACCACAGCCACGCCTACTATCAGGTGATGCTCCTCTAGTACTGCGTTGGTCACCAGTGGTACCAGGTCTAGAGCTTCGCTCTCACTGCCGTCCAGCTCTACCACCACCACCAGCAGGTTGGTCCACGTGAACACAGCGCTGCGACAAACAACACAAACAATCAGACACTCATTGAACTGTCTTAAACTCATACCTGATCAGACAAGGTTGAAAACTGGACTGGACGTTAAGTGAAAGAGAAAAGATGGTTAGCGTGTTCGTTAAAGTACCTGTCCAGTAGTTAAAAGCGTGCTTCAACCTCTGACAAAGCTGTCATAATTCACTTAGCTTTAATTATGTAACAATTCTGGTTAAAAAATCCGTTTGTCTTTGATAGAAACAAAGGTACAAAAAGGTGTACATAAATTGAACATTAATCCATCATCCATGACCCTACTCGAGTAGCATATATTTCAATGAAAGTGACTACACCGATGTAAATACATCTTAGCAGAAACTCTATTTTAGTGAAAGCAAAACTATGTATGTAGGTAAACGACATTGTTAGAAATGCAGTCAATTGATGCACATATAAAATATCTGTATAAGTGATTTAATTTTTATTTTCATTAAGAAACGAGCCTCTTTTAACTTTGCATTTGCCTGTTCACGTAGAATTGTGGGTGGCCTATGCATAAAATCAAGCAAAGCAACCAAAGATAAAACTACTGTACCAGCACAAATACTACAAAGAATATTGGCTATTGGTTATAAAACTATACCAATCACGTTAAAGGCGTTTTCATTATTTTGTTTACTCCTATTAATATTAAGTTACTGACCATTCAGCGATTTTCTTATGACAGCGCATGACACTGTTTTCAATGTCTATGGGGTGATAACGCATCCCTCGCAGCATAATCGTCTCATCCAGGGCTCCAACCACAAACACTGCATCGTGTAGATCTAAAACAACAACTTGGTAATAGAGGTTGGCTTGTTCACTAAATTTATAAAACTCAAATAGGAAACAGTTAGTTTACCGACAATGTATACAATTGGGTATACAGAAATTGCTTGAACATTTTATTAACTTATGTTGGGAAACAAAACTGTAACATATCTACAAATTTGCAATCTGTATTGTGATTAGAGTGACAATTCTGTGGCAAGATTGAATGAAATTTACTGACTCGCGGTTTATAACATTTCTGTTTAAATATCAAAGGAGAAATTGCAATTTTTATTAAATATGACTTTAAGAGCCAAAATTTAATGTCATCATGTTATGCAACATATAATTAATTATTTCAATTCCTACTTTTATAAGTTTGGACATAACTGCCAATGACTTTAATCATGTTCAAATAAAATAATTTTACATTGATAGCTAACTGTCTAGTTACTTGTTAAAGAGATGAAAATTAGATGCACACAAAAGAAAACTCAATACAGTTTTTATAACTTATTTTTAATCTTTTTTTTATACAGTCAACAAATTTAGACAACTAAAAATCAAATAAGTACACTCTTATGTAGTTTTTAAAATTGTAAATCAAAACTCTCACAGTTGCAAAGCAGCCTACATTTTTGTTTAATCATAGGAAATGTGCATTGTAGAGTTAGTGAAATTAGTGAGTAAAAAGTAAATTCTAAGTAGAATTTGCTCTATTGATGAGTTAGTAGAAATCCAAAATGTTTGTGATCCATACAGACTACAATAGACCCTCTCTTAACAGCACCTCAAGCTGCAAAGTAAAAATATTGCATCATATTTTTACTATCAATAACCGACTATCTGAAAAATTAACTAGTCAAACATCCCTAATCCCCAATTATGTTGGGTAATCAACGCTTTACAGTAATCCAACCACACTGATTATTACAGCATTTATTAATTAATTTACACAATTACTATTGCAATATATTTCTCACATGATCAATTATGTATCAACAAATTGTAAAATTGACTTGAAAAAAGCCAGGTTCATAAAAAAATTAGACCTACACGGACTTGATTCTATCACATTGTTCTACATGCCTGGAAAAGGTCAGTCAAACCAGCTGGTTTTACAATTTTAGTCATAGAAACCATCCTCTAGTTTTTCCTGGGTAGAGAATAATCAAGAGTCTGTTAAGAGAGGGTCTACTGTAATAACAAAGTGTTAATGATACAACAATGATAACATGTATGAGTGAAGCATGCACACAATGACAGAAATGAATGATTTTCCCACACACCGGACTGTTCCTGCTCACCAGACGTGTCTTGTGGTGGGGGGTTGATGGTGAGAGCTGACAGGTCGCTGATGTCCGTCGCCTCAGAGGCCATCCCCGGCGCAGTCTGTCCTGCCACCGACTCTGTACGCCGCAGGAACCCTAGGTAGCCTGTACGAGCGTACACCTCGCCTGTGCTGCCCGTAACTAGGCGAGCGTTGAAGTGTTCCCCGTACTCGCTCTCTTCTCCGTAGATAGAAAAGTAGCCGCTGGCGTTGTGCGGACATTGCACCCAGATCTACAAGCACACAGGGTAAAGATAAGTCATTGTTATTTAAGGCTTAATTTTAAAAATTTAACTGACTCAATAAGTACAAATTCCAATATGAACGAAGTAGTCATTGACATTGAAATTGCTGCATCCAAATATCATAATTGAAATTGATTACAGTCAACAAGTAAATTCTTATAGCAAATTTCCCATAAAGAGAATATACTATTACCGTGGGGCTTAACTATTTGATCTCCAGGACTGATTTACTTTTTTGTTTTGAGGTGCCCAGAGGCTGGAAACAGCAACTGTTCAAATGAATATGGAATATATGTGCCTGTTAGCACTCAAGCCGAAATCATCCAATTTTGATGAAATTTTGTACAAACCTAACCAGTTGTTATTTTATATCAGCTTCCACAGTTATTTTTAGATACTTCCCCATTTGAGAATTGGATGGATCCATTTTCCCTGGTCATAAAGAGATTTACGATTAAACAAATAAAAAATAATAATTATTACTAAATGATATTAAGTTACTGCCTTGTATTGAACATACCTCTCCCAGATGGGAGTCCCCACATTGTCCCTTGGTGTCTGGGTTGGCTATGATGACCTTGACTCCAGGCAGAAGCTTGCCTGACTCCAGCAGACACAGAGAGTGTGGACTTCCCCTCTCTACTAGTGACACTCGGTCATTGCGCAGCGCACGCAGGTCTACGTACACACAAGATGGTTCCGGGCTTGACGCTCCCTACACAACACAACCAGGTCAGCATGGGTTATGGTACAATTACCGAATGTCATTAATTCAGTTGTATAATAAATGCACAACAACAAACAACAAACTAACTTGTCTCAGACAAAAACATATTACTAAATACTGACATTCTGTATGGTATGATCAGGTTTAAGGTTTCTATTAGTTTCTATATTAATTATTATTTGAATATTAATCAGTATTCAGACACTGAAATGTTGAAAAACATTTTTTACTTCTAATGATTTCGGACCATAAGGTGACAATTTTTCCTTCAAGTAAAAAAATCTCGTACATAGACCCCCAGTTATAACAAAAAAGTTGAATAGTGTGGTTAACTACAAAACAACGCTTTCCATTCAAATCACCCTAAAGTTAATGACGGATATAAAAGATACATGACAGTACCTGAAGGCAAATAGCGACGTTGACACGGCAGCCGAAGCTGGTAGAGACAGCCCGGGGACTGAGGCCGAGCGCTGAGAACAGTTTAGAGAAGCTTGTGGACAGGTTGATCCTCGGCCTCTCCTCAGCGACCACCACACAGGTACGGACACAAGCTAGGGACACTCCTCGGGACTTGAGCTGCTGTATAGAGGATCCTAGACCCTTGGTGCACAACTCCATCACACCTGCAGCACAGACAGTGGTGTAGGGAAACAGTCTTGCATCTTACAAACTACAATTAGTGAGCTCCCACTACTAAGCTACAGTAATTACTCCCACCACTATTACATGCAATAATAAGTTGGCTCCATCTTTCTGTACCACAGAATAATTACGTACATCAAAGGAGTCACAACGTTTTCTTTATTGTCCGCTAGATTGTTTGACTATTTTACAATATATTTTCCTTTCTATGGAAAAAATGTGATCATAGTTTAATTTGATCCCTTTAGTACTTATATTTTAGACCAAAAGTTAAGTGTCATCAGTCAGATGAATGTAGTAGGGGTACTAACCGTAGGAGCAGAACGTATCCCTCACTCTGTACTGACTGACAGCTGACAACCACAGGGCTGGGTTCACCTCCACCTCCGAGGGGGGGATCAGGATGGAATGGTGACCTGAGTAAACACTGAAACAAACAAACAATCAAATAGTAATATCTTATTTTAAACAAAAACCTTCCTACAAGTTTCAACCTTCCTTTGTTAAAAACACTGTTTGTTACAGTGAAATATTCTAATTTGTGTCTATCGTGTAGCGTTCAACAACCATTCCCTATTATCTGCTGGTACCTTTAGAATAAATTAAAAAAATCCTTAAAATATAAGCATGATGTTACAGCCTTAAATTCTGGATTAACTTACATTTGTAGCTTAAATGTGCAAGCTTAAATTATACTAAATGATAGAGAGAAAAAAACTGATTTAGTTTCACCATATTACATTGAATTGCCACATACTTAGAATATTGCATTAGACACTTCCCCCATTGTAAAATTTGAACACTTTTTTGTGTCATGTCTAATAACACTTGAGTGCATTGATATTGAGAAAATTGGAACCTCTTAGTTTAGGGTAAATTTAACTCTTCAGTTACCATTCTGGAGAACGAATAGTTAAAAAAATGTACTCTTCTGTTAGATTGTTGTAATTTATAGGTTAGTGAAATAACAAAATCATAAATGAAAGACACAACACACTCAGGAGTCAACAAACCAGAATCAACTTTCCATAAAATTGTCTGCAGCAGATACTGTAGAGAGATCAATGTAAACGGCAGTAAGATACATTTAATTACCTGCTAAGACACCAGAGCGCAAAGCCGAGGCCGCAGTAAGGGTCGAGACACAACGCGATGTGGCGTGACGGGTACAGTTCACAAGCTAGCTTCATGGATCGACACAGAGATGTCACGGCTGCATGAGACATTTTGATGCCTGCCAGCATTCCGGTGGTTGAAACACTGCAACAGTCACATGATAAGTAACTTTTACACCCCAAGGAATCAGTTATCAGAAAATAAAGAGTTGGCAAAACTAATTAAAAATAAAGAAATATTTCTTCGTAGCTGTATATCTTTAGTGAATTTCTTATTTACCAAGGGTACAAAATAAAAACCTACAATAGTAGAACTAAATGCTTTCTCAAATTCAATCTACAATTTTCTTTGGAAGATGCAAGAAAAAATACCATAACAATGTAAAAATAGGCATTGCAACTAAATGTATCACATCAATCATGATATGGAATAAGTATGAATTTATGTAACTGCAGTTTTACCTGAAGTCCAAGTAAGCCAACATCTCAGCTGTGGGAGCTCTGTACATTGCTGTCAGCTTCTTCTTAGGCATGTCGTCAGTGTCCAGCGTGACAGGCCATGACTTGATATCAACAACATTGCTGGCCTCCTGCAACACAGAATACACGTTCAATAACTTAATTGGTTAAAATGTTAAACCCTTATTTAAAATATATCAAGTAATGTAACTTTTTCTATAAAAATATATAAGTAATTCTATTGCAACATATCTAAATTATGGGAAAGCACACATATTTTCACAAGTGTATCACTTAATTGACTCAACTTTTAGTTAAAATTGCAAATATTTGTGAAACTACTAAATGAGCAATGCAATAACATGAATCCATCTCTTTTTAATTATTTTCCTATCACCTTTCCAAAGGATAACAAACCTTGGACTTGAGCAGTTTGATAACATTCTGGTTGGAGAGGACTAGAACAGACTTGCTGACATCCACGATCATACGGACAGTGGGCAGAGTCGTCTGGAGGTTCTGGGGATGAGGCGGTCGGATCGTCACGGGCACAGCACCTGCGTAACAGAAACAGCATGTGATACAGCAAAACTGTAATATTTATAGTTAATTATCAAGGTATCAAACATCTTTGAGATGTTTTCTATCAAATCAACCAGTGTTTTGGAAAATTGAAGGTACAGTAAAACTCCTTTTAACCACCCCGTTCAACTAGAAGAAAGTTTAATCGAAAACATAATAAAAATTAATGGAAAATTAGCAAGTTAACATAATTTGTGCGCCATGGCTCAAGTAATTTTACCGCCCTGGCCAAGAGAGTATAATGTAGTAGACAATGACATGGTTCTCATACTGTGATAGGGATAAGGATCAGAAACCCAATGCCAAGAAGAAATACATTTTGTGTATGCAGTTGCACATTTTATGACAATAATTTAAATACAAAAATAAATAAACGGTATCAGCATTCTGACACATACTTTCTCCCATAAGTTTGTCAAAAACCTTTATCATATGTATGTGGTGAGAGTAAATATACGCAAATGGGATTTGTACAATTTTGTTAAGAATTTAAAGGACTATAACATGCTAAATTTTTATCAAAATCGTTCGGGCCATTTTTGGGAAAATCCGATTTTTCTGTTATTTTATGGGGGTTTTATGGGAAAATGACATAATTTACAATAACCGTAATTTTTACAGAAATGGGATTTGTACCATTTTGTTCAGAATATAAAGGACTATAACATACTAAATGTTTATCAAAATCGTTCGGGCCATTTTTGGGAAAATCATATGTTTCCGATATTTTATGGGGTTTTATGGGAAAATCCCCATTAAAAATAAAAATTTCTAAAAAATAAAAAAAACTATAAAACTATAAGGACTATAACATACTATGTTAAATCAAAACCGGATTTTTTTCTAAAATCCTATTTTTCGTTAATTTATGGGGTTTTTATGGGAAAATAACATATTTGACTATAACTTTTGAACCGTAATTTTTACAGATATGGGATTTGTACCATTTTATTCAGAATTTAAAGGGCTACAACATACTAAATTTTTATCAAAATCGTTCGGGCCATTTTCGAGAAAATCCGATTTTTCCGGTTTTTTATGGGTTTTTATGGGAAAATTCCCATTAAAAATAAAAATTTCAAAAAAATGAAAAAAACGCCTGGAGATACCATGGATTAGAACCTACATACCAAATTTCATCGAAATCGGACTACAGGTGTGGTCTCTAGCTCTGTACACATCCAGACACACAGACACACACACACGTCTTTGTATGAGGACCCCCCTAGTTCAGGACGTGTGTGCACACAAACCCGTAACGGCAGCAGCGAGGACTTGGCGCGCATTTATCACTCTACCGAGGACTTCAACTTTCATCCATCGGTTTAGCTACGGATAAAATATAAATTCGCCATGTTCTATATATTTTTGTAATCTCCTCCATTACCTTATCACTGTAAAAAAAAATCTAATCTCTACACCTAACTTTCAAAACTTGTTATTTATTGCACGCTAGCGAGGACCTGTAAACCCTGGATACAACAATCGAGATCTCAGGCGGACTGCCAAAAAACGTGCGCTACCGAGGACCTTACGCTAAGTCCTCGGTCTCGCCGTTGGGAGTTCGTGTGACCCACGAACTCACATTTTGACTACTGAGGACGTTAATACGAGACCTCAGTAGCAGCGTGCATAGTTTGTATATTCTACACACTCAGGTGGTCATAAGTGAGGACCAAAGTATGGTGTATAAGACTACGCTAGTGAGGTCTTGAAGCACATCAGATATACCGTGGTCATGGTCGTTAAACTACTGATATACCATATACAGTATTAGATGGTTTGTTATGACCATATGTTATGATTTTATTGTTTACATTTTCCTTGGTAATTCGTATAACTGTCATTACAGTTGAATTTCTTTTTTAGCTAGAAGCGGTTAAGGTATGGTGGACTAGCTTTGACAATGAACTTCTTTATCTGCAGTGCGATCATACATATCACATTTGAGGTTACAAACAAACATAATGGCATATTATATTTTCTATTAGTGGCCGTGTTGTATTATATATACGTCTTCAAACTGCCCTCGGGATCCACCCCAGTTGCTCTGGGGTTTCCCATGTTAACCTTATGAGTAATCATATTTGAAAGGAATTAAAGAATTTTTTCAGTTGTTTTGACTACACAAGTTGGTTTTATGATATTCAATAGCATCACAAACTAATGCGAAAAGGGCAGTTATGAGGACTTAACTTTTTTCTATTGTTTAGGTGCAGTAAGTAGTAGAACACTAATAATTTATATCTATGGTAGAGGTTCTATACTATGGCATACAGTAAGTTTAAAGAACGAATCCGTGTCCTTTCCCAATTTAAACGCAAAGCACGAGTATAACTGCAATAAGCATTCCATACTTATACGCCAATTTCGTACGAAGGCAAGTACTCAGCTAGTATTTCATAAGAAGAGTAGAAAGTGAGTCATTACATGTTTGAGACCACATGATTTATCGAGCACTTTGACTATGGTTGAGAATGTAATGACCCACTTTCAAGTGTTACTTTTTGCTACACTATATAAAGCCTAATAATTTGTTAAATTAATAAAAATAGACATTGGAATATTTCTTGACTAAGGTTAGGAACACGTTAAAACTAATACAAAAGAGTACCTCATTGATTGTACAGGTTTGGTTGTTGCAAATTGAAACAGTTGAACAAATTTACAACGTAAAATGTTGTTGGATTAGTAAACAATGTAATGAAGAATTTTCGCAGGTGATCAACATGAAAACAGGTGATTTCACAGTAATGTAGCGAAAAAGTATTGTTTACTATCTTTTTCCCACATAAACAAACAAACATTTGTTATAGTTTTATAAAAATTTTCAAATCACATCAACAAAAACTGTACAATCAATATAAATTTGATCTTTATATAGAGGACATAACCTAAAAAATGTATTAGTTTTGAAGTTTTTACTATAATAATTAAATAGTCCAATGTCTGTTTTTTACTCTAGCATTCTATGACCAAAATGTAACACTAATCAACAGATGCTAGTCCCACATGTTTGGGAGCTTGCTTATCGCATAGATAAGATGGATCTGAGAGGCCCAAGGCATTTGCTTCAACGATTGCTCGCCTCTAGTTGTTTTGTTTTAATAAAAGATCACATTCTTAATGACTTAATGAACTTAATGAACTCATATTATTGAACATGTAAAGTATGAAAACCAAACAGTAAACTCTATATACAGTGTATAAAGCTTACAAGGATCTGAACTTAAAAACCGTAAGCCGCAAACCTATCAACCGCATACTTGAATAAAAGGTGTTCATAAAAATGAAACTTCCCCTCAAATTATCAGTTTTTCGATAAACCCTCTTCTAAGGCAGATACTTTGAATGAAGGTTTGTTTTTTATAACATCTAAAATATTGAATGTTAGTCAGCTGATCATTTTAGTACAATAAAAATCGGTTTTGAACCCAAAATAATTATCACAAGCAAGGAATTTGGTACATATGTTGGGTGTACCTTCCTTTTGAACATACTAAATAAAAGTCCCCTAAAATTGAAGCTGTGCTACAGCCTCCATATTGGAAAATAGCGTCATATTTCTGTACTTTTGGCTATAGCGACTTTATTATTAGACATACAGGAAAAATCTAAATATACAAAATGTAGTCCGTCTAGAACTACACATTTTTGTTATTTATAATTTTTCTCCAAACACCACGGTTTTTGAGTTACGGTATTTGTGATTAAGTATATTTAGTTTTTTTTTTATTTATAAAAAATAGGTTAAGCCCGTGAAAATTTATGGTCATTATCAAGGTTACGACAGTTCATCCCATTTAGTTAAATAGTGTGAAACTATAAAATCTTAAAATTTAACTTTATATAATGAGTAAAACAACTCCACCACAACTAACCTGCAGACTCAGCAAATTTCAATTTTACTGATTGGATGTTTTATTAAATGTATACAAATAAAATTAGGTTTAATAAGTACAGGGTGGCGCAGATGGATTGGGTGGTTTTAAAATACTTGTCAAACTGTCAATTTTTAAGGTATTGGATTGAAATAAAGTGCAAAACGTGTAGTTACAATGGAAGTTTATTGACAAAAAATTTGATAAGTTAGTTTTTAAAAATTACATCCATCAAATGCCTTCGTTCTCGAGCGACGCATTCTTGGAGTAGGTCCTTGAGGTTCCGCATTGCTCGCTCAAGCACATCACCAGGAATTGATCTTGACTCCTGAAGCAAGGGTCTACATGAACAAACCCCGGACCATTCAGGAGTTGAAGGCTGCAATTCACAACGAAATCACATCAATTCCTGGTGATGTGCTTTAGCGAGCAATGCGGAACCTCAAGGACCTACTCCAAGAATGCGTCGCTCGAGAACGTAGGCATTTGATGGATGTAATTTTTAAAAACTAACTTAACTAATATTTTGTCAGTAAACTTCCATTGTAACTACACGTTTTGCACTTTATTTCAATACAATAGCTTTAAAATTGACAGTTTGACAAGTATTTTAAAACCACCCAATCCATCTGCGCCACCCTGTACCTAGGTTTGCTGCTACAGGGAGGGTAATATAGTGTGTTTTTTAGTAAAATATCAATATGCAATGTAGTCCATCCAAAAATACACATTTTTTGTACAGTATTTATAATTTTTCTCTAAACCCAACAGTTGTTGAGTTATTTGCCATTAGGCAGTATAGTTAGTTTGTTTATTTATAAAAAATCTGCGAAACCCATCGAAATTGCCGTTTATTTCCAAGGTTTACGACAGTAATTCATCCTACTCAGTTAAACAGAGTGATATCATGGATAAAACATTCTCCCATAGATATTTTATCCTTGTGGATCAGCCAAAGTATTTTGGTGTTAGTTCAGTCTGGTGGACTGTAGGTAGAGGTAGTGTTTTGTTTACAAATAGTTTATAGTTATTTCAGTCATTGAAAACCTCGTTAAACCAAATAAAACGATCCAATCGTAAACAATAACTCTTACCCTAGTTATATAACCAAACAGTAAAGTACACATCACAAAATACCCTAAAATAATAGTAACAACATTTCTTCGTCACGAAAGTTCAGTGTCACCAACATGAATTAAACACGAAAAAACCTTCCAAATTTACAATGGGATGTCTAGTCTACTTGTGTTAGTGTGGTGGTGCCATCAAAATATTAAAATGTAACTTTATTAAATGGGTAAAAAATGAGTATGAAAAATAATTAATATGACTATTGCGCACTGTACAAAATATAATTTATTACCTCACAGAATACAATATTTCCTGTACTTGGTACGAGTTAATATTACTTAAATAACTTGCTCCATCTCCTATTGAAAACCCCTTCAGTTAGTATTCGAATCGTGACAAAGAATCGCCACAAACCACAATTAATTGGTAAATTTAAATTTGTAAATTGTTTATTTAAATTTCATTTAAAATCATAAACGTAAGCATAGGTTGATATACACATCACATTAAAGGTATTTATTAGTTGAATACAATGCCGCAAACCTTAGCTCAAAACAATTGCTGAGTAAAAAATGGTAGGCGTTCAAAGATTCAAAATGGCAGATTGGACATTTGTGAACGGCTGGCATTTTTGACTTGGTTGTACGTTTGAGTTCGGGTTTGTGGTATGGTATTTTACTAAATAAGACCTTTAATTTTATAACAAACTTTACCTATGCTGCAATTTGAGAGTTTCGTCTTGGCCCTCGTACGCCGTCCCCCTTAAGATGGAAAAATGTAATAATAGCTTGAAAAAGGAGACATTTATAGTTATGATTGATTTACAAAGTGTCATTCCTTTATCTCTAAAGGTCAAAAATATATTTGACCTTTCTGTTCCGGGTCTTTTCAATCGCACTGTATAGATTTACACAATGATGTTAAGGGGACAACATTCATATTCAGTGCTGATAAGAGGATAGTTTTCTTAACATCCTTGTATACCTATAGGTACAATTTAGTGTCCTTTTAACAGCCTTGTGTTTGACAAAATAGGCATAGTAACACACTTGTAGGAGAATGAATTTCCCAAATAAATCCCATACATTTTTAAGGGGACTGTCTCGTCTCGTGAACAGCCGTGTGTAATTCTGTCCTCACAACATCTTTGTGCAACGGGATTCCCCCTCTATATTTCTTATTCCGTTGCTTATTTAGTACAATCAGCTCGTCATTGGCCCTACCACAACCGGAGCCATCTAACCTTGATTCTCTGTCTATAGAACAATATCTATATATGTTGGTAAGCATATCACTGCACTAGCATAAAGATTTTCTAAACGTTACAGTCATGTAATGTTCTCTGTGTGTTGATTGATTTCAACACTGTATTCGCACATAATATTTTACCGCGGCTCGTTAATCTTGGTTTGTCAGGTCATCTGCTGATACCTTTGTTCATCTTCGTCTTCCTTATTTCTCTGCTTATTCAGTTGAATCAGCACATCGATATACTTGTCTTTTTTCCGTTTCGGCTACAGTGACCGTAACCACCTATGGTTTTTCGCCACTGTTGCCTTTACCACAACGAACGTGCATATGCTCCCGCAAACATGCCTCCGATTTCTCGTCTGTCACTCAGGTCGTAGGAGTCCTGTAGTTTTCTAATAAATGCCTAAATCGTTCCACAATTGTCTTTGGCAGTTACCCACCCCTTTTCATTTGTGAGGTGTTATATAAACAATTCAGCGCTCTCCGCTCCGCCTGACATCCATAAACCCGCACATATCTCAGGCGACAAGTGTTCTGCGAACTTCAAATTACTCTCTTTCCAAAGCTTACATTGCTATCCAACCGTAATTTAAGTTTTCGAGGCGTAGTTGACATCTTGATTCCTCCTTATTCGTTTGCGCCTAGCCGTGTATAAGTCATACTCGGTTGGTAAATGGATTTCTCACCTTTTCGCACACCATCACGCACAATCGAGTTGTAAATTTTATTGCAGTGTAGTGGAACAATTAACTTGACGTACCGGACCGATTTTGGTGATTGGAGTAGTGCCATAAAAAAATAAAAAATCACGGTCCTTACGAAAGTCGGGGACGCTTTTTGTCTCTCATATTCGTTCTCTTTCTCAGGTCGTAAAGAGTCATGCAGTTTTTCAATATATGTCTCTTAATAGCTCATAATACCTTTTGTATTCTGTAAAGTGTATTTCACAGTCGTCTTGAAGCATAATCGACGTTGTAAGTCCTCCTTATTCGTTTGCGCCTAGACGTGTATAAGTCATACTCGGTTGTTAAATGGATTTCTCAATTTTTCGCACCCCATCACGCACAATCGAGTTGTAAATTTTATTGCAATGTACTGGAACAATTAACTTGACGTACCGGACCAGATTTGGTGATTGGAGTTGTGCCATAAAAAAATAAAAAATCACAGTCCTTACGAAAGTTGGAGACGCTTGTTGTAGTATACCTGCATTTGTCTCTCATATTCGTTCTCAGGTCGTAAAGAATCATGCAGTTTTTCAATATATGTCTCTTAATAGCTCATATTACCTTTTGTATTCTGTAAAGTGTATTTCACAGTCGTCTCGAAGCATAATCGACGTTGTAAGTCCTCCTTATTCGTTTGCGCCTAGCCGTGTATAAGTCATACTCGGTTGGTATTCGCACACCATCACGCACAATCGAGTTGTAAATTTTATTGCAGTGTAGTGGTACAATTAACTTGACGTACCGGACCGATTTTAACAATTAACTTGACGTACCGGACCGATTTTGGTGATTGGAGTTGTACCATAAAAAAATCACAGTCCTTATGAAAGTTGGAGACGCTTGTTGTAGTATACCTGCATTTGTCTCTCATAATCGATCTCAGGTCGTAAGAGTCCTGCAGTTTTCAATAAAGGCTTGTTATATCTCGTATTATCTATTGTATCGTGTCAAAGATTCACATCGTTCCACAATTGTCTTTGGCAGTTACCCACCCCTTTTCATTTGTGAGGTGTTATATAAACAATTCAGCGCTCTCCGCTCCGCCTGACATCCATACACCCGCACATATCTCAGGCGACAAGTGTTCTGCGAACTTCAAATTACTCTCTTTCCAAAGCTTACATTGCTATCCAACCGTAATTTAAGTTTCGTGCACTTTCACAGTTGTCTCGAGGCGTAGTTGACATCTTGATTCCTCCTTATTCGTTTGCGCCTAGCCATGTACTCGTATTAGTCATACTCGGTTGGTAAATGGATTTTTCACTCTTTTCCACCCAATCACTCACAATCGAGTTGGAAATTGTATTACAGAGTCACCTGATTGCATATACTGCATATACGGCATTCCCGATGACGTGGAACATACTTTTTTCCACTGCCAGCGTTGGGAAAGGCCTCGCCTGGAGGCTCAACAGTCTGTACCACTGCAACAGTCTGTTACCAGTCTGTAGGACTGCTGTCGGCGGACACGGCCATACCGATAATGACGGAGGGTGAGGACAATTGGACATGTGTGTCCATTACATCAAAGGTATTCTCCGTGCCAAGAAGCTCGACCTTGACTGGGATGCGGTGTAGGGCATAAAGAATCTAAATGCCAGAAACGGTGAGAGCCCTGAGGGCTTAGGTCACATGTTTGCCTTACTTGAAGAAATGTGACAAAAAATTCTAGGTCTGTGTCCAACATAGTAGAGGAGGTTTTTTAGTGAGTAGTCTGATAAATTCAGGAGTCTCACACTACAGGCTAGACCTCTGTGAGTAAAAGCATTTTCCCTCCTACCCCTAAAAAATATCCCAATATAATTTTTAATGGAACTTATTGTAAACCCTAATAGTATTGATTGTATTGATCTGTATGTCAAAATTTATTTTTTAGTATGTGAGGAATTTTATTTTGGTGTTTTTCAACTTTCGAAAATGTACCGTATAGGCTGCAGAGTTAAAAAGACGGCGAAACTAAATTATTTATTGAAACAAACTTTTTGTGTGTTAGAATTCAAATTTAATAGTCTCAAACCCTGCCCCAAAATATGTCAATTCATAATGGTTATTACAATATAACGCAACGATAAGGTCAATAACAATTCTTATGTTACGCACGTCTATTATCCAATATAAAATTGTTTTTAAGGAACTGATTGTCAAACCTATTGATATGTATGTCAAAATGTATGTTTTTGTATGTGAGGAATCCAATTTTGGCATTTTTAACTTTTGAAAATGTACCGTTTAGGCTGCAGTGTGGGGAAAAAGGAGAAACTTATATATTTATTGATAAAAACGTTTTGTGTAAAATTCAAATTTAATAGTCTCAAAGCCTACCCCAAAATATGCTGATGCATAATGTTAGTTACAACTATAATCGATAACATAACCATAAAGTCATTAACAATTATTATGTTACGCGCGTCTATTACGTTAATATGAAATGGTTTTTAAGGAACCGATTGTAAAACCTGTTGATATGTTGTCCAAAATGTATGTTTTAGTATGTGAGGAATCCAATTTTGGCATTTTTAAACTTTTGAAAATGTACCGTTTACGCTGTAGAGTGGAAAATACAAAGAAACTAAAACATTTATTTAAAATAAAACTATTTTCTGTTGAAATTCAAATTTAATAGTCTCAAACCCTATCCCATGACGGAAAAACTAAAGTATTATTTACAAAAATTATTTGTGTTGAAATTCAATTATCGTAGCCTCAAATTAGATATTACAACTATCTTTAAACTGGGACAAAAAAGGTAAATAAACCACTGTTATTACATAGTAGCAGTTACTCGGCGCGCTTTGCTGCGCTTAACAACTATTATTTTAAATTATAATTTGATCATTACGATGAATAATAAAAGTGTATACCAAAAATAAAAATAGAATATTTTACTTAATTGCTAGTGGATGGACAATGTTGTTTTCGTTTTTTTCATTAGGTGTATAAATATATAAGTTTTCAGACGTACCTACCACCAAATGAGCACGCAACATACAGCTGTCCGTGTGAAAAGCATGAATTTTCTAAATTTAAACCGGCGATAGTCAGGGATTGCCCTTGTGCCTTGTAATGGTGATTGCGAAAGCAAGACGCAAAGGATATTGTAGTACTTAAATTCAGAGGGTAATTCGGATTAAATCATCAGTATTCTTGGGATTAAGACTATTTCTCCTTTAAACTTACCACTGATAATTTTGCTTCAATCAATTTTGGTGTCTTTTTTTAATCGTCAGTCTAGTAACGTTGCACAGCTTCGGTGGATTTAAGTTTCACATTAGTATTATTGGAGTTTCTTCTTTTAATGACAGTAATGTGGTGGGATAGTGACAAATTGAGAGGCATTTGAATACCCAAGATAGCACGCACGATTATTATTCTCTTAATAATTTATGTTAGTCTGTGTGAATATAGAACAAAATATAAAAATATTAAGGCATTGCCATCCCATTTATTGTTTATAATACTTTGATAAAGGTTTTCATGTTTACATTTATAAAATTGGAGAATTTAAACGTTGTTGAGTACACAGGTGTGCTGCGAATGAGGTTTAATATATTTGGACTTATTCAAAAGTAAAATATTCTAAAATTCTGTGCTGCACTCTGTAGAAACATTGTGGCACTATTTCAAATCATGACTAATACAATACAGAATGTTGTGATTATTCAAACCTACAAAACAGTTGGTTAAAGTAAACATCTGCTTTTAAATTATATTTATTTGTAAACATTGTAGTTAAAAAAGTCTGACATTGGCCCACTTAAAACCCTCTGGGGCGGAGCCCTTTTGACGGATCTGCACTAAACTTCACACAAACCATCCTTGAAAGATGCTTAATACTGTAATGCCTGAAAGTTTCATTACAATCTGTTGGGCGGTTTCGGAGTCCATAACGTATATACATATATACATACAAACATACATAGTTCCTCTTTTCTAGATATAGATAGTTTGTCTTACCAGATCAGGGACAAGCCACTATAATGAGTAAAATATCGTTACTTTATCGTAAATTATAAGTTTTAAAATATATTTTAGGAATATTAAGAAGAGAGCTGAGCCATAGATAAAACATGCTCCATTTGTTTGTCTATGGTTTGTCATCCTTATAGATCAGCTAAATACAATGTTATTGTTAATTAAATCTGGTGCATCTAGGTTCGTGTTTTTTACAATTCGATTCTTCTATTTAAAACCTCGTGTAACCAAATACAACGATATAAACATAAACAATAACTCGACCCTGGTTATATAAATTTTAAAGCAAAAATCTTGAAACTAGTCCGAAAATAATAGTAACAAAATGTCATTGGAACTAGCGCCCAGTGACAACAACATGAACTAGATACGAAAACTAGATTAAAATTTTACTCTGAAATGAGAAAACTGCTGGTGTTGGACAGAACCAAGATTCCCTATACCACAGCGTAGTGCATAGACAAGATAGGCTATAGCTAGACCCCTCTCCTAGACAGAAGGTCTGTATCCTTATCAGCGAGATAGTTGCTAAACCTGACATGGGAATTCTCGTGAACCTCGATGAGCACACAAGTTTTAGCAAAAGAACTTGCTATGAACTTGCTGTAAGTCTTCTTAAGTTCGGGTCTCGTTCGAATCCCCGTTCTAATTGAGTAAAACGGGCAATTTCTCTAGATTCACCGAGTTGAGTGGTTTTAGCTTGGAGTGGCTTCCTTACAATGTTTTGGCCACTTGCATTTCGCCTTATACAAATTCGCCTCGTACAAATGATTTTTTTTTTGGTGGTTCTTCCAGGTTCAAAACCAATGCAACTGCTTGCCAAGCGTGGCTAGGTTACATTTTGTGCTGCTGTTTCCTGTATTATTGTTGTTCTGAACTGTACATCCAATGAGCCACCCCAGTTTCGTTTTCTGGAGTGTTGGCTGTCCTGGTCTTTTGAATACCAATACAAAATCATAATCTTTTCATCATCATTCATCACCTATCATTTTTTTAAATTAAATCTCAAAATAATTCTTGCCCAATAAGTAAATCAATTTTGTTAGGCCTTCCGAATGAGGTGTCTGCTAGAATGATATGGTTTGGAATTTTGAAATTTGATACAACAATTTGCTCTGATGGTATCCTACCTGTTATCTTAGGAATAATTGGGAACAACTGTAGTTTTGTCTTGAAGTTCGTAACGCACGAAGCTATTGTATTTGATGTAGTTGCCTTTACCTGCTGTACGGTTTGATTTACACTTGTATACTCTGCTTGACCTTTTGCAATCCCAACTGCCGTGCGATGTTTTCAATGATGTAACAACACTCTGACCCATTGTGAAGAAGGGCTCGGCATTTTATGCCTCGGCCCGTCGGCCCACTGACCTGCACTACGGCGGTGTTAAGGATGCCCTGTGTCAAACCGACTGCATTATACTCCGCGCCAAAGCTGGTGGCGGCTGAGGGATTAGGACGGCCAGATCGGTGAGCAGGTCCGACCTATGTAGTCCTACCTGGCGGTCCTAATCCCTCAGCCGCCACCAGCTTTGGCGCGGAGTTTAGAAGACAAGAAGGGTAATGGTTAGCTGGTCCCGTAATCCGAGGGTCGAAAAAGGTTGGGGCAATAAAACGACTCCACTGGTCCCGAGAGGTCCAGGTAGTTTTGGGGCGGCTAATCCAGTGGGGCAATGAGGCATGAAGCGTGATGTAAACAAACAAAATACTTGCAGTCCTGTCCTCGACAATGAATGGTGCGAATTTTTGAATTCCCTCGCCAGGTCATCATCCCATCGCGAAGCTCTAAACAATGCATCACTTCACTCTACACGTCAACAACAGCAAATACTTGCAGCGCTCTCGGTATCAAAGAATGTTGCGAATTTGAGGTTTTGTAGCACTCACCTACCATAAGGGGAAGTTGATAAATATACCTTTAAACATCTATGAGAGAAGTAAACAAAATTGAGTACAAGAAGTAGTACTGTAATAAGCAAAGTTAGTAGGGATATTTATGTTCAAAATCAAATGTTAAGGGGAAAGAAGGAACGTGGAGGAAAAAGAAGACTGTAGCAATGAAATACTTCATCGACAAAAAGCTAGAATCTCTTTCAACAGGGAAGATCGACCTGGTAACTTTTAGCGAATTTCCCCTATAATAGGGAATAAGCTATTACCGTAGTACTCATAGTGAGACCTGGACTCGGGACCGATTTATTTTTTTCGTTTTGAGGTCCCTAGAGGCAAAAAACACCATCCGTTCAAATTCATATATAACACCACACCGTCCGTGAGCGCGATAACTCGAGCAAAAATGTTCCGATTTTGATGAAATTTGGTACAAACGTGTAAACTTATGTGTATTCGAATGAGTTTGCGAACCAGCATGATCGGACTATGGGAACAGGGGTTTATGGGGGGTTTTATGGTGTTTTCCCATTTTTGACCCTAAAAACTTAAAATTTAGCAATTTCTTTTGAAACCATTTTGTAGAGCTTAAAAAACAAATTATTTAGTATATTAAAGCGTTAATATGCGCCTAATTGTTACGGAGAAAATTCCAAAAATCTGTTATTTTAAAATTCCCATGTTATTCTTATGGAGAATAAGTTAACTGTTGTAGTTTGCTTGTTTATGAAAATATTTTGATCAAATTTGGAAAATGCATTAATTTCATACTAAACTATTAACATTAAAAAAAAAAACAAAAAAAAAAAACACACACATTGTACCCTCCCTGTTGCAGCAAACCTAAGTAGGCATACTCGTAAAACTAATGTTATTTAAATAGGGAATAAATGTGAAATTATTAAGGATACATTTTAGTGTAAAACCAATCAGGCAAATGGAAAATCCAGTCTGCAGGTTTGCTGCGGCGGGGGTATTTAAAAATGTGTATCAAACGTTTCCTTTTCCAGAGAGGTTTAGTCGAGGAGAATAGAGTCTGTAGATATAGTTTTTAGTCATTTATAGTTTGTTTGTAAAATCTTTGTAAGCATTCAGTTTGTCGTATTTTTCGTTTTTTCGTATATTTTATGAGTTTTTTGTTTTGTTATCAATTGTAAATATATCTTTTCCGCAATTTAATTTCATATATCATCGTATTTGATCTGGGTTTTGATCAATGTTTATGTCAATTTTTGTGAAATATGTTTTTAATAAATCGTAAATATTCATCTTTTAGCTGTGTGCCCGTTCTACGCACGGGGATCTTATAGTGGTCAGTTGAAACCTTCCTATATAAAGAACAGCAGTTGGTTTGCATATTTTCAAATATGCTGGCCAAACTATTATATATAAACAAATACAGTATCCGACAGTTTCAAGTAAAAAAAAAGCGTAATAAAACTATAAGGGGTACACTTCCATATCTGTTGGCACAAACAACCAAATGAGTAATATTGATTATTCGATTGTTTAATTCGATATATCGTTTGGTTAGTTAGGTTAGGTTAACCTTACCTAACTAACCAAACGATATTTAGTTAAAATACTATACCTCAACCTCGC
This sequence comes from Macrosteles quadrilineatus, assembly GCF_028750875.1. NCBI lineage: Eukaryota > Metazoa > Arthropoda > Insecta > Hemiptera > Cicadellidae > Macrosteles > Macrosteles quadrilineatus. Next base: position 14,793,095 of record NW_026542598.1, on the reverse strand, counting down.
TATTAAACATTCAGGTTGGAAATTTCACTATCAAAGATGTTCTTGTCCTGTCCGTACGGAACACTGAGTAATATAATATGCGCTACCAACTTATGAATAATTGTTTAGGCCTACGATCCCAAGAGATAGGCAATTGGTCTATTGGCTGTATGGTCCAGCGAGCAGCACATAGCGTTGAGAAGACACATTGGAAAAGCGATTTGAGCATAATCCGTAAACCTCTGTTACAATCACCCACTGCAGTTGTCACTTTACACTTTACACAACCACCATTGAATGAGCCGTCAATGAGTTTAAACCTTTTATGTAAGCTATTGGTAATGCTTATGTAAAAAATTTAAGTTTCCCAGCCATATACAACACTGATTCAAGGTCTTTTTCCCGGTTATCAAAACTCAAGAAAACTTGTATACACAAAGAATCTCTATTTTCATTTACGGTTACCCCACAAATTATTGAACTTGCGATTAATTAAATCCGTTATGTAAGGAAAAACTGTTTTAATCCAACTTGGTTTGGATTTGCTTTTGAAACGTGATCGGAAATGATTGCGTTATTTGTAAATAACATTAAATGTAAACATATCAGTGACATCTAGAGAAAAATAATCTTGATCCGATCAGCTGTTCGCTATTTCATTGATGATTATGTGATAAAAATTGGGAGAAGACTTGAACAAAAATCGCACAAAATTGGGTTTTTAAACGTCCGTAAGTTTATTTAAATACTACCCCGCCGCAGCAAACCTGCCGTCTAAGCGAATTTCCATTTGGCTGAATTGATTTTCAATTGATCTATTTAAATAACATTAGGTTTAACGAGTACCTAGGTTTGCTGTTACAAGGAAACTAATAAAGTGTGTTTTTAGTAAAATATTGATAGCTTACTACAAAATAAATAAATTTGCCAAGTTTGATCAAAATATATCCATAAACAAGCAAACTACAACATTTTACAATATTTTCCATAAGAATAACATGGGAATTTTAAATTTACCATTTTTTTTAGTTTTCTCCGTAACCAATAACCGTACAAAAACACTTTGATATACTGAATTGTTTGTTTTTTTAAGCTCTTTAAGAAGGTTTAGAGAAAAATTGGGAAATTTTGTGTTTTGAGGGTCAAAAGTGAGAAAAACCAATTTTTACCCCATAAAACCCCCCATAAAACCCTGTTCCCATGGTCCGATCATGCTGGATCGCGAACTCATTCAAGTTTATCCCGCCTTACACCTTCAAACCAAATTTCATCAAAATCGGATAAAAATTACTCAAGTTATCGTGTTCACGGACACATATATATATATATAAATCTATATATATATATACCTATATATATATACATATATAAAAATTTGAACGAATGGTGTTTTTGGCCTCTGGGGACATCAAAATGAAAAAGTAAATCGGTCCCGGGCCTAAGTCTTACCATGAGACCTACGGTAATAGCTACTTCCCTATAGGGAAATTCGCTAAAAGTAGTGAGGCCATATTTTAATAGCTAAAGACACTCTCGCCAATCCAGTGAATACATTAAAATGATTCGGATCTTGATAGGTACTCTCGTTTTTCAGGAGAAGGCCGCGTAAATGGCTCTTTGGGCCGTGACAGACGGAAGACAGGCAGACAGAAATTGAGATGAGACTTGTTTCGGCTTCTTTAAAGTATAAAACGTAAAAATAACCTAAAAATTTATGATTCTTAGCAATGTACATACAAAACTCTAGTTTTATTTATATAGATTGTTTTAAACATATGTCTTTGTATATTTTTTCAGTTCTTTTCTTAACGCATTTGTATTTTATAATAAATATTTTCAGCATGAATAATCGAAGATTATTCACAACACTGTGTTTTAGTATCCTTAGGAATTAAAACCCAATGAATTCTATAACATGCCATATTACTGATACTCATTCGCTGAATCACCTTTTAAACACTTGAAAGTATATAAACATTAATGCTGTACTTTTTATTGTTACTGGTAACACTATCTAAATCTATCAAACACTCTCCAAACATGTGTTTTTAGAGACAACGAAACACCTCAGGCCCCTTCCTCCCACTGATCAATGGGCATTGATAGCTATACAGACACTAGCCGTAATCCTGTTAGACAAATTACAAAGGGGCTGCCGACGGGACCAGTGGAAGTGCGGATTAAGAGACCTTACTTGAGACTGGGACCAGTAGAAGTAGGGTACCTGGCTTACGGGACCAGTTGAGTCTGCCCCGACAAGAAGGTTTTTGTTCCCTCATGTGGTTTTGTTGCGGTGGATCATCCGTTATTGGTGGGTTGCCCAACGGACGGTTTATGGTCTGCAGTGTGTAATATCGTATCGTGCTTCTTTGAGCAAAATTTACAACCCTTTACTGAATTGCAATTAGATACTTCATGCTCTAGTTTTAAGATAGTTAATTAAAACATACACATGCCTTTGTAAGTTTTTGATAGAGTTCCGCTTCTGGTGATTTCAGCAAAACCTGGCAATAGTAAATTAGATGTTTACCATTACATATACGATAGTTGTTATAACCATGTATGGCCATGAATGTTTTTTTTTTTTTTTTTTTTTTTTTTTGGAACCATGTGCTAGAAGAACTACTGTTTTGGGTGCTGTTGCACTTTGCATAGTACTGGTTGAAAATTGAAGTTAAGATTAAATTGTATAGCATCATGTAATTTAAATTCGTTCCTACAAAAACATCCCCTCGGTTATCTAAATAACCTTGGGAAGATTAGATTAAACATGTTCAGAAGACATTTCGTGATAACGTAAGGGATATTTACCCTGAAGCCGGTCCCAAAGAGCTTCGCTCGTTCCCCTCAATAACAAAACATGATGCACTTTTTATCGTTATTTTTAAGTTATCGTCAGGTGAAAAGGATAACTCTACCGTGAAGGAAGTGGTGAGCTAGAACAGTTTTATTTGAAATTACTGAATATTCTTACTTACTACAATCGACACTAAACCTGCCACCTTTCCTAAGACTTAATTATATTTAGATAAAATGAATCTCACTTTAAGTTTTCGAATTACTATTTCAGCCTTACAATTGTGTGTTGAAGGTCAAATGACAAGAGGACTATGATGTAAACAGCAAATTAGGTAATTGACATTTTCCCCTCCAAATAACAGTCTCAATATAGTATTTCTGGTAGGCCGTTGTTAAAAAAGTTTATATATACAGTTCAACCATATTATATCATACATACAACCATAACCTAAGCGCACGGTTAAATCAAATTAATAATATACAGTGTGTAAATTAAGTAACGAAACAAATCTGTATTTTTTTAAACCGAAATAAATAGAAATATTCTGTTTGTGGCATTGATTCTAAACAAAGGTTCCACAATCTTGTACATAAAAAAAATATTCTTTAACCCCCCAATAGGGTAGAGGGTAGGGGGTGAATTATTTTTTTAATAGCAATTGTTGAAGTGCTTGCTAGGATTAAATGTTCACGCCATAATAAGCACTCATCAGATAGTTTAATATCAGTTACAAGCTCATTTAGGCTTTTTTATTAATCAATATGAAGCAACTTTTTCATGAGGAACTGTCTGTAGCTTCATTTAAATGGTTTCAATCTACAGTTGTAGGAATATTATTACTATTTATTGCCTTCTATGCACAAATATAAACAAAATAAATGTTAAATATTTGTGGTTTTCAGCATTTTTACCTAAACAAATATTATGGTACCAAAGGCAAACTCTCCTGGTTATTTTGGTGGTGAAACCACACTGATCAATAAAAAAATCACAGAGAAATTGTTGAACATCCATAAAATAAAACATTGCCACAAACGAATTAAGAACCTCCTCCTTTTGTTGGTATTTGGGAAGTTGGTTAGAGTGATGACTCACGCTATGGCCATGTAACACTATAATCTTAGCAACACATGGTTGGGAGCTTGCTTATCACATAGATAAAAGGAAGAATCTGAGACCCATTGTATTTGGAGTTTTTTATTTAATTGGATAATAGAATCCCAAACATATTACTGACTTTCTTTAGGCTTACAATTTAAACAAACTTTTACTAAAAATAAATTTTATTTTTAAAGCTAGTTTTAAAACATTGTATGACGATTTGTTACTTTGGTGCCGTGTTTACTTTGGCATAACGTCAAATTAACAGTCAAAATTCATGTTATTTAAAAAATCACAAATTACGTCATAACAGCCAAACGGTAAAGGTCAGACAAGGGTTTATGTACATTTTTTGTTCCTTTAGACGAGTAGAATAAGCTGTTAAAATTAATGCACTCAGTAGTGACTCACCCTGTATATAGGATATAGGATATTCAAACTAAGTAGATTAGTTCATATTTCACTGATCTTCAGTTTTTAAAAGGGGGAGGATATGTTTTGACACCTCGGTCACGGTTACTCAACCTTATCAGTTGACGCGGTTGCTCGTTGTACGCGTCGGCTCCGATCGGCAAAGTTCGACCTCGTCTAGCTAGAGTTGGCGCTAGAAAAAGGCAGTAGTCTTGAAGGGGGTTGACTGACAGGCAATAAAACCGGCACCCGTTGCAGATTTTTCCACGTCGAGAAGTCCAAACAGTCGATTTTAGCTTAGAAACTTGTCAATGTATTCCCATTACAAACATAAACGTTTAGCCACTTATATGAGTTATTCGATGTCAAACGACCAAACTGTACTAAAACCCCTGAACTGTAGACGCACCATGAAATTATATTTTCGTAATTGATTTAGAGTTATAGGCCTATTGATTAAGCTAAATGTCGGTAATTAATGGGTATGAAGAAAAACACAGATTTTTGAAAAGAATATAACCTGTTGATAACGCTAGTGTTGTTTTAGTGAAAATGAAATAACACTTCAAAGAATAATTTACACAACTTGGATGAAAAAATTGTAACATAAAAAATACCGAGTGATGCACAACAGAGACGTTCGGACGTTGACGTTGGTGCAAGACTACTTTACAGGTTAAGTGTAAGAGAGGGCCATGTGGCCCTAACTTTGCCTGATTAAATAAATCATTTTTCATTTCATTTCATTTCATTTCAAGACTGGCCTACATTACTCACTCCCGTCAGTGTCAAGGTTGTGGAATACCCTTGATCAAGTTGGGTAGTTGATCTTGATCTTGATAAACAAGTGTAGTTTTCGACATAAAATTATGAGTCATCCATTGCTAAGTATATCGGGCAGGATTTTGCATTAAAATTGTCTCTAAACATTGCCAACATTGTTTAAAAAATAAATTAAAACTATTGCATTTACAAAACAAACATTATTTTGCATATGACTAGACTGTAAATAATTACTAAACAAATCAAAATATGACCCCAATTTTAGTAATTTAGCTAATATGGTATGCATATAAAAATATTATGATAAAACAATTTCACACAATACAAACAAAGATTACAGTGACTACTATCAATAACAAACACAAACGTATTTATAGACAATTTTAATAGTGAATCCAAAGTGTAGATATAATTTGGTTAACCCTTAACATAGTATTTAAAAGTACACCATGTTCAAATGCGCGAATTCCTAAAATTATAAAAACCGGAACCAAGGCAAAATAAATAAGCACACTATTTGCAAACCTACGCTTTCAATTTCGATTCTAATCGTATAGAAATTGCAGAAAAAAGGAATCTTTATTGTATTCCAGTAAAACATTTTTGGACTATTATAAATGAGATAATGGAGTTCTCAAAACGGTTTTGAATACTTGAAGAAACAAATAACGCGGTTGAGGAATCGGTGAATTTAATTAATTACATATTAGTAATTCAAAATAAATAAACTATAGGAACAACAATTTATTTAATACAATATACAGGGTATCAAGGATTATGTATAAACACGTTATAAACGAATTAAAACAATAAAAATAGCAATGACACCCTAATAGAGCGTTTATTGTAGTGGTTGCCGTATATCTCCAACCGACAGAGTGTGTGGATTTGTGATTATTGTGTGTAGCGCAAATACTCATCGTGGAGATATCTAGCGGGAATCAGGTGAACTAGAACTAAACTCAGAACGGCGGAAGCGAGGACCTACTACCGAGGACTCTGATTTAGGTCCTCGGTAGTGCTCAAGTCCTCGGTGGTGCCGTTCAGAGTGGACGTGGCGTCCTCCCTCATGCCTCCTACAAACCCACACACACACACACACACACACACACACACACACACACAGACATCACTTCGAAAACCACTTTTTTGGGTCCAGGGGGACCCAAAACGAATATATCCACTCAAAACTCAAACTCGAAAATTTTGACGAAAACAATACTTTCTCCATATACTATGGTATAGGGGGAGAAAGTAAAAAAATCTCTATGTCCTAAAGTACCGTAGCCTTTAAATTCCTACCATTGATAAAAAACAACAACAACAAAATGGGTATGTTAAAGGTCTTGCCCTCTTTATTTGAGCTAGTCAGGGTTTTACCCTACTGCTGCTGTCATTACAAAAAAACCAAGATTTAAGATACTAAAACAATCCCAATAAATTGTTAAAATAAACAAATTTTTTTTGTGGCCAAATACCTTATTCCTTGATGATGTGGTTTTATCATCTCAAAATAGGCAGAGCAGTTTATTTCTACAGCTGATTAAGAATTTACCATTTATTAAGTTTACTAGTACTGCAGAAACCCTAACTTATCTGCTACCTTTTGAACTTTTAACTGCTAGATTACTGAGTGCAGTTTAAAAAAAGCTCTACATGCGTGAATAGGGGGAAATTCTACAAATAAATCAACAGATAATCTACTGCTAATATGAAAATATAACAGTATGGAAGTAAATAACTAATCTGGCACTTTATGAAGTTCAGTAGAATGCTTGACCACTGAGTGTAGTCTAAAAACAGCTGTTATTACAAGAATATTATACATCTAAATTTACAGATCTGTCAGTTAACTCAACCACACGTCACTTACCAACATACAGACAACCGTAGAAAGCGCAAATGAGATCAATGCCCGGTGGGAAGATGAGCGCCACATGGTCCCCAGTGTTTATTTTTGCTCGTTCGAGCAGCAGTGAGCCGACTCGCTCTGCTCTCTTATGTAGCTGTGAGCAAGTGAGCAGTTGAGCGACACCTCCCTTGGCGTTGAGCAGTGTGAAGATGACGTGCTCAGAAGTGCTCACTGCTCGCCACCGCAGTATCTCAGAGATGAATTGATACTGGAAAAATTATAATGGCTGTTACTACGACCTTTTAAAATGGCTAACATTGCTCACAAGCTGTATAATTATAATTAAGGTTCTTTCATGAGTCATGTTTAATGTCAAGTTTCTCTTAGTATGGTGGAGTAGTTAAGTTTATGTTCTACCCTTCCCAACACACACACATAACTAGAAGATCCAAAGGAGGAAATATCAGTTCTGAACAGTGAACCAAAGTTTTTTATCAATGGACAACTCTATCTTTAAAACTATAAGAATTAATAATTTTAATACTTTTTAAATCTGTACCTTAACTAATGATTTAAAACTTATTCTAAATATTTTTGGTGCAAACCTTGACATCTTAATGTATGACTCAGTCAAAGTAAAGCCAAGGCCACACTGTTTGCCGTCTCCTATTGTGACGTCATGCTTGACGAGCATTACGGCCAGTTTTTTTTAGTGTGGGTAAAGCCCACATTAGCACGATTGATTTCAAGTGACAAATTAAAATTACACCTACCAAACTTTTACAAATAAGTTAGTTGAATTAATTTAATAGAAATCACTTTGCACAAAAATACTCTTTTTCTCTTTAATTAAATAAACCTTAGGTCCTTTAACGTTAATTCACTACCACTTCTTTTTTAATTTGTTGTTGCAATTCCGTTTATTCAATACCAGAATTTTTTCATAATCAGCAAGTTTGGTTGATTGGGTTAGTTTAGAATAGTTTAATTTTATAATAGGCTAACTGTTAAAAATATCGGAATTGCAATAAAAAAAGTAGTGGAATTAACGGAAAAGAACCAAACCTTATTTTAATCAAAACCCTTGTTTCATAATTTTAAACATATTTATTACACCTACACAACACAAAAGCCATTACTAAAAATTGGTTTCTTGAAACTATTGCCTAATTCAACTGCTTATAACTGTATTGTCTTACAAACCCAACAAAAATCAATTTCCTTCCAAAAAACCTAATGTCTACTATTTTTTTCTCTTAGAAGAACATCCACCCAAAAAACATCTTCTAACGGAGGTGTTGCTTGCTCACCTTCCTTGCAGAGTCAGACTCCTCGTCCTGGATGCCCATGTCTCGGCCCTGCGCACTCGCCAGTCTGTTGCCTTGTACGATGTTGCCCACCATCACACTGGCGGGACCCACATCTGGAACACAGCCAGAGGCTAGCACAGAGACACAGCTAGCGTTACACACTCACAACAACACCAACAATCAGCCAGAGCAATCAGCTGTTACCTGCGGCGCTGCCAACACGACAACCACTCATTTCCCTACAGTGTAACTTTAAAAAAAGTGATGAAATTTAGATACAACTTCAAATTAATAAGTTGAATTTTCTTAACAAACAATAGGTAAGGAATAGTCACTGGATTAAACAATTTTTGGTCTGAACATGTACAACATACATTTAAAAACAATTTTCATCAATTTCACAAAAGCGGTATTGTTCTGTTGTGTTACTGTGCATCATGGTATTATGATGGTCAAGGAACAAAGAATAAAAATAGATTAGAAAACAAAATGGAACACACACAAAAAAAAACATGTAATCGATTACGTAAAATCAGGGAAAATATGTTATATTCCTTAAAAAGCAAACCACAGTAACAGCTGATTGCTGACGTAAAAGCATGCGGGTTAAATATTTAGTATGACAAAACATTAACATATAAAATACATGGTGAATCTATAAACTTAATACAATATGAGTAACATCCCTTTTTTCAGCCATCCTACTCAACCGATTTTTACGATTGCGGTGTCATTCTAAAGTTTATGATCTAGCTGAGAGACAAATGGTACCTAGAAAGATAATTTCCTTTAGGTCTTTCTTTGACCCCATACCATTTAATTTATTTCTACATCTCTAGAAGTTGTTTTCAAAGATATCCAGTGATGCTAACAAACTTTCGTTACAACAGTTTTATAAGCGAATTGTAATTTCAACAACTGATCTTACAGTTGAATGTTTAAGTCATATTGAAAACAAGGGGAGCGAGCTGGTCTAGGGTTAGAGCGCAGGAATTCGGTTCCAGAGGTATACCGACTTAAAAATGCATAACTCTTTGATATGAAACGGAAACATTTTAAACATAGCTGAATGGCTTGTTAGTTTTTTTGTTAATACAGGTAACATAAAATGTTAAGTAGGCGGAGGCGTGGTTATAAACAATTATTAATCAACCATTTAGTCAGTTAAAGAGTTTTAAAATACATTTATAAAGAACCAGAGTTCTGAGCTGGTTTTATTTTTGTCTATAAATATTAAGAAAATAAAACAATATAATTTTTACTATTTTATTCATTTATTTATTACTTAATACAGCACATATACAATGAATTTACAATACCAAACTGCATAAGCCTTAAAAAAAAGGCTTGTCCGCAGCGTTTCTTTTAATACTAATTGTACAAAATGTTTTATAGCAGTGGTTACCTGAGTGGACCTCACGAGGCTTGGGCAGGTTGGTGACACACGTATGTGGACACAGCAGTACGTTGGCTGGGTGTAGAGTGCCTTCCAGGAACCTCCTCTTGCACTCCGACAGGTGTATGCCGCCTAGAGGTGTCTTGGGGAGGTAGTTAGGCGGCACCAGCGCCAGGCAGTACAGGCCCACCTGGTGTATACTGTCTACTGCCTGCAGCACTCTCGACATCCACTGGAAACTCTGCAACAGACAGATGAATAGATCATTTAGGACATATTAACCCAACTAAATTATGAATGTTCATCAAATCAGCTGTTAAAAATTGTATTTTAGTCAAACACTTAATATTGATTGGTGAGTCAGAAGCTTAGTTGACAATGTAACAGAAAACGAATACATGGCAGCAATGTCCAGTCTGCTAGGTCTACTTAAAATTTATCAATACAAGTTCATTTAACATAAAATAAAAGGTTGTAATTCATTAATATAAGTGTTAAAATAAGTATACAAAAGAAGCTAAAAACACTAAACGAACCTCCTCCTCACTGCAGTCAGGTCTTTGCTCAGCAATTACACATATCCTCTCATCTCTCAACACTCGGATGCTGAACACTGCAATGCGACCGCGATAGATGAACTTCATCGGCTCAACTGCGAGAACTGTAGCGATGATGTCGTCTGCATTGTGTTTGCGACCAGTCACTGTCATCAGGCCATCCCGCGACCCACACACAAACACAAGACCACCCTGCAAACAGTACACAATGACTGTCTTTATCATAAAACAACAGAAGATTGGGTTGGCTACTTATATTTTAGTGTAATATGGTAAATAAAAAAATTATTATACCTAAACTAAATCTAAATTTAGGTTCTGATAATGTTTTTATTTGATTTACTTGACTATGAAACCACAATATGTCCAAACTTAGAAATGAAAAAATCTTCATACAAATCTATTAAAAGGAAAGTCAAGAAACAATGTATCCAATGGACGTTTGTATGCATCCATAAAATTCAATAGTTATAGTGTCTAATGTGAGCTTCTAAATCATAGAACTTTTTTAAAAGGTAGGCTAGCTACTATTTATTCTAGAATTCAGAATCCTGGCACAAGCTTTCCTTAAACAAACAGTATTTAAGTCAGGAAGTGTAACGTACCGGTCCAAGGAAGCCCAGTAGGCCAGACCTAGTGTAGAGCGCGTCACTCAGAGGTTTTCCGTCTGCCAGCAGAGCTTGCACCTTGAACGTAGAGTTTGTGAGACCGGCCAGTCCCCAGTACTGACTGCCTGTAGCCTCACTGCTTACACATATCTCTCCCACCTCATCAGTCTTACACAGGTACGACGGTCCTTCCATCTTCACCACCACTATCACACCTACAGCAACACAGAGACGTACAGTGTGTAAAGAAGTGGGTTCAACCCTTACTAAAGGTGTCTCAAAACCAAATCTCAAATCCCAAAGCCACCAAAAGTTACAGATTTAGAACACAGAGTATATAAAAAGTGTATGTAATCTGAATATGGACGCTGATAATTGAGGTAGTTAATATTTTGTGTTGAGTAAGAACAAAAGGTTTAATTCATCACTCATCAAGGGTATTGTTCTGTGATTGCAGAGAGCAATTTGCTGACACGGTTAGTTTGGATTACATTTGGATAAAAACAGAGCATACGCACAAACTTAACTGCCAGAGTTACTTCTTTGACTATTAATGGAAGACATCTCATTCCCATGTTAAAATATTATAGCCAGTTCTGAAATAAATATTAACATAGTTGAAGTTGAGTTAAGCCACCGACAGATTGCAATGATGTCAATTACTCATTTATGTCAAATGCACTATCCTATTACCCACTGAAATAGCAGCCTTCAGTAACTAAAGCATCTGCTATGTCATATAAACTAAAGGGAGACAATTGAATCCACAGTAGCAAACTCTGTGAGTGCTCAATTTGATCAAAACATTGGCTACAGCTAGTCCATTAGGTAGGATACTCCAGTACCCATAGACAATGTTTATAGTTTTTAAAAGTTCACATGAAAGAGTAGAGTATTTATCCTTGAGTAAAGCTTAAAGCTTTGAGTAAAGTATTGTACGTCAACAATAACAAAAAAATACTCACATCCAGGCATGACCTGTCCACAGTCCTGGAGCGTGAGTGATGTGAGAGAGTTCTCCTGATCCACACGGACCACTCCATAGCTGAGACCTGACATGGACAACACTCCTCTACCTGTGGCGTTCACTCCAGCTCTGCCAGGCCTGTAAACATACATGGGAAAAATACATAACAAGCCAGCATATAATCAAGCACATTACCTGTCTGCATGCTTTGGGTTTTTGCAAAATCGCATCTGCATAACTCTGTCAGCATTTGTGTATTCCAGTGTTTTTTAGAGGGCCTTTTATTGGTTTTCACTGGGGCTAATATTTATGTAAAATGAAGGGATACCTGAAGTATCTATATATTTACTTAACCTACATACATTCACTAGCAAAACTTGTGATACAAAACTTCTTATGAACAAAATCACAAATCAAATTTTAATTAAACGCCTTACCTTCTGACAGAAACTGTGAGACACTCGCTGGAGCTGGCGCAGGGACAGACAGCGTCCGGTCTGAGACCCTTTGCCTGGAAGACACTGAGGAACTGATCACACGAGGACAGAGACCAAGGGTTGGCTCCGTCACCGACCAGCAGCAGACGCAGCGAGCTGAGACTAATGTCCTTGTGATCCTTGGTGGCCAGCAGCCCCCAGTGTAGGTCTCTGGACTTGACTACGGCCACACTTGCTGTAACAGAATATAGTGCTTGTACCTTGAGTGTAATAATTGTAGAAAAGTCGCTGAATGTAAAATCGGTTACGCTTATCAAATTTTTGGGGGAAAGATTATAACCTGTTTCTTTATAGTCAAAGCAATAAAAGGCTGAAGAAGAGCCAGTGAATTTATAATTGCTTTAGAGGATTGACAGTTATTTATGGCTAAAGCGTCAAAAGGAAGAAAATTCACTGAATGTAGAATTGGTTAAAAACAAAACAAGGAGAAACAGGGAAAAAGGAAAAATCAAAAACCATAAGATGAAGTATATGTTTTACATGTAAACATATTTGCATGGATTCTAGATGTTTCATCACTTGCTGGAGGAAGGATAGCACTGAAAATTTTGAGAGTAAAAGCGTTGCATATGGCGATCTTTAGGGAACTTTAGCATTGATAACACGATCGTGTAAGTTGTGAATGTAAATGAGACGTATTTGAAATAAAATATGAATAAATGGCAAATGTGGGACGGTCTCGATGACTTCAGTAGCATTGTCACTAAGACTAGCTGCTCCTTTAGACAGAGTCATTAATTAAAAGTCCAATAAAGGGCAGCCATATGCAATTTTAAAACATACAAAATAGCTGACATTTCCCAATATCAAACCAACAACCGTAACTCAGCTACACACTACTTTAAATTAGATGTACAATTCAAATTTAAGTGGAAATTAAACTGAATTTTAAAGATTTCACAAAACTAGAGAATTGTACTGCAACAATACTACAGACTAACCTCTATACTTGGTGATCATCTGCATCCAGCTGGCCGGGTTGACCTTCATGAGAGCGTAAGGTATGAAGACCACATGCATGCCGTTGAGTATACTGGTCAGCACACTGTGCCATAGACCCGTTTCTCGTTTGAAGTCCAACACACACACCATGTTCTCTCCCTCAGTGTAGTTGCAGGATTGAGTCAACATGCGACAGTGAGACAACATGGCCGACCTAGTCACTGTCACTCCCATCACTGAGCCGTCTCTGTCCGTCGTGTACTGTGGAGGACCCAAGAATACATCAATAACATGATTAGCGTAAAGTTATAACAACACTGTGTGATTTGAATCTCAATAAAATGTGCATTAGAATAGTTAGCTACAAGTTTACTTCATTATTAAATTATTCTTTTTTTTATTATGAATCTTACTAAAAATGTATATGGACAAGAGGTCAGTAGTTTCATATAAAATAACCAATGTTTTAAAAGATGTATTTGCCTTGATACTTAAAAAAAGTTATATTTTGATTTTTGTGGTACGTTTGTCAAGGAAAGAAAGAAAACAAGGTCTATAGAGTCTATAATTTACAATCGTGAAACTAATTTGCCATGCTAATGCCGGACAGTCCAACCACAAATGTTACGAGGATTCCACAGCTGTTCCACGATACTTGCTTACTCTATACAAATTTTAAATCAAATAAGCAGGCTATATAGTTTGTTTATGATGTGTGATTATGAGAATATGTCCCTTGTTATTTCTAAGCTCTAGTCACCTCTATGTAAGCTGGGGTGTCATCAGTCAGTCGAGGTGAAGCCTGCCAGTCCTTGGGTGTCTTTGGCAGATGTTCTGTGACGAACCAGTGCAGCTTGGGCCAGCCCTTGAATGCGACTACCTCGCCTGCCGCAGTCTTGGGCAGTCCCTTGAGACACGCCTCAGAGGTCAGTGCCACCTGGATACCACAACTGCCCAGCAGGAACCCTATCTGTTGCGACCCTGCGTCCTGCATACATGAGGAACATATGTCATTCAGTGGAACTATAAATTGGTGCTAGGATATTATTATGATTCATACTAGTAGGCTGATACAAAATTAATAGTTTAAGGAACAAATTCCAAAGCATGTTGGCGTCAAAGGTTTATGTATGTGTGTTTATGCAAAATTTCAACAGGAAATTTACTTGTGTTTAATAATAAGGCAGAAAGCTAAGCACCATCAACTACGATTTTACTCTCAACTGAACGATATATAGCAACACACTGTTGAAATTTTTTGAATAGAAACATTTTAAACACATTTATGCTTTTGTGATAGATATGGACGTAGAGACATTTATAGTTCCCTGGCTATTTTCAAAGATCTTTGCAAAATGAGTAGGTAAGTTGCCTTTCACCACTATCAGTTCTATTATTTTTCCAATATAGCCATCAAAAAACATAAGGATTAATGGTAGTAAAAGGTATCAACCCATTTTTTTTTTTATATTTCAATCCAAGAGGTAAATAATATGAATGAAAGAACTAAAATCAACCACCCATATCATTCACCCAACAATCAAAAGCCAAAATTTTCATTTATTTTTTAATTTCAACAACTAAAATATTTTGCCACAAAAACTTCTCAGTAAAATTCTAAAATTTTAGTTCAAGGGTTGATCTACATCTGACAGTAAGCTATGTTAACATATTCTGTCAGTAAAACAATGAATTCCTAATATTCTCTACTCAATATTCAAATCTTAAATACTTTCCACTTATAAAGCTTCTAAAAGAATGATCGCAAGACTTACCCGTCTGGTGAGAGGGACCTCTATGGGCACAGGTACGATGCCAGCCAACATGCAGCCGTAGAATGCACACATGAAGTTGATCGGGTCATTGTTGGGGTAGACTAGAGCAATGCGGTCGCCACACTTGAGACACGTCCCATCACCAGGCTTGCTGAAAGACTTGTTGAGCAATGTGTACGCGACCTTCTGCGACCGGCTCAACAGCTTGCCTGCAACAACATCGCAAGTGAACATTTAAGTGGGTTGACAGAGGAGTGATGAAAAACAACAACAAAATATATTTTCCTATTGATTAGCAAAACACACTGAAACAAGAAAATAAAAAAGTCTAAACTCAATTTCATTTACTCTAAGACTGGATAAGCGACAGACATAAAAACCTTGACAGTAGCATCCGAATCTATTAATGATTAGGTGAGTTAAAGATGCTCCAAAGGATTTCTACAAGCACTATAATATTGTTCACAAGAAGAATAAAATCAATTAATAATAGTACAGAAGTAGCAATACTAACCGTAAGTAAGCGTAATACTGAGTTTTCCATTGGGGTCCAGCACTGTTGCCACGGGGGCTTTGTACGTTGCCGAGCCATACCTCTGGATAGCAGCCTCTAGGTTTCGTGGTAACCCTGACGGTACCTGCAACAGGAAAAATTTTAATTCACATTAAAACTAATGATAAAAACAGTAAAACATTACTACAACAACTAATAAACAATGCTAGCAACATTAATATTTATTTTTACAAGGCTCAAATTGGCCAATTATCAAGTAAAACTAATTATTTATCAAACAGTGGAGCAATGTATTTGCCCCAACACCAACACTTTGGTGACTAATTAATTTGCTGATAGGACAAAGCTAATGAACGATTGATTTTACTGACAATACAAACTTGTTTGCATTGTTCACTTCCAAACAAGCCTAGTGAAGAAGTGTTTACAGTACTGAAAACGCAGAAGAACTACAAAAAAAAGGCTGGCAACTAGTAGAAGAAATACATTGCACTGAAGATGGTGGATCGAACAGAAGATTGGACATTTTAATTTATGATACAAAATCTAAAAGTGGAATTGTAATTGATCCAACAATAAGGTTCGAAACATCATCAAACCAACCCCTAGAAGTAGATGAAGAAAAGAGGAAAATTTATAGTAAATGTGAAACTTATTTAAGAAACAAATATAATCTAAATTCAATATCAGTAATTGGCATAATGATTGGTGCAAGAGGGACTATTACAAAATTTGTTGACGAATTTTTTAAAAAATATAATCTTCCATCAAAATTAAAAAATGAAATAGTCATAAAAGTGCTAAAAGAATCATGTAAAATCATTCAAAATCATTTATATGGACAACGTTATTAATCTATGTTACATGTTATTTATATCGTAAATTTAAGTTTTTTTTTTACTGTGTCTAATAGGCAAAGTTTATTAATAAACTCAGTTTTCAAAATAAAATAGTGGGTAAAATCTGAATGGGTTTTGTGAATTAATTTAGATAATAATCACCTTTAGTTCATACAGCGGATAGATTTTGATCATTTTATTCATCATTCTAAGAATTACAAACCCCAAGCGCACTACAGTATGTGAAAAAGACTAGGAAACATATTCTTCTACATAGCTACAGCCAGCAGAGATAAGTGTGATGGCGAAGAAGACTCATAGAGAAATAATGTTTAGAGGACATTCAAGGGAACAGGGAGCTGATAAGGTTGATAAGACAACAAAAGGCTGGAAATAAACACAAGAATGGTCAAGGTCCAGTCCTGGAGTTGTGAAACACACCCCATGGGAAATAACTACATATCTCAGGACAATTGTGGGAGCACGATTATGTTATTCCCGTGTTACAAAACGCATTGGGAACAAAACATTTTTATTTGCCTTTGTCTTAAAGAATATATAAATTCAAAATTAATCTAATTAATATGAATAAGTAAATAAAAATAGAATATGATCATTTATAGTATTATTATTGAAACATTTGTAAAATTTGAGCCTTGATATGTTTTAGGATTACCTATTCCACAATAACAGTAAATAAAGAGACAAATATAATATAAATATTAGTAAATATATCACTTTTAAACTTCAGCTTGAGCTTGGTAGTTTTGCAACCTGATGATGAGGAAGTTTTCAATAACTGTTGACACAAATGTATGTAGCATGTTATCTACAGGTCCACATGTCAAAGATTGTTTAGTGACGTATGTTTTACCCAGTACATGGTATATCACACAATTCTGGGGCTATGAAACAAAATATAGCTTTATGGGTAAATTTTATGTAAGAAGAAGTATAAATAATATCCACGTTATAATTTTTAGTCTGTTCTGGAACTTAAAATTTTTTACTAAAAGTCACTGACCACCAGCTGATCCCCGATGGCAGGAGTCATGGTTCCACCCTCAGGTTTAGGAGCGTTGGGGTCCTTAGGGTTGGCAGCAATCTCCAGCTCGATGTCATCGTCCTCGTAGAACTCTGGCAGCGGCCGTCGCTTGGGCCTCTTGAGTGTGTTGAGCAACTGTTGTATCTTGGCTGACACTTTCCATCGACCCGTACTGGTCACTGTGCCTGCAACCCACCATGGACATTAGAACTATCTGCGGCATTGACTTGGGGCTTCAATCAGTACGGAACTTCAAAATGGCAAAAGATTCAATGCAAGAGTTTTCAAAGAGCAGTTCTAGAACTAGTGAAAAATGTTGAGGGAAGAGGTGCAGAATTTTGCAAAAACCCAATGCATTATGTAAGAATAGTGTTTAACCAGTGTGAAATGTTGAAGAAACAAAAGATTCCAAAGTTTGCACAAACCTATTGCACAAGGTACGGTATCATTGTTACATTTGTAAATTCAAAACATCATTTGAAAACAACATCAAATGTTAAGAGTTTCTGACAAGAAATATATAAAAAAAGTCTTAATTTTTGTTTTAATGAAACAAAATGTTGATCACTACCACAGTAAAAGGTTTTTCTTGTCTGTTACTGTACAGTAACTATAGTCCTATCTCTCTTTTTATTCCTATATTAAAATATTCTGTCATTTGATCAAAACAAATTATGTTCTAAGTTATGTTCTAAATTATGTTCAGTACTACAGTATAAGTCAGTACTGACCCATTCCGTCGTCCGAAGACTGGCGTGAAGAGTTATATCTGTTGACTCTGTCCGCTGGAGTAATGCGTCTTGACTGTGCGGTGTTGTGCGTTACGTCCGGTGGTTGTGAATCTGACAAGTAGAAATTAATTGTAGTACTTATTTATGCAAATAAACGGTAGTTTCTTTAAGATACCACAAATTAGACGATTTTAGCTAAACTCATTTTGATACTTAAGTAAAGACTCTTTGTAACAGAATCTGAAAACACATAAATTAAGTAATATGTATCTGCAAGCACTCAATAAGGAAAACTTTAGTGTTTTCTTATTAAAAAAACAGCTTCAATAAACTGGATCTCATTCTCCTAGCAACTTTTCTTCTGATCTCTAGCTTTCTTCCTTATTAAATTTAGTCTTGATAACATCACTCCCTTCATCTGTAAACTATATCTAGTTTGTTCCTTATCTCATTGTAAAATACAAAACTCATCCAGACCTCATGCCTACGTTTGGTCAAAACCTCATTATAACAGGTTGAGGAACTATGACTATCCGTAAATAAGTATTAAAATGGATACCGTTAAACAAATACAAATACCAATCTCAACTGAAATTAATGCAAGTTTTGATGCTGAAAACATACAGCAGTGTGGGATGTTTCAAGAAAGCAATTAACAGCTGTCTGCTCCAAACTTGCAGTACTGCTAGTGTAATATGTTGAACATGAACACTGCCTGAGGAGGTTATTTAATAGCAAGCTAGTTATAACTTCTGCTGAACCCTGATTCAACCAATTTAACCCACAAAGTATAACAGATACAGATCAGTTATATTACTTTCATCAACATGAGTAGGTACGTTGATTTTAGTGAAATGAAAACATCTTAGTAAGAACTAGATTTGCGATTACTGTCAAACTATCCAACTTCGATGACATTTGGTGATGTAGTGATGAGTAAAAATATGTTTGATTAAGATGAAGAAGAGTTTTGGAATACAAACAATCAAGTATCAGTATGTTACTTTACAATTAAACACTTATGGGTTATTAATATATTGAAAGTGCTTCCTACAAAAGCTGCTACCAAATTAAGGAATGGGTTGAGAAATTAGTACATCATGAAAAATTCTCAATGATGAACAGCAGAAGGGAATGAAATCGTTAAATCCAACATTCAGCTACTGACATAGGGATAATAGACATAATGTACTAACTTGTTGAATTTCCAATTACACAAATAGAAAACTAGTTATCCTACAATAGCTTTTAGTTATTATTCAACTAGAGATACAACATGTGTTGAAGCTGTATGTACTCACAAGGTCTGAGGTTGTGCATGACGTCTGCCAAGTCTGTGATCTCGTGTTTGTTGCGTTTGTGTTCCTCCCATACCGTCTGTCCACCACCACCGTTTGGTAACCTATCAACCAATAGTACTGTTGAGTAAAGAAAGTAGTTTCATTACATGCATGAAATAAGACATACACAATTTCTTTGGTGTATCCTAATAGTATATTAAATGCAAGGTAGACCTCCTTTGTTCAAATTAACACTCTTTATTTGAATGTTAATGATATTGAAATTCCAATCAATGATTCAATTTCAGGCATTGGTTAGCTTTAATTATATTTGCAATGACAAAGCACATTTATACTCCATTTCTTGTCCAGACAGGTATTATGGGAGACAGGCATGCTATTAACATTACTAGAAACATCATGCCTATTGTCATTGTTCCATTAACTGACTTTGTGATGCTTGTGAAGGCTCCAAGAAGCATTTGAACTTCAGTGTGACAATGGTAAAAAGTGTAGGAAAATAATAAAAAGAGAGGGGCCTTTTTGTAGATGTGAATGTCTTTAGACAGTTAGGTGATGCTAAAACTGCCATTAGAAGTACATGGGTTATGATCTTTCCGTATTGATTGCTGAAAGTTATATGTGGTATAATATTTCAATGGTCCGTGTTCTCCCTGTGTGTTACCTTGTGTGCCTGTGTATCTGTCGCTGCTGAGGAGGTGTCTCTCGTGCAGACCCAGTGCTGCTGGTGTCAGACTGTGGAGGTAGAGGCTGCACCCCTCGGCTACTCACTCTCTCTCTCTCGGGTGTACTGCCAGCATCCCCTCCCCCCACACTCTCGTCATCCGAGCTGGATGCTGTAACAACACGTCAGTGTTCTGTCACAACTAAAGTCACCATCATAAAACAAACGTCGGTGATCAGTTGCAAGTAGATTATTAGTGACAAGTATCAAAGCAATATCGTAAAACAAATGTCGATGATCAGTTGCTAGTCAATGCAGTAAATATCGACAGAGACTAGGAGATCCTTCTATTCCCTTGTCTGTCATATCGGTGATCATTCATAAGTACCTCGACAAGTCAGATAAACAACGTGTTTTGCCTTTTTTCTGTACTCCAATTTAAAATTATGAAAAACGATACGTTAAAAAAATTAAATGGTCAAAATTAAGTCTCTACAGATGTAGGTGCGATACACAACCCAAATGATCATAGTCAGGCTAGTTTATGCAAGTGAGAGGATAGCTTACTCCTCGAGAGCTCCTAGTAAATGACTTAGTGTAGGCATGTGGAAGCACTTTTTCTATGAAAATGTAGCCCCCTTTAGGAAGGAGATGTATAGGTTGTTTTTTCCAGGGCCTAACCACTAAACATTCACAGGCCACCAATGACCATTCTCATTTAATGTTTACAAAAAAAATAGTGTTCCATTCTAAGTGATAGTCATTTTCTTCAAGCAAATAAAAGTAGTGAATACAAGTGTACACTGTTAACCAGTTGTAACACTGTATTCAACCACTTAAGCAATTATTAAAAGATGAATTACTTATTTGAAACTTTATGCAGATTATATTTCAGCATAGTATTTAATGCTAAATAACATAACATTTTTTCGGCTTCATCCATATCCATCCATGTCACCAAAACCTGATGCTCAAACTGGTAAGAGATAAAAGAATATAGACACTATATTGAATCAGAGATAATCTTTCACTAGAGGTTGAGGTTATTCAAGCATAAACAAAAAGTTTGTCTTACTAAACTTAAACATTAAATAGGATAGTGTTCAAACAAAATTCACTGTTAACTGTTTAAATTTTGATTGCCATCATATGCTTTGAATTTCAAAGAGAGTAAAATAGTATACAAACTTAACATTACCTGAGGTTAACAAATAATAATTCTTTAAAAAAATGTTTTTTTGTGTGAATACTTTTCACCAGACAAATCTAATAATTCAATCGACAGTTGAGAGGGAGTTGATTCCAAACAACACTTTGGTTGATGAACTGGCTCGGGTCAGACTCTTGATAAAACCACAAACCAAGGTTAATGTATGAGTTAACAACACCACAGATAACTACACCAATGTCACTCAACCACAGTGAATCACTGACAGGTTTTACAACTACACGGCTCTCAGCCTAGTGGATAATGTGGCTGAATACTAGCAATGGTGTTGACACAGTAGTACAAAAAACTATTTTTTATTCATACAATATCATTTCAACTAATAAGACATGATTTTTAATAGAGGATCCTTTCCAGGAAGGGAATAAATAATTAGTAGGATTTAAATTAGATTGATTCATTTTTGAACAAAAATTGGAAAACCTAGACCGAGAGATGGAGTAGGCCTAAAATAAAACTATATTAGTTCATCCATACTAAAACTCTGATATTACTGACTTGTTATTATTGATGGGTAATTTGACTAACACATATTTGTGCTACCATCAATAACAGGTAATGTTTGCTGTGCAATGTACATTGAAACACTGGAGCGGAGCTATCTCAATCTCATTATGGAAACAAACAATTAACATACATCCATGACATGTTAAATTTACATAAGTGAAACTACTCAGCATACACAGCAGTGTTACCACAACAATGTGTCTGGAGATGAAGGCGCAGAATATAGACACTGAAGATACGATTAATATAGGAACATGGACCGTACCACTAAGCAAATTATGTCAGTGACACTAAAATAAACAAGTACAGAGCTGTTTTGGTTTCAGGGAAATGGCAAAAAAAGGGATTTTGTTTGATATAACAATTAATAACAAAAAAATAAAATAAAATAAATCTCACAGACACATTTAAGAATATTTTATATAATTTTCTAACAAATATTATATATTTATGTTCATAAACTTAAGCTTTGATTTTGAGTGTCACTGATGTTGTATTTGTCAATCTCTGGTCTTTAGCAATTAAGACACCTACAATGCTGTTGACAGACAACTTACAACTAGATTAGACAAAGAGCAAATACTGTACACATTATGTCTAAGGATACTCATTAAAAGAACTAACAAAGACCGAACTAAATCATCAGTCAATTTTTTTTCTGGCACGTTACATCTCAAGATACAGATTATGCAATTTAGACAATGTACACTAAAAAAACGCTTAAATAAAATTTAAAACTACGTAAAAGTGTTACACTTTAGAGACATTATTTCATACAACTTAGTTTGTTGCCCTATTAAAAAATATATACGTCGCATATTTCCCATTAAGTTGATACATTGCTGAGCATGAAAATTTGTCTCTTGGGTGTCGTTTGTGCCATACATGAATAAAACCAGGTGTGCTTTACCCAGTTCATAAACGTTTATTGTCTGGTGTTTTATGAATGCATTAAGGAATATGTAATAACAACCATTGATAGTATGAGAATAGAATATACCACTGAATTTTGTATATTAAGTTAGACATTACATATATGTACTGTACCGGGTTTCAGAAAAAGAACTTCCTAGTTTTAAAAATACCTCTTACGATAGTAATAGTAATAGTTCAAATGGATTAGTAATAATCCTTTGGTGCTGTAGCGTATACTTTTGTAAGTGTTAGTTTCGTACAATGGCAATAAGTTTGATACACCTGCTTGACCTTAAACATATTTTTGGTAATAAATAATAAAAAAAAATTGCTTGGATATCTGCAGGTCTACAAATGGTTCGCATATCGAGGTGTACTAGTGTTAAAAAACTTTTATTTCATTACCTTTCATTTTGTATCAGTCATTGTAATTGGCATATTGTACAATAAATAAATACATTTTAAAACTAGGTAGGCTAGTTCTTTTTCGGCCACCCTGTACATGGGTCAGTTGTAGCCAATTACTTATTCTAAAAAAATTAGTTGAAAAAGGCAATTACAGTGTGTGCTGCTACTGTCTAAAATTTCATTTCCACTTTAATTATCGTTCATAGTTTATGTGGAAAAAAGTTTTACAATAGGGTTTACTTTCAGGTTTGGCTTGATTAGAAACACTACAAATTTGACATGGGGATTTAATGTCCTGTTTCTGATATGGAAAGCTTTCATAAGGTTATAAACCCATTCACTACTACTCACTACAGAATAAGCGCAAAATGTTTTAAGTACTTTTTTAAAAAGTAGTGACAATCCCACTTTACTGAATTATATGTGTCAATGTATTTTTCAATCTACAAACTTATCTAGGAATACCATTTAGCTCAAGGAATAAAATTATACAATTTTTGTTTTAAATTAACTGGTGGCATACCCGTGGGTTGACAACTAATTAACAGCAAGAACAGACAGACTAGCTGACTGGGGAGGATTTGTATGAATAATGGCGAATGATATTTGAAAAAGAATGAAGAACCTCTCTGCTCAAAGTAAGCCTGTCAAAGCAACTTATTTAAAGTTGTCTGAACAAAGGAGAGATATGATTTTACATTTTAATATCTTGGCACACTCTTTTATACTCAAAGGCTAGAATGTTAATAATAAAATATGTATTTTGCGAGAAAGATGAAAATTAGAATATTCTACAACAATATTATAACATATTTTAATTTTGTCTAAGGTAAGGTTAGATTAAGTTGAAAAAGGTGTAAATTACACAACAAATGCGTTGACAAATTGGTCTTTCTTAGTTCTTATAAAAAAAATGCATTTATAAAAATTTAAATTATTTTTACTTAAAAAGTACATAGCTTTTAAATGTCCAATATATTTTAGTGTATCAAAATATCACCTGTGTGTACTCCTAAAACCAAATTTGTCTCCATATAAAAGCGAATGAATCATGAAAACGATATTGGAAATGATATTTCCATGCAAATTATATTGGAAAAGATCTTTCAAACCAGAATTTTATACCTTGAGGGAAGATCGCTTACTGCATCATAAAGAATATCATCAATGTAAAGTTCTAAGTCCAAAATAAAGTTTTATTTTATGGTATGTCAGTTAAAATTATTGGATTGATATATCAAGATTTATCTCAAAGGAATTTAAGATTATACTTCAAAATCATTACAGTTTATTATATTGTTTATTTTATACTTTAAGGAATTACAGTATATCCATCTCTTTAAAATCTTAAACTATAATTTACAGAACACAAAATATCAGGCAAAAATGTTAAAAATCAAGTTAAACTATCAATGTTTTGAAACTGGGTGCTAAAGAGCATTAGAGTTCATTAAATAACTACAAGCTCATCATGAACAGATATTTGTTGTCTAAGATTTGTTTTTCAACATAACCACACAGCCACCATGACAATCCCATCGATCATCCTCTGTCTCGGCTTGACAGTTCATCAACCGCTCAACATTCCTCACTTTTTCTGAGAGGAAACGTCACTTTAACTCCAACTGAACTGAATAAACAGCTGAAATAAGCCAGCTGCCACATGATCGATCTTGCTAGATGGATAGAAAAAGTACTTTATTTACCTAAAATATTGCAGATAACATGTAACAACAAAATATAATTTTAAATTATTATTAATTCTCATCACAAGGCACATAAGCCATTGTCGTTGAGACTGTTGGAAAGGTGACTGAACTAATCTAAGTATTTGCCTACAACGAACGAACGGATGTACATCCTCAATGTTTAGCTACCAAAAACTAACTTTCCAAAATTCTTTTTTTAGAAGAGAAAAAGCAGCGTTTTACAGCAGAATTCAAATTAATATTTTTGGGGAAAATACAATGTTTAAACCGACTTTCATAGAAATCTGAATCATATTCGTACTTCAATAAACTAAAATGATTTCAGAATAGTGTTTGATCAAATCCAGTGGAATAGAGTTTGTATTTGAAAAGTCAACAAAACGTTCTTTAATAAAGGGTATATTTTAGTAGAACAAACAGGTATTTCTTAATCCAATTTAATTAACATCCAACAACAGCTGTTGTTTTCCACTCGGATAACACCTTAATAAATCCTTCATAATTGATTTTTAATGCAATACAATCCATGTTAATATTGATAGTCAAACAGTTTTGGCATGAAATGAACCTGTGAAAGAGTATAAAACATTTTTTTAAAGATAAGTTTTTCCTGACTCATTATAATTGACAACTTGTATAAACCATTGGCATTACTTTTGTACAACAAAAAATAGTTAGGTAACTTACTACATTTTAATCGGGGTTACACTACTTGTTATTCACTGAACAAATTACAACATTTTAATTTCAAAATCCAATATTACAAACAGCAGTTATATTTTACCACTGTAATTAAGTAGACTATTCTAAGACAAAATGTTTTCATAAAATAAGTTACAACTTCAAAAAATTACTAACATTCTGCCAAACAGAGCTTTTGCTTTGGCTAAATCCTGCAAAAGCTATATTAATAATTAAAAACTGCAAAATAGTATTTTAGTGCAAACCACAAAGTGAAGCAGACTTTGTCATAAACAAGCTGAGCACAGTGTTCTCATCATGTAAGTCTGATGTCATCGTCTACTTGACTGGGATGAATCACTACTTGTAATTTGCCATTTAATGACATCTTTTAGGCCATTAAATGAGCTGATTAGTCTAACAAGATTTCAGTATAGTTTAAAAATATAACAAAAATTAAATTTTTTTCTAAACTGAAGCAATGGAAATTTTGTTTGGAAACCAGCCCAATGTATATCTATATATTTAATACGCGACATGAAACTTTGTGAACAATAATGCTTTTTTATTTTAAGATTTAACCCCACATATTATATACCAAAATGTTCGTCTAGGTGTGTAGATGTGCAAACTGGCTTTAGATTTTCGAAATATATCTTTTTAAGGGCGTGGGCTGCCCTCAAAGTTCCTTCCATAAGGATAACATTGTGATTGATTTGAATGTTATTATGTTCTGAAACATATGTCAATACATTAGTTAAAAAAATTAAATCCCAGATGTTTTGTTTGATTTTAAATGTAAACAGTTTGCATGTTTTTAAAAATAATTAGAAACCCGGGAAAAAAATGTTACCTATAGGACACGACGGGAAAACGACAAAGAAATATTGCCGGTCGGACACGGCGAGTCAACATACGACAAGCTATGCAAAACGTAAGGAACCCAGACGAGGAGTTGGAACAGTTAGTGGCAACGTGTACTAACAAAATTACACTGACAAATACATGAATTCAGCAGCATTCACTTGGCGAGATGGCATTAAAATTTAATGTGGTGTGCTACATTTTAAAGAATAACAAAGAGGACGAGGCGAAAGATTTTCATCCTGCTGCCATAAAGGAAAAGTGAATCTATCACCATACCGAGAGAGCTATTATATCCAGAGCCTACTAAATGGAGGAAATCATTTGAGCAGAAACTACAAAGAGAACATTAGATCCTACAACTCTGCGCTCGCAATGATCAGCACTCGAGCTAAAATTGAAGAACATAACAGCGGAGGGCCTTTCATGTTTAAGGTGCACGCACACACGCACAATTTATCACTCAATTGGCACCTTACAACCGTCAGAAGGGGAGCATCCCACATATGCCCAAATTTATATCTACGACGTCGAAACCGCTGTTCAAGAAAGAATGCTAAACAAAGCTAATGGCTCTTGCAGCACTGAACTCATGCACATTTTGACTCAACATTTGGTTGATATTAATCCATACGCGCAAGTTTTCAGCATGATGAGCTCCGTTCTTTAAAATACTCCTACTGAAGAGCAAAAAGAACTTAGAATGAATATAGCCAACGATCGAGCTCAAGACCAACGTCGATACAACGACGCAACTTCTAACGACGTTGCTATAATATCATAATTTATTATTCGTGCGAATTCGCACGGGTTCACCTAGTTTTGATTAACAAGCAACAATGTAAATTTTCAAGTTTTAATACATCTAATTGAAATAAAAGTTAAAACATCAAACAAATGTTTGTGTTTTTATGCTACCTTAACAAGGGTAGCTATGGAACATAGAAAAAATTTATTTTCATAAACTACCACGATGAATTCAACTTCAACTAATGGAATATTTATAACTACTTCACACAAGGGAACACGGAAAACGCCAGGAAACAAATTTATCTTCTGGAAACAAATATGCTTTCAGAATGTTTTCTGATGTCATTTACTTGAAAATATCTCTACATTCCTACATCTTATTTCATTTATGCAAAAGAGTTTTTTTTTATATATTGTAATAACTTTACAACCTAGGACCGTAGTTCTAGCAGAACTGCTTTACACATACTTCAGGTTAGTCCTAGAGGGTCCCGGCATTATCACATGGATAAAATCCATTGGTGATTGGTGAGATTTGAAACCGAGACCTTAGGCTCCGAAGTCTTGAGTTCTACCACTAGACCAGCTCCTTCCCATTTCTTATTTAATTTATGCAAGAGTAGACAGTAAAGAATTTAATATAAAAAAGTTTTAACTTTAGGATAAAAATATTTAGCTTTCACAAAAACATATTCAACAGGATGTTTAGCAATTGTATTTTATAAAAACACGTTCTTTATAACAATGTAAATCTACATGTATTTAAATTAAGTGCTATTAATACTTGAATAAAAATATTTAGTCAACTATATAGGTCACAAGGTTCCCATGAACCATCATATATAACGTAGCATGCCCATTTTTGACTGGGGTACCGTTTTTATAGCAGAAAAAATATGTACAGTATATCAAATGATAGTTTTGATTAAATCTTTGGCTGTGAACTGCAATTCAGATTACATTACACTACATCGGGTTTGGGTTTATTTGAGGTCTTGTATCATGAGATTAAAACCACCAATCAAATAGGATCGTGCTTAATGCATCAAGTACAGTAACGCTTCCTCTGTAAACTATGTCAGTTGCAACCTTATAATAAACAAACACTTACACTTATGGTGTTTTTATAGAGCATAGCTTTTCAACTTTGTATGTAAAACTACATAGAATCAAATAGAATTGAGGCAAAAAAGCTACCTTTCCCCTCAGTATGATTAAATAAAGCAGATAAAACTAAGTTGAAGCAAATTTATAGCAATTAAATAAAGTAATTAAAAAAATCTAAATGATAGCCAAAATAAAAGATTCCGAAGTTGATGGTTTTGCTACACAGAGTACAAAGAAGCAGACGACCCTATGAAGGTTGGTTAGAGACACACATCCACCTGACAAAAGAATACTGGCAGCATTGTCACATGGTCTGCATGCAGCATGATGACATGATGTCAACACCATGACTCACTCGATTACATGTGCTCAGCTGTCACTTTCACAAGGTAATATATGGCTTTGGGTTGCATCCACAGTAGGGACTGGTTATAAATCAAGCAATCTTGTGCATCAATGAATCAAAGTGGAAAATGTATACTGGTGTACATTATTTTAAATTCATAATTTAAGTTTTTTGTAGTGTTGAAATAGTTTTGTAAACACGACACAAGTGGATAACGATTCCTTAAATACAAAAGAATTATTGAAGGCATGAAATGAGTGATCTGATCAAACACATTTGCCTCCCTAGAACCTTGTTTTCTGATCTGGATAAACGTACTAATGGTTGAATGACTAGGTGCTAGAGAAAATGAATTAATCCCTGTAATCTGCATTACGGAGCAGTTAGTCAGGACTTGGCAACTAAATGAAACTTTGGATACATCGTAGCTACTATAAAATTGAGCGGAGCAGCTCCAAAATTAAGAAGATTAATTACATAAAAAGGTTAGTTAGGTAAATATCAGTTAAGAGAAACCTAAGGATATAAAGTAAACGCTTAACTAAATCGAACGACTCTGTAGAAAATAGAGCATCTTAAAATAGAGTGGCTGTGCATTGTAAAACTGACTCTACACCATCAAGCAAACTATATTAATTAATATTATCAATTATCAATCATTGAGATGGGGACACCACCTAGGTGTATATTTTAACCCAAATATCAGCGGAGAAATATGACTGAAGAATATGAACACTCCATGAACAAATAACGTACAGTGCAACCATGAAAACGGAAGGTAGTTGGCAAAATGAGTCCAGGGACACTACCACCATCAGTTGTTCCTCATTAGCCACTCATTAGTACTTGCTTACTAGATAACCTAAAGATGAAAGGACCATCTAAAGACAATTCAGCCTGTGTCTATCTGCTTCACTATAGTCTAATAGATTATCAATGATTGTCATGAAGGTAGTTTTACAGCTGTGGGGTAGTTAAGCCACTGAGCACTGTGCTAGACTTACCGGAGTCGTGGTGGTCCCGGTCCGGACTCTTGGCCATGACGGAGGTACGCTTGCTGGGCATGGGCAGGGAAGGCTTTGGTCTGTTCTGCATGGCTGCCAGGGCTTGTTGTACAGCCTCCTGCCGCACCTCTGTCAACAAAACATACAGATCAGTACAAGTACAACCAACCACTATCTTGAGAGCAGCTAAACCTGCTCCAAGATATAGAAACACGTCACTAAGACCAGCACCACAAGAAAACTGTTTGGGGTTGCAAGAAGTCTTGCCTTTGAGGAAAAGACACTATTAACGTTAACGTTGACGTTTTGGCCAGATTTAGAACAAAATTGAACTTGTAACCTTACCAATATGGGAGTGCCCCTGACCATATGTATTTTACCTGGCGGTCAGGGGCACTCTCATATTGCTAAGGGTATAGCTGAATTAAGGCACCAGCATGATGCCAAATAGTGATTTCTGTAGTTTTATTCCGACTTTTAATTAAGACAACTGTACTTTTTTCATATTTAATACCTCCATGATTATATAAGTATTGAAAACTAAGAAGAAATTAAGTTTTAACAGTGGCACATACACACACACACACACATCGAGCAGTTTCTTTAACTGTTTTATTTGAATGCTAATTGGGTCTGGAGGTCCATAGATATATCTATTTAAAACTAGAATGTCAATGCTAGAAACAAAATCAAAACAGAAATCAAGAAACAGTGTGTATTAAGCAAAGGGGTTTTCATTAGAATAGTGTCAAGATCATAAAAATATCCCTAATGGGAATTTAATGAAAACAATGAATATCAACATTTAGCTAATTAGAGACAAACAGATAAACATAAAAACCTAATAGACACACCACATAATTTGTATTGTATACGTTGTGTAAGACTCAATTCTCATAGTCATGTTTATCTATGATGATACAAACTGATGAGTAAACTCGTCCAACTTGACCAACAGTAACTAATGATGCTATAATTGAATAACTGAATCAGTAATTAGCGTTAATGATTAAGAGGAAATGCAATAACCAGCGTAATGAACTTTCATTCAGGCCAAATCAGTTAACTGCAGGAAATATTAAACAAAATAAATGTCAATTACCTTGTTGAGATAGCTAATGGTCATTTAATGTCTATATTTACCATTCACACCTTATTGATTAACACTGTATTTCACAATTATATTTTAATAAAGTACCAAAGTGAAAATATGAAAAATGTTAAAACTTGTAAGTTGACACATTATTCTGTGTAAGTATTTTACAACCTACAGGGAAAAAAATCGGTCGCTTGAAACATTCACTTATTACTCTGGGATTTTATCTATTTGCAAGATCAAGAGTAGGCCTATATGTTATGCTTGCTATTAAATTCCTTAAACATGGATACAAGGTATCCTCATTCAATCATTGAGTACTTAAAAAAAAATATTAACAACTACGTAACTTTTATATTTTTTATAATGTAGATTGCAGGTTGCAATTATATATTTCGGAACCTGTGCATTGGTGAATCAACAATGAGGTGTTCATGATAGGATATTGATATTTCAATTTAATAGTCATTTGTAATCAACTTGTATTGAATTGTATAAGGTATGCAACCTTCATTGTTTTATGTAGTTCAAAAGTTCTGGAGGGAAAAAATTTTAGTAAATAAATTATTTGTCACAAACTTTAGATTGTATTTTTTGTTTACAAACTACTTGAACCTGTTATTTTTTATGTTTTTGTCATTAGGTTTAAAAATTGGTGTTTTAATGATCATTCACAGCACACTGTTCTAACCGTGCTACACTGTATCTTTTGCGAAGTAGAAGTTATATAACTTAAATTCAAAATCCTTCAGAAAGGTCTTCCGTTTTTAATTATTAATGAACCAATGGCGAGTAAAAATATACTATTCTGCAATACCAAACACCATAAAAATGCATACCTTAACACCACAAACTTCTAACCCCACACTTCATTTTATTTCACCAGTCTCTAATACTAAGCACAGATAACACATGCACTATACAGACACGCGGTATATTCACATTGTAGTTAGTGTAGTCAACACAATGACACAAACATTGCCAAGACATTGACACAAGCAATGACACACGCAGTAGGCAGTGGCAGTGGCAGTGGCAGAGTAAGTGGCACAATAAGTGGCAGAGTCAGTGGCAGTGGCAGAGGTGTCAACAGGAAGGAGGTAGTCGCCACTTTGATTGGTCATTACAGATCATCAAGGTCGCGGCTTTGCCCTGATAAGCTAGACTCCGCCCACTAATCTCCCATCCATCACGTAATGGACCCATTCACAATCTTCGTCAATGAATGATACTCGAAAATGCATGCCAGCAGAGGACATTTGTGGACAGGTAAATGAGGAGTTTCAACATTTCATCCGAAAGTGATATTAAGGATTTATGATACAGTTATCATATACAAGTTAATCTGTATGGATAAAAAAAGAGTATTGATTATTCCATTCGATTGTCGATTGTCGTAAATAATCACTTATTAATGGACTTTTAAATATTATTTTTGCTTATTCACAAGTCATATAACTAATTGAGCTTTATAATTCAAACTAATATTACACAAAAAAGTACCAAGGTAAAATAAGTAAATTAATTGAAAATTTAAAAAAGCCTTTTTTTTATTTACTACACAAAAATCATTCAACTACACAAAATAAGAATCGAAATCGTCGTTATCGATTTATGCACGGTAAAGATTGTTGAAATATTGACATATCGTAATGGGAATAAATTGAAATTATCACAAACGTACAATTCGGTTAAATTGTAACCATGTGGCAATTTTTGAAGGGTAGACGACTTGACGGATGTCTGGGCGCCTGCAATGAATGTGCGGAGTCCCGCAACACGGCAATGCAGAGCGGTGGGCGGCTACAGGCTAGTTAGGCGACACAGCTATCGTGAATATTGTACAACATTCTATCAAACATAAAACCTAATTTTTCCTTACGTATTCGCCTATTAATATAAAATATGTTACAACTCTTTTGAATACGAAAAATAAACCAGATGTATACCTCATGAGGATAGCTGTGCGATCTATGGTAGACATTTGTATTTGTTACATAACAATAGTATTTGTGTCCATTTTATCTAGTCGGTCTAGTCGGCTTTTGAAAATATTTTTAATGGGTGAACTATTTAGTCATTTAAAGACATAAAACAATTATTTGCCACATACCTAAATCTTAAAACGTGCATAATTAAACATGATACACATCGAGTTCCATAGTAAAAACAAGAAATTCTATGAATAAATCTGACATTACCTACAAACATAAAAAAACAATTATGGCCATTGCTATTCAGTTACCTGATTTGCAATTTTATTAATCAAGAATGTAAAGTATTGAACGAAACTGTCGAAAGAGATTAGAGGATTGTATCTCGGCTAAATGATATTAGCAGATTGGAGGAAGAACGAACGCGACGCAATCGGGCGAAATTGAGGAACAATCCAGAGATCCCTTAGCTGATTAACATTCATGAACTTCGGCGTCAGAGTTGAACGTTTAGAACGTCACCTAGCTATCTGTTTTTGATCAGAGATAACCACTTCACTGTCGTATTACTTTGTAAAATAAAGGAACGATGTAGCACATGCCTTGAATATTTAAATTCATTAATTTGTCCGTCAAGGTTGAACGATAAACACGACCAGAACGCCACCGTATCTAAAATGAGGGATCACATGTTACTGCTTATCCTTAATTAATTAACGCAGACGAGGAGTAGACTCTACTCTAAATGTAATAATTGCACACCTCTTTATTCTGATCTCTAAATAACAAGATTCAAAATAAAATATCATGCCTTCCAACAAAAATATATACATAAAAAAAACCCCCCAACTGTCATGACATTGGCATGCAGAATTGGCAAATCAAACATCTATCAATCATTTTTACATAACTACTTGACCAGATGTCGACCTGGAAAGCCTGCCAGGCACCGCTAGATCAGGAAATGTGAATCACTTTCAAAACAAGGACATAAACAACACCGATACATGGTGAGCATTTCAGATCATGTGGCGAATGGCGACAAGGACGATAAGACATACATAACATAGGGTTGGCTAGTGAACAGGTCTGTGGCGAGAGTCGTGCTTTGTGTGACTTGTGAACAGACACTGAACAGATCAGATCATGTGGCGAGTGACGACAAGGACGATAAGACATAGCCTACATAACATAGGGTTGGCTAGTGAACAGGCCTGTGGCGAGAGTCGTTCTTTGTGAACAGATCAGATCATGTTGATGACGATCATGGATGTAAATGTGACGATAAGACATAACATGGAGCTGACTAATGAACAGGTCTGTGGCGAGAGTTGTTCTTTGTGTGACTTGTGAACAGATCCGGACATTTTGGTGTCGATCATGGATGTATATGTGACGATAAGACATAAAATGGAGCTGACTAGTGAACAGGTCTGTGGCGAGAGTCGTTCGTTCATTGTGAGACTTCATACTGGAAATAGTTGAAAGTGAATACCAACGATATAATGTCAAATTTTGTCCTTACAGGGTAGATTATAAAAAAAGAAGATATGATCCTAAACAGCCACAGTAGGTTTTAGCACCAGTTAGACCACTGGATCTTCACGATCACATCGCGTAGTTCAAATTGCTTGTGATTTGGATTCCCGGACTTGAGTTGTAAAAAGGAAATGCACAACTAGTTGTAATTTGATGATTTAATAATTTCAACTATTTTTACTTAACTCCCACTGAAACATGGTCATATTACAAAAATGTCTCTCGATTCCTAAAGACCTCGTAATCCTAAAGTCAATCATCATTCTAACTTAAATAGCAAAGGTGTTAAAACTATTTAAACAGTGACAACCCAACTGCAATAAACCAAATCGAAGCAAAAGTTTAAATTTTAAATTTTCAACCACAGGTTAAAATTTGTTACAATATAACATGAAAAGTTTGAAAACTAGAAACAATGGTCTTCTAATGTTATCTTCTTATTTAGCCAGTGAACATATCAACTTACAAATAGTGTTGAGTGTGAGAAAGGCGAATTTTTTATCCATACGACGCGGACGTACGAAGCTGGACCAAAAGCTTTGCTTTGAAATCGGATTAGCGCTGGAACGGACGAGCGTAAAAAACGGCAAATACGTTTTACGAGATTTGGGAGCATTGGATCTCGCCTTATTCAAGGGCCTTTGGAGTTTAGAGTAGCAACGCTGGTGTAACAGTATTGTGGGTAAGTTTAAGAGTTATCCACCATTGGTGGTTTGGATTGACATAGGAATAATTAAGCATTGCATTTTACAAATATGGTAAAACAATCCAAACTTATTTAACATCTAAGTGAGAGTATTTTTATGTCAATTAACTGTTTTACGTCGTATTCCTGGATTCGGCCTAAAAACAAATTGCAAATGAATAATTTGTGCATAGAATAGAAACATATTTCAGGTAAAGCCAACGAGTAGTATTTGCTTCAATAGGTAAAGTTATGCACAAATTACGAATTAGAATCGTTCAAGTAAATTTTGTATTGCTCAACTGAGTCCAGGTATATAGTTTGAAATTAAAATTGGCCAAGCTAGAGACGAATAAACACAACCAAATCAATGTAGGCTTCGAGCATTGGATTATTATATACCAAGGCAAACAACACATCTGTATGGACCTGTTGTAGCCAACTTTGGTATTCAGTTGGATGCAAAATGAGCTACTCACCGAGTAAAATAATGTCAACCTGATATTTTCTCCATTAGATTTACAATAAGTTCGTCTTTTATTTTGGCTTTGTAAAAACATTAGTGTATACAGTAATTGATGAACAGCATATTTTGATCGTATAAACCTAGCCTTGAATAAGTTGAATGTCTTTATCAGCCTGTTTATATTATTTGCGTTTGTGTCATTATTTATTTGCATGCTGTGTAAGTTTAGGTGTCCTAAAACTTTGTACTTGTTTATCTTTTGTGCAATTTTCACATATTGTTAATCGACCTTGACTTGTGCTTCCACTAGCATGTACTTAATTGACTGTGTCTCATGCATTTGTATAATGTCTATAGATGAATAAATGTACTTTAATTTCACAATCTTTCAGGGACTCATTACAACTAAAACCGGCTACAACATTTACATAGGAATGTGTAAGCTGAATCAAAAGTTAAGCCTCTAGATGAAGAATACTTCAATACGTAATAAATTTGTCCATACAGTAAATTTTCAAAGTGCACAGTTAGTTACACCGTTATTACGCAACACCTGTTGACCTGTTGTAACGAATGACCACATGACAGAGCAGCGGGAGCAGAGCCAGAGCACTGCGGGGTGTAAAAGTATCTGAATTACTACGTCAGTTACTCTATCTGCCAAACACCAAACTAGGCGGAAGTGAGCGGAGAAAGCACGATAGTAAATTTGGCGTTTGGCACCTTGGCTGAAAAAGTGAACAGTATGGCCTTATACACCCAGCTGTAGGTCCGCGTATCTGACCTTGTACACAATCTACCATACGAGTCTGCGTTAAAATGTTAACACAAAACTCATGTTAAATCCGCTACACAAAATTTAGTCTTGAAATGCAACAAATAATGTTACACTGGTCCTAAGTTTTTTATAAAAATAATAGCAAATCGTAGTTACATTACTTAGACAATTTGTTTGTAATTTCATTATTGTCACAAAAAAGCTGTGTAGTTTCCAAACGGAGCCTATTCTAAAAATTCGATTTAAACACATGACCCTGAATGTGAATTCAATCAATACTAAATCCACGATTGGCGAAGTTAAAAAATGTAACAATTCACTTACGGTAGCCAACTCTACAATAAGTGTTGCCATTGATAATCTTTTTAAACATTGAATCCAATTCTATATTTCCTATGATGATTTTTTCGGCAAGGTAAAGAAATACCACATCAATTCCCCAACAAGAATGTGCAGTACTCGCAATGCTATCAAACTAGCTCGTTATTTCAACTGAACTGATAAAACCCTTGACCTAGACAGATGAACGGAAGACAGATAAACACTCCGTTTGGCTGAGTATTCTCGGTATGTATTGCTCAATTAGTATTAAGCCCATTAACTCAGTAGAGCACGTCATTACTGCAGTACCATACTACCACTACTCGTGGTACATCTCATCGTTCAATTACACAATTTTAAATTGTTTTACAAATATTTCCAATGCAAAAATTGTCCCTAGTACATATATAATTCCTCCGTAAGCACCAGACTTGATAAACTATTGGCTAAATAAATAGCTATGCATAAAAAGTAAATAGATCACTTCGTCAACAAAACTAGTGGATATAACTATAACATTACAGCATCCCGTCGTAGAATAGAAGTGGAACAGTTAGACAAATAGCACTTTAACATAAAATACGATTGCTCACTGGGAACTACTCCACCTTAATGTGACAAAGGTAAGGGTAAAGAGATGAGGGGGGGGGGAGATAGAACCAGGTCTCAGTAGTGCTCACTAACTGCTTTGTTCATTAAAACAATATAATAGTATCACATACAGTAGTGCTCGAGAGTTCTAGTGTTGCGACATTAGCGACGAGATAGCAAACACTAACTCGTCATGTGAGGAGCATTACCTAAGTGTCTCAACCGTACAACTCAAATACTAGATATAATATGCATTTATAATGTATAGTCCTCGATTCGATCTCTACAATGACTTATAAAAAACGGTTTCTTGTTCTGTTAACTTTTGACTCACTTTGCAAAGTGAAGTGAAGAGGGAGGGGGTGGGGGTTCCATATAGACCGATTATGAACCAAAGCTTGTAAAAGGTAAAATTCTAATTCATACGTAGCTCTACGTTTCTGATTGACTGAAAATTTAAATGACTTAAATGTTTTGGATACTTGTACAATTAAAGTCACAAATAGTTTTAAAAAACTATTTATTCGAGTTTCTTAATGACACTGTAAGATAGATAAAAGCAAATTATTATTGGTAATTGCATAAACAAATATACAACAAATCGAAGGCATAAAAGTGAATACCTGCATTCCTGTACATAATTTGCCTTGTAATATATCATGTAGCCTGTTAGTAAGTATTGAATAAAATGATTTACGCAGAAGTCACTTGAGTTAACAAGAAAATCGAAATAAATTTAGGTCTAAGTAGGTTATTTTTGCACACTTTGCAGAAACACTAAGACGCCCACGCCACGCTGGAGAGCAGACCACTTCGATTGTTAATAACGATCTACGTAGTTTTTAATAAGCTTTGTTCACAAAAGATTAATTTTTAAAATCTTTCTGAACCAGAGGAGAATTAGTTGTACAAAACACTTGACATTTTGAGATCCTATTTCGCACACAGTGGGTGACATTTTCTTCTTTATTTTCCATACCAATTTCATTATTACGACCTCTTCAATAATACAAGATAAAATGTGTGTTTAAAGTGGGCTGGGTGGATTATAAGCCTAAATTAAATATAGCATGTTGATAGTCATACAACAAGCAAACATAAAACAAACGTACAAAATACAGTACAAACCAATCACCACCACTTCCCATTCAATTCCTTTTAATCCTCATTCATTGAACCTTCTGGCCCGTAAGTATCCATAGACCTTCCCTCTCTTGACTTCCAATGATTGGTTATATTTTAACATCCGGCAATACTTGAGTATCTAAGTCATTATCGGTCGGGTCCCAATAAATCCTGGGAAGCTGCGTAGAGAGATCAATAGGATAAAACACAATTTATTGCGAGCCTGTGTCGTATGTTCCGGCGAGATTCTTGTACCTGTCCTCGGAGTTCCTAACTTTACCCTTGTGGATTCTCTGTGGAAATTTCGATTTAAAAGTTCTAATATTCATAATAAAGGTTAGTAAACGTTTATACTATCGATGATTTGATTTGTATTTCCATATAACGTGCATATTATACTTTTGTTTACATGACAAAATTCTAGTTGCAAATCCTAGAAAGCATATACTGTATTATAACTGAGGGAACTACCAACATAACTTCAATTTGATCAAAAACCCAGATATTATGAAGAAAATAAATTACCATAATACAAATCAAACAGATTACAATATGCAACTTTTCACGATAGCATATTTTCGAATAAACTTCCATGTAATAGAATCTAGTAATAGGTTTTAAAGTCTAAAGAACCTGTGCTGGAGAGTTAGCAAATAGTTCTAACTTGAATTAACAATGGTGATAACCACATATAAAAAAATAAAATGTTGAAATATTACAAAATAACTATAGATGAATTTGCTTCTTAGTTTAAAAGATGAATCAGATGCATTTATTTCCGTCTCCAGTTTATCATCAAGAACTGCAACACTAGAAACACTGTAACGCCCCGAATAGATAAAACAAATTTACAGTCCCGGATAAGTTGTTTAGAGGAAGTCAAGTATCTCGGAGTGCAAAACCAGTCAAGCCAATAAAAATGGGTTGGAGTAGGGGGGAAGGGGGGAGTGTTTGAGATGTTTGAAACTGGGTTACTACTGCAATAATCCACCACCGGTCAACCCTCTATTAACTCTACGTGGTGTATCAGGGTACTGTAGTGGTAGTGTAGTGGGCGTTGCACGGTGAATAACAAGCAACACTACGTGGAGAGGGGTGCAAAAGGTTAGGTTTTGTTTTGACAAGAAAAATATAACTTTGTCATTAGAATTTCAAAAAGCAACAAACAGAAAAAGATGTCTGATGGTAATATAGAAAGATCAATAGTCGACAGACATGGTCATACACTCATTAACGTGAAAAGGTATTGCAACCAACTAAACTACCTACTTTTGAACCTTCCTGTAAACACTTGGAGTAATTAGAATCCAGTTAATTCTAATTGTCCTATGAACATCGAGAACCATGTATTACAAAGAATACATAAATTTAAACCTAATTTCAAGACAATGTTAACGCATGTAAATGTGGTATTAACGCTGTGTGTACGAGTGGAGTTAACACCCATTTAACACTGCGGGCAATTATTGCATTTACATAACTGATTGTGGTTTGAACGTGGAGAATTAGGCGTCATTAGAAGCAAGTATGCATTGGTTGGCAATCGTTCAATTGAAAGATTGATAACGTGCCACATAAAAAACACGTTTTCTTTGACAATTAGTTGACATTATCGTTTCTTTTGACATTGCAATGCTACCTCAATGCGTATTTTAGCAGAATATGGACTTAACTTGGGTGGGGAATGGAGTGAGATGATCTGTGTAGCTTATTTACTGAAAAAATTTGGAAGTTTCTGTATCCAGGACCATTAATTATGATTATCGTATAATTTATTCCCAATGGCCAATGTTAGCTGGGCCCAGTTATGAACCATAAACATCGTAAGTCCTGACAGTATCAGTTTTATACAATTCCTAGGGCCTAAAAATACTAAAATTTCACATCCCCCATTTGTAAAATTGTAAAACTAATCTAGTACTACTTTAAACACTATTACATATATATCAAACGAACAAATTGTACCAAAACATATATTAAATATGCAACTTCCTAACCGCTTTGCTAGTGTGGGCTGAAGGGACAGTTGTACGAGTAGCACGTTCTCTAATGAAGCTGAGATGACAACGTGGTCCGACGAGCGACGTGGTACGCTGGTCTGTCGTTAGAGAACAAAACTGACCACACTACGTGTCCTGTGTACAACTACAGCGGCTAATGTTGTCGTTTGGTACTGTAGTACAATACTGTACAAACTTACTGTATGGACCTAGACCCATTATACGTTAATGACAAAGTATATGCGAAACTAAGATGAGAGAGGAATTGAATTACAAATATTACAATTACAAACAGACCTATGTGATTCTTATACATTGTAATACCCCTTTAGTATTTGTAACAAAAAAGTTAAGTATAGGGTTGGCATAATCTTTTACATTAATTTTGTAAAAAGATTTGTTAATTTAAGTTTTATCATTCGTTCCAAATGGTTGGGAATCAGATGTTGATGTATCTGATTCTGCAAAAAAATTCATTATAAAGATATATTTAACTCGAATATTTTACACATCTTCTTACTTGGTCGAAAAATCCTGCATACAGAGAGTATTGTTTTATCTGAAATTAAAACCCTTATTCACAGATTTAGATGTTGAAACTCCCACAACTACCATTCAAAAGTACTGTAACGAATCATCACTGAATTCACTGATTTAGATGTTGAAAACGCACACATATCTGTTAGTCTATTTAAGAGTACTAAATAGATGTAAGTGATGTAACATATATCGATATAGTCGTAGTTTAAGTAACGAGTCGCCACAGAAGTTTACAATTTATCCATTATTATTTATCCATGCTGTTAAAACTTGAAAAAATCACGCACCTAAATACATTTTGATGGACGATGAAGGTGAAGTTGGAAGTGATAAAAGCACAAATCGCGCCTAAATTACTCCGCACTGCGTTTCATTCGGCCTCGCAGTTGGATGATTGGCGGACTGAATGTATTCTATTGGGCGCATCAGCTTCCGCCAGCTTCATAATTAGTTCCTGTCGAAGTGATGTTTGTCTAGGCCTTGTTGCCGTGACTATTGTGTTTGTGACCGATATTGTGCTAAAAACAACGTTAAAACCAATGCGTACCCATTTAGATTTGTTTACCTGCTTAATATTATGTGTTCGAATGTATATCAGGGAATACTTTGAGATTTAATATTTTTGCGAATATTGCACGCCCTATAAATATGTCAAAATCACATAAAACATTTATAGTTTACCTACACAAAATAATTACATAGGGTGTTACAGTTTGTATTAGATACAATTGAAACTAAAATTACCTCATGGAAACAATAAGTGTCTTGTAAAAAAAATTATAAGTACTAGGAAGATAAAAACAATGGAGAATTTCAGTATCAAGAGTATTTGCTGACATACACAGATGAAAACATTAAATTTGTTTTATTATTAGATGTATTTGAAACAAAAAATATCTCGCAGAAAAATATATTTTGCTGTTAAACAATAGTATCGTAGATTTTTGTAAAAGTAAATTTGTCAGATAATTCATAGATCAGGTGTTCTCCTATACAGCATAAAAACTCTATTGTTATCTTTTAATTTCATAGAGCGCATTTCTGTTTTGTACTGTTTCTATTTTTCAAACATATATAAAAATATTCTAGTTCAGCTAGATCTAGACTGCAAGAGACTGCGAGTACTCGGCGTCGACCTGTTGCCAACGTAACGACGCCAAAGTTCAAAAGGGAAGTAGTAAATATTTCACGCTGTCAGATATTTACCACGAACGCAATAAAGGACCACTTAAAGCGAGGTAAGAAGCGGTGTTGGAAGCAAGAAGCTTGATTTACTGCGGTTTCTATGGGAAAATCGACATCGGATGAGTTACTGCCGCGGCGCTGCTAACTGCTAACTCTCCTAGCAGATGTCGTCAATACCAACGGCTACTGTATGTAACATATGTTAAATCTGTCAAACTAATTTATATAATCAAACTATATTGATGCAAAATATCTGGAAACTGAGTGGACATAATTTACCTAACATCACAGATTCTGTGCTAGTATTCAGGTGGTTTAAGGTTTAAAAATAAGTATAGATTCCGATAGAAAGTTGTGACTTTTTTAAGAATCGAAACTGGGTCCAAGCTCTTCTTGATCGGTATTGGTCAGTAAAAAACTACACAAGTTATCCAATTTTATCCTACAGTAATCCCACATATTTGGTTTAAAATACGCCCATTTAAGTCTCCATCCTGAATGGTAAAAAAGTATTACAAAAAAGTTCACTGGTTCGATGCTAGACAATTTCATTTGCTTTTTAATGGCTTTTGAAACTGAAGCTGATCTAGATCAGTGACAAAGCTGTCATCTGATTCGTTCAACACTCATTCTTCACTTACACAAGCCAATGTGTGCGCGTAGTCTAATAATGTAATTAGAAGTAATATAAAATCTAAACAAACCTGAACTACTAGACTTCCATGGCAGACATAACTAGTTCTTAACATGCAATTTAGTCATAGCATGCAACATCTAATCATGGGGGTCCATCTATTTGCTGCGTAAGGGGGCTGGGGGACTTGAGCATAACCTCCAATAAAAAGGGGACCTTCTCTGGAAATTGTTAAAAATGGTTGATTTACCAAATTTTTTAAATTAAATTTACTTTATATAATGTAAATTTATGGGGTTTTCTGCATATTTTTGTTAATTTGCTAAAATTAGTTGGATCTTGTCTTGTAGGGTGGGACTGAGTGCTCTTATTGATGGACGCCCAGTGCCCATGCATTATTTTCCTCGTTACATTTTACAGATTTTCCCATATACGGGGAGTATTGCGATCGATACATGTTTCATGTAATTACACTAATGTTGGCTAAAAGTGTCTTGAACTATAAAATAAAAAAAGTTGATTATATTACAATAGCGAAAAAGACGAGCACAAACACATAAGAACTCGAGGGACAGGTACAACAATCTCTCGTTTCAATGTAAGACAAGACACAGGCTCGCAATAAATTGTATTTTATCCCATTGATCTCTCTGCGCTTGCCTGGATTTATCCAGACCCGACTGATGCTGACTTAGATACTCTGTACTATTGGATGTTGAATAAAGTCAATAATTAGATACGTACGTGGAAGAATATTCTATGGAGTTGTTAACATTAGTAGGAAATAATGAAGAAAATAACTACACTAGGCCTATTGTACAAGACAAAAGTGCAAACATTCTTGCAGATATATCCAAACACATTTGTATAGTTAAGTTTGTTTATAAAATTGGGATGATTATTTTTGTAAACTTAAGTTAAAGCTAAACAATGTTATGCTTTTTTAACTTTATAACATATCTTGTGTTTGAATCGTGCGCAAAAACATAACTGAAATCACGTAGAATTACTCACAAACCGTATAGGTTTAGGTACCTTGCTGATTGCGCACTACACTATTTACACAAATAACTATTTTTCGCAAGAATATGTGAAGGGTTTTGCATACACGGTTCTAAAACTGTGATAATTTTAAACATCCTTCAAGCAACAAGTCTAGAAGTTTTATTCAAAACACTTCGCAGCCACGATAATACCGAAAGAATTCTACAAATAAGTTGCAAGTCTACAAAATAACAATTTCTATTGACCATAGTAGTTGCATAATCTACAACAACAGCAATAACGTATTCACCGACACGTCACAACCACTGTGGACTGTGAAGTGGTTTGTGTTTGGTTTACTACTGGGCAGATGCAGATCCTGCTAATGTATGTAAATCTGCTAAAAGGCTATTGTTGCTGCCAACCTGCATTGTTAAATACAATATTAAAACCAATGCGTAAATTATGAATCGTGATATTAGGACAATCGATTAACGCTTTAATGGCATTCGCACTCGTTCCGTGTTGCAAAATCGAAATAAAAATTGTCTTGGGGAAAAATTAGATTATGAAAGGTAGTAGCAATGAATACAAACCCACAAATCGAATATGTGTGTGGAGATGTACAAGATAACACTAGATTATCAGCCAAAAATTGCCGCCAGAAGGAAACAATGTGTACTGGAATGCAATTTTGTTGACATTTGGATTGTTATGTCATCAAATTTGATAGTAGTCACTACACATGATATACCATAGCCTAGGCCTACATATCTGGTTCAACATAATCTGAAATTGTGTGAGCCTAACTTATTTTCTAAACATCCTCGCCATTGGAAGTTGTTGATTCATTAGTCCGTTACAGAATTGAGGTCTGATTTGAAAGTTTAAAGGTAACCACGATTCAGTAATGTTATCAATATATTTTTGGTATTTACAATCCGTCAAGTTAAATAAATTTAAACGTGCTTTGTTTAGATTCAAGCCTCATATTGGTAAGCCCGTCACTTGCAATTGTATTTGAATAAAACCACTAACCCAATTGCAAATAACCTAAGCGAGAAACGTCTAATATAATATCAATCAGGGGTTTTACTAGAAACACACTTTTAACGAATCCATTAATACATAATCCGTAACAAACATCAGTTGAAATTGTACGTGACAAACTGAGCAAGAGCCAGATGATTCTAAATTAAATACATCAGCTGTGGACGCACGTGGAGATGGCTTTATCCTATTGTGTTGCACGTTTCCGAGGAATCGCAGCGACTGTGTAAATGTAAACAGATGATTTACAGGTAAGTAGAAAACTCAGCCGAGCGAACATTCACTGCTTATATTTGACATTCAACGTTCAGCGAGCGCC
Organism: Macrosteles quadrilineatus; assembly: GCF_028750875.1. Taxonomy (NCBI): domain Eukaryota; kingdom Metazoa; phylum Arthropoda; class Insecta; order Hemiptera; family Cicadellidae; genus Macrosteles; species Macrosteles quadrilineatus. The sequence goes on along the minus strand of NW_026542598.1, from coordinate 14,748,257 downwards.
AAATCAATAGCATCCGTGGAATTCAGAGAATTTTACATGGTAAAATAACCACTGGATATGCCTTCTACTTGGAAAATTAACTCTGTATTTTGTTAAACAAACTTTTTGACACGTATTTTAAACTTTAAACTCATTTTAACTTTGCTTCAAAAATATGGGGACAGTTTTTATCTCCACAAGATGCAACCATTAAACCTAAGTAGATATATTCATATAAAGAATCGATATGACTTAATTAGTCATATACATTTATGAATTATCTAATAACGAATGGAAATGGGACCCACCTTTAGCCAAGGAATAAAATGCCTAACCCCCTTCGTGTTTTGAACAATTTTATTACTAGTACTTTAATCTAAGTGCGACATATCTTTTTTTGTTCAAAATAAATAAGCTTAGGAAAATATAATCATATCGCACACTATTACATTTTTTAATCGAAGCAATTTCAACGTTTATCTTAGCATATACCTAAAAATAAAAAATATTTTTTTACTAAATAATTATTTAATGATCAAAAGTTATTACATGTCTCGTTCAAACACGTTTTAATGTGTTAAGCATTTTAGAAATTGAAAACGATTCTTTAATATGTACATATTATGAAACCGGGCAAACTAATCACTGCTATTCAAATTAACGCAGTAGAGGAAGACGGTAAGTACATAGACTCGCGGTAAGTAAATAATGAGCGGCAAGTGGTTTTGTGACTGTTCATTTGGCTAACCAAAGAAACTCTTTAATGCACTCTAATGAGCTTCTTTTATAAAATTCGTGAAATTAATGTATCCAACAATCAATAACAGTTTTAATCCACACATAGCATTTGTTTATGAGCATAAATTTTATATGAGGAATACTATAAGTGTATAGAGTAGCCAATATTAACAGTCGATTAATTCCTCCTTCCTGTATTTTTCGAGAAATATTCACCACCCAAAATTAATTTCAACGTTCACAAACTTGTTATCCGAGGGGTTTCAGAGTTACAACCTCCGTCTCTAAGAATGTTGTCTACTCAAGGATCCGGAAACGGCCCAAACTGTCAGCGGTTTAGTTTAATTAATTTACAGCCGTTCCTAGAACTCCCTTCACTTTTAACGAGGAGGTTTTGAGTTTTTAGGAAAGGCGTCAAAGTTGTTTGAACAGATCGAAATAACGTGTGTTTGTTTAAAACGTACATATAAAGGATCAATTATCAAATTTTGTTTAGCTCAAATTTCGTAGTAAATGAATAAATTGAGCGCTTGCAATATTGCATTGAAACTTCAAATATCTTGGGATGTTAATAAATTAAATGCATGGTACATAATGAAACCAAAACTAAGACGGGAGAAAACTATTCGCCAATGAAGCAATTTAATGTATATTCTATTGCACTCAATTAAACGATAATTCGACATCTTCAAGTTTAGGATTTTAATTTTTAACTTACCGTACTTTATACATAATTTATTGTTCAACAAATAGAAAAATGTAGTGAAAAATGAGATGCTTGTTGTATACGATCGAATAATATATTGAGGTAGGTAGCATATCATCTCCGAAATGTGTGTAACATGATGTTATGCATGACTCTGTAAGGGTTGCCGTACATAAATTATTTCCTGTGTAGAGAATAGATGGCCTGACAGGTTTTCGTGAGGGTCCAATTTATTGGGGTGGTTTTCTCGTTATTGCAAACGAACATGGGATTTCTTATGTTATTTACTAACATTATTAAGTGATCAAATACAAGACGATTTATTAGAAATGTTTTGTTTTGATTACATGTTTAGATTTTTTAATCTAGATTAAATACGTCTAAGTTTTTTGAGAGAATGATATCCCACAATGTATGACCTCGAATTCTAAAATTATCTTGTACTGATTGTCAAAACAAATACAATGTATCAAACACTACGCGAAAACGACAAGCAAATATCTTATCAAACTTCAACGTAAACCTACAGCAGCTTAGTCCCTAATCACGGCGCCAGTGGCGGTCCACGAAGAACAACACAGAGAAAGTAAAATCAGCTGGAGGCGTGCGTCTTCCCAGGAGAATGGTCTGATAAATCAGCTGATCGCTAGGCTCGGACACTAACCACTGAGTTGTTACTTCCTCCGCCTCGAGACATCGTCCTCTCAACGAGTATCGGGCGATGCAGGGAAAGGTCGCTATGCATCACTACACGGACGAGCGAGTGAGATCAACGTACCTGTCACACTGGCTGATGCCCAGTTGCACCGATGGTCAAAGGAATTTGCAAGGGTCGACAAAATCCTCCCTCCCAAAAGTGATCAGTTGCACCGGTGGTCAAAAATCTGTCAAGCTTGGATGCTCCTTCCCCTCTTCGAACGCTTTAATATACCTATCCCCTCTTTTACGTTCCTGTTCCATCGTATAATATAGTCTGCGCTATATATTTACCATACATAGGGAACTAGCAGCTAACCATTTCTTTGCTACGGGGTAAAGAGTAACAAACAAACATTACAAACACGTAACTGATATCAACACACTCTATCATATAATTTTGCCATAAAACGTCTATCTCTTTGTCTTGAAATATATTTACTGAATTGTATTTTTTGGAAACCTAACCTAACCTAACCTGACCTGACCTGACCTGACCTGACCTGACCTGACCTGACCTGACCTGACCTAACCTAAACTAACATAACCTAATCGTTTACCGTACTAACTACGTTTCACAAAATTTCAATGGGAGGGGAGGACGTCAGGGGTTTATGACCACCGATGCAACTGGACATCACCCTAAAATGACCATCGGTGCAACTGGGCATTCGAGATTAGGACCATTCCTGACCATCGGTGCAACTGGGCAACTGCCGTCACGCTACCAAAAAACAAAGTACTAAAAGGAGGTGGGAGCAGCGCTGTCTGTGAGTGGCCCATTCAAGCATGCTATATTTGTATAAATAATTAGTGCTATTGAGCCGGTTTCTATTTCAGTATCCAGAATAATAATTTATTACTTTATTAAGATAAAGTTAGTTTTTCAACGCTCTAAATTATAGTAGTACTAAGAATGACAACGTGTTGCAGTTGAAATAAACAATAACAAAATAATATGAAGAATAACTCCTTTTTAAAGTAATTTTGGGCCTTTGAATAAACTAACTCTCCCAGTCATTTTAGAGTTCTCTCTTATTTAAAATTTGTTGAGGTTCGAAATACGTTCAAACTATAATATAAAATGAAAAGTGTATACGAATTAACTAGATGCTACACAATCAATATAGCTGTCAATATTCTATCCATACCTATGTACCCACAGACATTGAAAGGAAATGTAAGGCGAAGTAGAGTTTAGCCATGATATTGGCTGGGAAAGCCTTCGTGCTATTTCTACCCCTACAGTAAACCGCTTTTAATTACATTTCTCGACAGAGGTTCAAACTTTCTAAACCCTACTCTAAAATTGTGTAGTGCTACCACAATATCAGGCGTAACAACAATCACAAATGCGTTTACATATGATTTGAAAATGATAAACTCTTGTAATCTAATATAAATAGCTATTACAAAACGTTTAAAATCACCACGTTGTTTATTTTTAAGTAAATCAATTACTGAACAAAGAGTGTCGTCAAAAAATCTTTCGTGTAAATATTTTATAAGGAATATTTTCAAAGTATTCCAGGAGAATCAACAGGAAAACACGAACTCAAGTATCACGTAGCCTTCGTTTAAGCACGTTCAGCTTACGAAGGGAGCGACATGGAATTTTATAAAGTGGAATTTTTATAGAGCAGTATTTTACTATGTAACTGGATAACATAGCTTAGTAAACAAGCAAATAGCTAGTTTACATAGGCTGATTAGCAATAATGCTTATCAAAACCTACGTATATAGCCCAGCACATTTAAATATCACATAAACATAGTTGGTACGTTGAAGATAAATAAATAAGTGCATCAACAAAACTGTTCAAAATCTTAAGCGGTTTAATCCAATGCAACAAAGAAACGCAAAAACAGCTGATTCGTAACATCAGCTGGTTAATTTGTTAAGTGGAGAGAGAGTAAAACAGCGGATATCGCGTAACAGCACTTTTCCGTTGAGTGGGAAATTACATTGTTAAAACAGATAGTTTAATTCTTTCTATATATTTCAACTGAATCGAAATTGCCTGTAATATACAGTCATTTAGTAATAAAAAAACCATGGAGGTTATTGTAAAATCAAAAAACAAAAAAAATACTAAACGAAATTGCAGTACAGGTAAAGTAATTAAGTATTTTAATTCGGACTGGCATTTGCCTAATGATCATTATTAAATGTATAAGATATCACCAAACTTATACATGAAACAGTAAGAAAGTTATCCCTGTTGAATGAGAAACTATATTTATACTTAGAATTTTATACGAGAACTAACAGAAGATTCCAAAAAGATTTTGCAAATTATCGTACGTACCAAAAATGTGACAGATAAATTTTTAAGTTTAGGTTAAATATGTGAGGTCAAATTCAACTCAATGCAATTAAAAGTACGTAGATGAAATATCCCACACAGAAGCCAGCTAAGAAGCTTAACAACTGCAGAATATTACTAATCTTTATTGAGAATGTTAAAATAAACTCGGAGCTAAGTAGGATATTTTTGCACCCTTTACAAAAGCATAACACCCACGCAACGCTGGCACTGCTGATCTTTTGACAATTTAAGTTTTTCTTTGATTGTTATTTGTTATTTGAGGCTTGTTCCTTAATTTTCCTGATTCGACTTGAAAATGAAATACTAGTAAACATTTTCGTACCCGATAGTAATTGGAAGATTTTTAGTCCAATACCGGTTATCTTATTTATTTATTTTAACGATATAGCATTAAATGATAGTATTGGATGTGTCTTTTCTTTTCTCAATTTTTCATCCTTATCAAATGAGGACAATTTTATGGTTTTTTCCCCCGGTAACGCTTTAACAAATTTATATTTTCTCTTTAATCAAAGATATTTTACTTCACGATCAAATAGAAAGATTTGTTCCACGTCCTCAGGGTTAAGAACAAAAGAGTAAAAATTGAATTTATACATTGAAGTAGACTTTCCATAAGTACCATTTTTAGTTTTTGATAGTGGTCTTTGATCATTGATCATTTGACTTGAAATTCGCTAAATTTTACAGCGAATTACATTGTACTTTCAGTTTTACTTGACTGAAAAGTCAGTAGATACGACGACACAAATCAGTAATTGACAGCAGAACACTCTGTCGGTTGCTTAGTTAAAATACGTACATTTTTATTCAACTGGTTACATTTTAAACATATAAACGAGATATCTTGGTCAATGGTTACTTTCGTACTAAAATTTACAATAAAATAAAAGTCTCTTCTTCAATCTTGTGCTTTTTGAAAAGAACGACACATTTATTCGGCGGCATTACCGTGTTCAAGCGTTGGTGTGTCTAGTACCTAGTTTTTATAGTCAATGTGTGTTACCTGAGTGGTATCTACTCTCGTTGCGAGTGAGGCGTCTGTTGCCGCGACGTCTGGCCCTGGTGTTGGGGCTGTAGTGAGAGTGACTCTGGCTGCTGCGTGCTGTCAACATTACACATCTCATCACTTACCTTACACTCTTACACACACTGGCCTGTCTGCGGACCTGTCAGTACACCTCCACTGGCTAGCAACCATCCTCGACATCAAACAAAACTCTACTGGCTGAACAGAAGATATACCTGCCTCATACCTACTTCAACACAAACCCTTGCTGAACAGAAGATAGAACTCTGTCTTATACCTACTTCAACAAAAAACTTTGATTAAACGATTATACATACCTACTTCAACACAAAACCTTAATTAACAGATGGTAAAACTCTGTCTTATACCTACTTCAACACAAACCCGTGCTGAACAGATGACACAACTCTGTCTCATACCTACTTCAACACAAAACTTGACGAACAGATGATATATCTCTGTCTCATACCTACTTCAACACAAAACTTGACGAACAGATGATATATCTCTGTCTCATACCTACTTCAACACAAACCCGTGCTGAACAGATGACACAACTCTGTCTCATACCTACTTCAACACAAAACTTGACGAACAGATGATATATCTCTGTCTCATACCTACTTCAACACAAACCCGTGCTGAACAGATGACACAACTCTGTCTCATACCTACTTCAACACAAAACTTGACGAACAGATGACACAACTCTGTCTCATACCTACTTCAACACAAAACTTGACGAACAGATGATATATCTCTGTCTCATACCTACTTCAACACAAAACCTTGCTGAACAAAACTCTGTATCATACCTTCTCCACACACTAACCTTACAGCACAAGCAGACGATTGTTCTTACTCAGCTTGGAGTAACCGTCTCTATTGGTTAACACGTTGATCATCAATTAGTGGCTTCTGTATTTGGCCTGCCAATAATTTACTCGATCCTTGAAACTTCACCGATTCGTATACGGTTTCATACCTGAGAAAAATCCTATTTTGTCCTGTGACGAGATATCATACAACCAAATAACCAACTGAATGTTTTAAAAACTGTGTACAATCAAAAACCCCTAAAACTGGACTGTCATATTACTTGCATTGGAAAATCTATACAGTATTTGATTATGAAGAAGACCAATCAACGATGGATTTAATCACTACATATTGATATGGTGATAGATTGAAGACCAACCAAGTACAATATTGGCCATTGAAAGAGTTGAAAATACTTCAATTGTAATTTCCTTAAGAAGTCGTAATTTTATTCTCTAAAGTTAGACTTTACCATGAAGGAAGAACTAAGTCTTTTTAGGGAAAGCTATGTAATCCCATCAAATTTTATTGGATGTGCTTGGGATCGAACGATCGAACCTATGCTTCCCTCATCGAAGTCCGAGGCAGACTAGCAATACCACCGTAATGACCCTTGGTAATCTCAAGGTTACGTCTTATAAAAATGAACCAACAACACACTTGAAATAGGTTTAATTTATTTTCAACACGAGCGAAAATACAAAGTAACACGTAGTACAAACAAGTTTATTTTCGAAAACCAATTTCGGAACATAAAGATCGCTCGAATGTAATTTGTACAACTGACGATCAGAGTTACAAGTTTCTTTGATGTGACTTTGAACGGTGGGGTTCCAAAGAGCAATAAAGAAGAACGTACCTCCACCGATGTGAGGTGGGAAACCTTCTGATAACACGTGTATTTGATACAATGTGTTTACACGAAACAATAAAAATTGTCTATTTTCTGTGTATAGTCAATGATATTATTTAACAAACATATATATAAGAGTAGTCAGTTAAAATTCGTTACATTCTTAATTAGCTAAAAGGTTTTACAGAAGGTTACGAACAATCTTAAAATAATATCAAATAACGAATTTTATATACAGAATCCTTCAAATAATTTTCGTTTGCGAATACTATTTGTGGTTCAAATACAAACTAAATAATTTCATGTGTGTTTCTGTAAGCGAGGTCTTCAATACAGAGTCTGACATCCTGAAATAACAGACCTTTATTTTTATATCATGAATGAACTTACGTGCTAGAGTGATCTCCGGACCACAAGTTCAAAATATTTATATATATATATAACATTTCCAACGGTGACCTTTGATCCAAGGGCTCGAACATTCAAAAAAATTTTGCTAGACAAACGATTCTCGAAATAAAAGTGTAAAACCAGCAAAATAATCACATGGAAATGATAATTTGCTTTTTGGAAAAATATACATTTGCAAACCGCTTAAACAACCCAGAAACCCGCTTGGCTGAAACGAACTTAGGTTACACCGCTTTCTTCATTGGTTTAACACCGAATTCGCTTTTGCGACGTCTTATTGCGTTTCAACTCGTAACGGGATTGCATATTCAAAATGCATTACTGATTTACCTCCGCAACGATTTGAACCCGTGATTATGATTTTTGCTGACAAAAGTGTAAAACTTCCAAAGGGATACTGAAACAGACCCACATAGACTATAAAATTTCAAAAGTAATATTTTATGGTTTTCAAGCCACTTAATGAATAAAAAAAATTTCAAAGGTAAAGTGTAAATCTTAATCGAAAGTACCGTATATGTTATAACACTTGTCATTGATACCTTCTAAAGGATTTACTGTGTTTGGAGTCGATGGTAAAAAACATTAATTTGCAACAGCTATAAATATTGTTTTAACGCTGTAATCGATGTGTTAAATTCCAGTTGCTGCCTTAATTTTACCCGTAATCTAAGTTATAAGTTAATTAAGACTATAATCTTTACTTAAATTAAATTCTTTCAGTCAAGAGGAAAATAAACGTCAAAACAAGTGCCGTGTACTTTCACGCACCATTAGTAAAATAGTTCGAGTGTCACATGGAAAATAAATCTTGAGAACTGAAATCATTTGTCCTGCGACAGACTTAAATCAAGAACGAGGGAGATTTCCATCTAAGCTGGAATGAGATTGGGCAAATGAGGTGTAAGATTATAATGGTCTGACGGACGAATTGTGGCGTTCTGGAGTTCTCATCTTTTAATAACGCGGTCCCAAAACTGACGAGAAGGGTTAGTCACTACTTGGTCGACAATCGGATTGAAAATATATCGACCCACACTTTTAACTCTTATTTCCCAAGTGGGCTACGTTACATATTTTTTCTAGGGGACTGGAAGGATTTGACCACACACATATGCTCATTATGTCCGTGCTGGAATTTACTATTAATATACTAATAGTCAATGGCCCTCATTACAAAATCTTCAAAGACAACCGTTTTTTATATAGCTCAAACTTAGCATTAACTATTTAGTGAATGAGACCAAATTCGAACGTCGGAAAAGGGTTTTATATAAATAAGCTTAAGTTTGGAAAAGCATTATAAAACCCAAAAATTTTACTTTGAAGTAATCTCGGCATTCTATATAAAATAAACAATGCTTATCATTATCCAAAAAAATGTATTACAATCTATCCCAGTAATATTTTTCCAACTCTTTGCTTTTTCAGATTTCTCACAGAAGTAAACTAGGAAGCATTCGTCAAAGATGGCGTGTGTGGCGAGGAGAGAATCCATCCAGGAAGACAGCCGCCGTTTGTAAGCCTTCTTGAAAAGAAAACATTTTTGTGCGAAAAACTTTCAAATATAGCCCTTTATTATCGAAAATATTCAGGTGTACGTCCACAAACTATACACTCGGTGTTAGTTTAACATAAAACTGAGCTACCATTAGTTTCCAAATAAAGAGATGACGATATATAATCATTATATAGTGTTTAAATTAACTAAAAAAAGTTATCGGGTGTGTGTGTTAGTCAAGTGTATGCCCGGGATAATTAAAGAGCAGACAGAGACAAAGAAGCTATATCTGTACACTACGACACTTGGCTGGTGGCTAAGACCATTGACTTTATATATAAATTCAATGCTAATACCATGGAATGAAAACATGTCAAATCTTATGAGATTTGGTAACCATTTTGTAGCATTTTAATCAACAATACAAGCTAATTGACAATCTTAAACTATTTTTAATACTAGTTGTATTACGTCATAAAAAAACTAGACTCAGCACAAACGTATGATTCAGCTACAGGAAGCACATATGTTGCTGAAGCTATTCACTTTTAGTACGAAACTAGAACTATTCAACAACATATACTAGATATATACTATACCATAGTTATCATAGTCGGCCGGTAAACGTAATGCAAATCCAGAGTCACGATATTTACTCAGAATTTCTTAAAAATTATGTTTTGCTTCTCCATTACTAAGAAAAGTAAATTAATTTAAACTCTTAACGCCATTAACAGGAAAGTCCCAAGCTTAATATTCAGTGTACGTTTTTCCAACAGGTTTTTACTGACTATGAACTAAATTTCACAAAAACCAATTTAACAACACTATTTCTTGTATGGGATATATTGGATGAAAACATATTTGCATTACAATATTAAACCTTTCTCTTAGAATAAATACTGTGAAATAAACTGAAAACATTGAATTCCAAACAAAATACTTTTCCAATCTCAAAACAAACAACTCTAACTATGAATAAAATCAGTTGTTTTCCACGAATCAAATCTCATTGCTGAGTGAGGTCGGTAAAAACACTGACAGGAGATTGTGTTCCTATTCAGCTTGAATTTACCTGATTTCAATTATTTGATACTATTTTAACATCGCATATATATGCTGTTTTAGTGTTGCATGTATACAAATTTTACGTCCAGTATGCAAGATTTGCTTTTAAACAGAAATCAATTTTATTTACTTAGTTTTCATAGGATAAGCACCAATTGATTGTAAAGTTGTGTCCGCTGTTTATGTTTTTATTTATTGAGCGGAGCGAGCGAAGCGAGCGTAGCTCTTTGGGATCAACTTCAATGCAACAAATAAAGCAACATCACTCAATAACGGCAGAACACATTTCAGCCAAACTTAACAAGATTACTTAGACTAATAGTGAGATGGTTAATAAACAAACAAATTTCAATTAGATAATGCTAATGCAATTTAAAACGAACTTAAAATTTCCAAATTTTAACATTAGGCTTATGGGACTAAAGTAGCCATATGACAGTTTTTGTTTACAAGAAAAATGTAAACAAGAGAATCATAAGGTATTTCTGAACTTTCTAGACTTTTCTTTTAAACGTTTTTTAACCATTCCTATGATTTCAATAAACAAGAAAATGCCGTTAAAACATTTTTTTAAGGCGCGGAATTCACTGAAAATCAAGAAAATATACGGAACTACTTTCTCAATGCGCGGAGCATAAACAAGGAGCGGAGGGATACGGACCAGTGACTACTTTCTTGGGAACCTATTTGTGTTGCCAGCTGATTAGAAACAGCCAATGTTAGAAATCAGGATTTAATAAGCGATATATCAAACCGCATCGAAATCGATATTTAATCCGATAATACCTCACAGGTTATATTATGTTGAATTACATCGACGGTGCAGTAAGTTATTACACTTATTAATAAAACGCAGATTGAACACTCATCTAATTTAGGCATGTGGGGAAGGTAGGTCGGGGTTTATGAGTATTCGTGACTACATTAAGTGTTTTGAAGTAAGGTTAGATTAGGGAGGTAAAGTGTAGGTTATAAGTAGGTGATTGGGTTGTTTATTTGTGTTGCACCATATAAACTGATAATATTTTCCTGGTCAAAACTACCATAATGCACTTTTGGAAGAGGTATCTGAATAACAAGATGTAGTAAAAACAAATCTGAATTATTATAATTTTAATCAATAAAACAAGCATTAGTACATCTATTGACTTTTTTACATTTAGTTACTTATACAAATATCAAATCACGTTTGTTCCGCTCAACTGGCTTTCACCTCTCTGAAAGCAACCCTAGTATATTTTTAGTTAAACACAATTATCTAATATACACTATTATCCACTTCAAAAATATACGGTAACTGAACTTGAGTAACGCAATGACGACCACCTAGGTATTATTTTTCGCATTTTAGAATCTCATAGATTTTAACCTATCGATAACAAATTGATGGCTTGTATCAGTTATATTCATAGTGAGGATAGTTTATAACTCCTAATGTCTAACATTACAAGTTTAAAATTGTTTTCTGCCGTACGTAGAAGATAGCTAAATGATACAATAATAATGTAAAGCAGAAAATTTATTATATTAATTGATGTTCTATTCGATTAATAGAACAGCAATTGATATCATAAATCTTTCAAGTATACTTTTAAAATAGCACTACAGGTGATTATAAGCGACCATGCGGCATTGTAAATGATTAAAGCAAAGCATTATTTACATCCACAAGCTTACAATTCACCAAACATGCAACAAGATAAATTAACATGCTGCATACTATAATGAATCAGTTTATTTGCATATCGATTCTTTGCTTACCCGACAATAGGCTGGCATTTTATTTTTAGATCCACGTGATAATATGAAATTTGCAAAGTTAACCGATATTTTTCGATTTTAAACTAAACATTGAGAATTGAACGTAATCCGGAAGAAGTAACAATCCATTTGCAAAACGGAATGTTTTTTTTTTTCAAACAGATATGCAACTTAGTAGTAAGTAATCTGCAATGAAACTAAAGATTATAAATCCAATGATTATTCGTAATACTGATTTTTATACATTACTACCACGGTATAATTCCATTTATACACAAAATACTTGTATCCACACGATAAAAAAAAATAAAGGGTCCACACGATTCATTGGAAGTCTCTCGAAAACATCTTCCATTAATTTACATACGTGATTCAAACTTTAACATCATGGCAATCCCTACAACAATTTAACTTTGAAACCATGACTGGATTTAGACATCATTGAAGGTTGAACCCACTGTTCCTGGGATCGTTGTCTAGGTAGGCTACACACTATCACTACGTTACAACATAGAGTGTGGGGTGAGGGTGACATGCAGTGTACCTGAGTGATAGCGTTTCTCATTGTGTGTGACGCGGCGTTGTGTGCGTCGCGTGCGAGGCTGCTGGCGTCCCGACGTCGGCGCTACAACACACCATACACACCGGGGTTAGTCTCACAGCACACCCGACACCGTACCATACACACCTTACCATACATACACCATACCAGAGTACACACAAGGCGAACCAAGGTACAAACGTCAGTGTGAAATATGGGGAACTTTTACTATACAGTAACTACAATAGTCCAACAATTAACGTTAAAAGACAAACCAACATTTGCATAGACTGATTCTTCATTCATTGAGTAGAAAATGTATTGCCAATATGCTCGAAATGATAGATTTTTATAACATTTTCGAAAACTACAAAAATTGTAAAGTCGTAGTATGAGAACTGCCAAGAAAACATAAATAGTAGAACATAGACAAAACTGGTAACGCCCATTTAGATTGAGTCAACATGTTAAAACATTTTCCGTAACATGATACAGTACTCGCAGCTAGTCTGGGCGCGCGGACCCTTGTGTACTAACCGTCCTCCACGCCAAAGCCATGAAGACAGCGCTGAGGCACTGAAGAGCCCCAGAGAGCCGTGTGGGCCAGATGTTTTTGGAAATGGGCAATAAACACTCCCCTCTACACCCCCGCCATAGCGCGGCCGCGCGCCCAGACTAGCTGCGACTACTGTACTAAGGATTGAAAATGGTTTGCATTTTCTGACAGTTAAGTGAAGAAGAGAGCAGTGACGTCATGTACAAGGTCTTATTGGTGCAGCTGTTCGTTTAGATCCATGACGTCACGAAACTCATGTTTGCCACTGCTCGTCCGAGAAATAGTTTTTTATTTATAAATTACAAAAGTACACATTTACTTCAAAACCTCAACGTTTGTCTTGGTTAACCTCTGTGTTACGTGAAGTTGGATGATTGTTATAAAAAACTGAGTGTATACATAGTTAGTACTATAATAGCCAAAGGTAGGCCTACTATCTTATATCATTGGTAGATACCACAATGCGGTTAAATTCCACTACCATCGTTATAAGCTACATTAAAAAAATATGCAAACCATACCCAGGCCTATACCCTTAACCAAAACAGTAAAGCTTTTGTCAAGAGATATTATATGAAGAAATTTCTTGTTTAGCACAGACGAGCTAGTAACGAGCTTCAACTATGTTGTACAACAATAAGCGTAATAATATTACTCAAATTACTTTGTATGTGTAGATGTTTTATCATTGAATCCAGCTTAGTTTTAATTATTGTTGGTTATATTTATCAGTTTTAACAATGATGAAAGCAGTTTATAGAATTGAACTACCGGTTAACATTTAAAATAAACCATCTGTTTCAAAACCCCACTATGTTTAACATTTACAAGCGTTGCGCTGAACTATAAACAGTATCGAAATAAGAAGCAGGTCAGTGGCTCGGAGTTTACAATAACGGCAAAGTTATGACCGGCGTCTGGTGAATCGGTTACGCTACAAAGAATCACTATTTTGATTCCCGCGTGGGTTTGTTTGCACGCCTGCACGGCCCGACCACGAATGTTTACAACATCATCGACCTAGATAATAATGTTACACATCAATGTTGACATGTACAACGGTGGGTGTAGGCCATCGATGTATAATAACTCCCGATGTAGAGTATTATACATCGATGGTGTAGGCTGGACTCTACACGCCTTTTGGATTTGACTTGCCATCTTTAGAGACAAACTGAACAGATTATTTTCATTTACAGCACTTATTCTGTCATTCAAATAAGACGTTTGACTAACAATAATTAAAATATTTCCCTCTGATTGTAACACATTCCACTCATTCGCACACCCTACACGATTCTCTATACGCGTATAATAATAACTTATTTGTTGGCAATAGTAATATGTACATCTACGTAAAGGGACGGCATATATTCATCGCCATAGAGTTATGAATAAATAGATTTAACTCGACCCTTCCCACCACAAAAGCTACACACATTGTAGAGGTGAAGATACCGCAGCAACTGTCGGCCAACTAGTACTGGAAAATATCATTGACTTTACACCATAGTATAGTAATGTTTAAAAATCAAGTTCATCATGATCTGCTGTATTGGACATTGAGATTAATCATTCACCAACAACAGTAACTTTAATTATAGCAATTAGGAAGGATTGGACTTATTACTGCTGTCGGTAATGGACTCAAGCGTTTCCATTGCTGTCAGTTTATATCTAATTACAATATAAAGAAATACATCTCATTGTTTCGAATTCTTTCCCTTATTTTTTAATCTTACTGAAAGTTTTATTCGACTGTTTAAATTTTCTCAAAACACTTTCGTAGTAAAAAGTTGTCTAATTTTTTTAATAAAATCCTGGTAGTATTTTAAGAATCTAATGACACTGAAAGATAATGAAATAAAATAAAATTTCTTCTTTATTGAGGCGAACTTAGGACCTCACGGTCCTTTCTTACAGTTAACCTCTTAAAAGGTACAGTTTATAATAATTAATATATAAAAAGTTGCAGTTTCATTTGACAACTCTACAAAAATTGTTCTTCTAATTATTACCAAAAATATTTAAATTGATACCAATTTATGATACAATTTGACTTCTTCAAAATAGATGGTTCACCTCGAGATAGGATGATAATTGTTTATTGTTACACTTTGTAGAGATATTATTCTTTAAATGTCAAACTTTAGAGTAAATTTAACGGAATTCCAGATAGGTAGTGTTACTTTTTCACCCAAATATTTTTGTTATCGTCGTCAATATCCAACATTTTTTGGAGTGTTAAATAATGCAATTAAATGCTATTAACTTGAGATCTATAGTATTAAAAAAATATATTTAACATTCAACATGAATTTAATTGATAATCAGTTTTCAATAAATAGTTTATCATTCTTATGCACGAATTGTTAAATCGAAATCATATATTTCGACTGATATAAACAATAGCCCTAGTAAGTGTGTCAAGGCAGTTATGCTGACGGGGAGAATCGGCTGTTTAGCAATTCAAGGGGGTGGGGGGGTAGTTCGTGATCAGGGGGGGGGGGGTGGAGAAGATTTATCGTCAGTAATTTGTTGAGTCCGACTCAACGCCCCAAGCTGTTCAGTTGTTATGCCGTATTTGTTAATCATAGCCTGAATAATGCAAGAAGTTCTGTGCAAAGTTTTCAGGTCAAGGTTAAAGTCAAAAACAGAAATTAATAGTTTCTTCGATTTAGATTTAAATATATTTAAAGTTCACAAGTCAAATGTGTTGTTCTTTAATTGTAATACTGGGGATAAGAATTTTACAATACCTATGGTAAAGGAGTTTTGAAAAAGGAAAAATTTGGATTTCACAGCATTCCAGCTTATGAAATTACAACAGGGTTTCCTATGTCAGGATTCCTGCGTTCCGACTAAATCAGCTTTATAGAGACAAAAGAACGCGATTTTCATTCTAGAGACTACATAAATTGGGAAGATTTAGAAAAAGGTTCAAAAATGCCTTTTAAATGTTCTTATTATTACAAATTACGTAAAACATTTTTTATTGGGATGTATGGAAGTTTGTTTATAGTTTATTAGTACCACAGTATTGCAGTATTAACATAAAATTATGTTTTGCTCCTCCTAAGGTTTACTCATTTAACTATTAATTCCAGTTCATTAACAATATTTCGAAACTTAATTTTACACAGAAACAAATAATAAGCCTTTACAACAAATTTTAAAAGTTAATCCCCAAAACCGCCCAATAAAGGACAAAGTAGTGTACCGGCGGAATCGACTAAATTAACTAGAGCTTTCCTAAAACTTTGAAACAAAAAGTTAAATTAAGTTTGGGAATAAAGTTGTGCCATTAGTAACTTGGGACGTCTAAGATAACGTAGCAGGGTAGACGTAAGATAAAATTGAATAATTTATAATAGATAAGATACTAGATACAGATACTATTATTAGATATTATTAGATAAGATACTAACTTTACTCTCGTTTGTCATTGTGTGGCTTTTCGTGGGAGATGTCAAATACATAGATGAGTGTCCTTGTAACGAGATCTATCTCAGTTATATGATAGATGGATCTTCAACTTAAGAGTCTTCATCAGTGGTAACCATATTGGAATTTAGTCCCATAAGAGCAATGTTAACTTTGTAACAGAATTTCTAAAAAAACCTGTTGTGATAAAATAATGATTGAGGTGCTAAAATTAAGGATTAGTGGTCCTCAAGGGAGTGAGGATTTTAGTTTTGTTATTTTTCCTCCACAAGTTAATGATCATTAACTAAGCCTTTAATTGAATAATTTATTAAGAAAAGACAAAAACAAATCTTTGAAATATAATATCCTCATTCCCCAGTACTCGTTGAACATTAATTATACATTTTGAAAACAATAATGTCTTTATAAATAACACCGTCATGCATCTTCAAATGATGGTATGTTCTGTCAAATTTAAAGTTGCTCTTATGGGACTAAAACCCAATATGGCTACCAAGTAAAATTTAGAAAATTTGGCATGTCGAACTAACAAATAGTTATTAAAATGGCGGGATTTAACTCTGACCAAGTAATGCTAATTAATAATGCATTCTTGTGCAGTTTTAATTGTAATGGACAATATTGCTTATGGATGTAAAAGCGAGCTACGACAGTGTATTCAACTTAATATGTAAACCATAATTTAAATATACAGATTGTTTACATACACTTCTACATTCTCTCCTTCTCGTTGAGAGGAGGGAGATATGCAGAGCAGACGAGAGCAATCAACCAAGTGGGAGTGGGAGTGGGAGCCGAGGAGCGGATATTTAGACGAGGAGGAGCCAGCATACGACTCATAAATAATGGTTTACTACACAACACACCGCACAACGCACATACGGCGCGGGGGCCTTGCATCATATTGTGTCTGGGAATACTACACTCCACACGAGATCACTGCACGATCTGACGGTATCGTTATGTGTCTGAACGAAATTATCGTTACCACCAGATTTTGGGAAGAGGTACCAGTACCGAGAAGAGAAAAATGCTGTGACTGGCTATCGGAGAAAATACTGAAGCCAAGACCGAAACTTTTGAAGCGATCACGACGACATCCTCATCATGTTCCGGTGATAACAACGTGCAAATCAAACTAACGGACCACCGTTAACTGGATTAGCTACTAGCTTAGCAAAAGTCAATGATATCAGGTACTGTTAGCTATTGTTTAGAAGTAAATAGAACCCCTCATATCCGGCCACCACGGGACCAAGCCCCTAGCCGGATAGCGATTTGGCCGGATAAACCAACCAACAATGATAATGAAAATTATTGGGGACGCGGAAAGGTCGCCCCCGGAAACATCACCCCCCTACGTCATATTGACGTCAGAGACCGGGGGGTGATGTTTCCGGCCGCGGACACTCAATTTCAGTTGCAGCATGCACTCGTCGATATGACGAGTTATTTTTGAGTTTGCGTATTAATTAGATAATTATATTCACTTATCATATACAATTACCAGATTTTCTAATTAGAATTGATGCTAACCGGATACGTTAACTCCGATCGTTTTCAAAATGCACACCCCGGAAAGGTCCCCCCCTGCCATGATCTCCCCCGGTATACCTGCTGCAGGGCTTGGGCTCGTGACTCGAACCAGCTATTGTTCACAAGGGTAGATACTGTCCCATATTACCACCGCCCGACTGAACTCGTAAGAATGGGAAGGATTTGGTATTATTACGCAAATGTTGTGGATATTAAGATCAATACAAATTAACACTTTGATATTGTGCTTTCTCTAGACATTTCCCCTTAATTTTATACATCGAATGATGTATAAATTACATATAGTTTTTTTCCGTCAACGTATAAAATGTATTTGAAAAACGTGGAAATGAAATAAAATGTTTATAGTAATAGTGACAATTAAGTAAGGAATCAACTCGTATTAATATGAGCATGCTTCAACCACTCAACATCATAATACAGTCAGTACACACTTGACAAACATATTTTCACATTTCCTAATTCTTAAATTGTAAACATTGAGCAATAAATGCTGTATATACTTTTTATACATTTAAATAATTGTCTGGATTTTATGGTAAAATAAATGCATTGAGAATATTCCTGATTTGATATTGGTGAAGGACTCTTTCCCGTAAAAATTATTTAGAAAGTAAATATTGGTTAGTTTCTTCGGCAATAAACAGGAAAAAGCTCACACTGTTTACGTTTGCGTTGACAGAGAAGCAAGCAACAGTGTCACATTCACTTTATTTCATGATTTCACACTGCTGATATTAAATAACTAAATTGACATTAAAGTAGTACAGTTATTCCATGAACGGTCGCCCATTGTTTAAAAAGTTACACATTTAAATCTACCTGTAGTTCGCAGAATATTAATACGTATAACTTAAAAGTTTGCAAGAGAACATAATCCTAAGTATCCACTATTCTCAGAGTATTGATTTATGGAATTCGTCTGTAATTTGCAGACTATTAATTCGTAGAGTACAACTGTATTTATAGCGGGAAGTATTTTTTTGTAAAATAGCTTAGACTTCCCCACTTCAGGTATCCCTCCCAAGAATACCTGAGCCAAATACGTTTGTTTAACATAGTCAAGGAAAAGTTTAGTTAGTTATTTACTAAAGTCAGTTTCATATTTTTACCATAATTCGTACATTAACATAATTCATAATTATCAGTGTTATCTAGCCTATGTACATAATTAATTTGGAAGGGGTTAATTTGTGAACAGAACGCCTCATTGAGTTTTAAACAGATTTTGAAAGTGTTAATGTAATTTGTAAAAAGTATACTCTGAAGTTGCACTAACAATAAAATCAGCTCAAAACATGGTAGGGGATTTTCCCCAGTGTTTTCTAGAGACCTGCTACACCGGTTTACATTTTTATAATCCTCGAAATTTTGGTATATCGATATAGACTACACACATTCTACAAACATGACATAACTTTCATGGCATAAACTTATAGGCCTACTTACACAGATTTGATTTCAGACAAATCTTGATTTTACCCAAGGGTAGAAGTAGAGATGTATAGTTCAAATCTACAGATTTCCTGAATACGAAGATCCGTTACGGTAGGAAATAACAACATTTAAAATTGAAACAGTATGCGGGCAAACACCGACGATCAATATTTAGGTAAACTACTTGTAACATAAAAACGTCAATGACAGTTTGAAACCAGCTGTTAGTTTAAACAGCACTGAAACGACTTTAAATTATTAGCGTCGGCTGCTAGACTAAAAAAATTAAACTTAAAAAAATTAAATCATGGCATTGACATTCCCTGCCTTAGAAAATTATATTTATTTCAACACAAAATTCACGAAATCACGAAAGTGGTTGATTCAGAATCCTGAAATGAAAAAAAAAACTCTGTCACGTTTAAAAATATAATATATCACAATTAATTGCACACTCTAGTGGAAATCGATGAAACCCACCCATATGAATTCTTGCTTATCCGTTTACTTTTCCACACTTTGCATTTTTGTACATGCCAAGTCAAGTCTTAAAACATTACATTTAAAACAATTGTATTAAATCTTCCATAAATTACAAGAAACAGTGACTCATCCATTTTCCCCGATTCCGAATATTTGTGCGCAATCTTGGCGACTTATGTTCAGTCTCCGGCATTCTGGAGGTGTTCGCAATTCGGACACACCCGTTCCCATAGTCCGATTATGCTGGTTCACGAACTCGTTCTAATAAACTTAGGCTTACACGTTTGTAACATATCTCATCAAACTCGCAGCGTTGTTGCCCGAGTTACCGCGCTCACGGTCACATATACAGGGTGTATTTATAATGTCCCGCATGGGCTTGGCTTAATATTTTCAAAACGGCAATAGATAAATCAATAAGATTTGGTACATAGGTAAACACCACACCTAAAAACAACGTTTTAAAGACTGTCAGTTTTCTGTCATATAATGGGGACATCCCGCAAGGAGTCAGAAGGAAATCTTAAATAAGAGCATTGGTTGATATTTACAGATAACCGTAGGCATATTCTACAACTTAGTAAAACGTTATTTTTTGTATTAAAGCCATTTTTCATTTAGGACACAAATGATTTTTCTTTTTGCTTTCTTTATTTGTTGTGCTCCTGGTCTTTAATGTTTACCAGGTTTTTAATGATTTATTTGTTGCCAAAAACAATTTAAGAAAATATATTTAATTATTTACTTACATTATTTTTTACGTAGTTAAAATGACTAAATATTTGATTTGATAATTTGAAATATTATCAACATATTGTTCAACCTTTTCCCATATAAGAAGGTATCCAAACACTACCAAATAGGTAAAGGTACTACAGTAGCAAAATGTGTTTTATAAAAAGAAATAAAAATAAGAATAAGAAACGAAACACACAAATTTAAAGTGCGTAACACAAAAAATTTATCTTTATGCTTTTTTCTTCTTTTTGTGCTCTTGATTTTGATATATTTTATTGTTTTAAATTATATTGTAAATGAAGTTTGTACCGGTACTGTATAAATTCCTTGACACTTTGTAGAATATTAAATTAATTGTTATTCAGTTATATTTTTGTATTTTCTTTCCATTATTAAAATGTATAGGCCTAATAGACGATTTAGTACTCATTGCGTGTATTTCTTTGTTACAAAATCCTAAATTTGTGTTAGCGAATTTCCCCTATAGGGAATAAGCTATTACCGTAGTACTCATGGTAAGACCTGGACCCGGGACCGATTTACTTTTTCGTTTTGAGGTCCCTAGATGCCAAAAACACCATCCGTTCAAATTCATAAATTTGATGAAATTTGGTACAAGCGTGTAAACCTACGTTTATTCGAACGAGTTCGCGAACCAGCTTGATCGAACCAAGGGAACGGGGGTTTATGGGGTAAAAATTGAGTTTTCCCATTTTTGACACTAAAAACTTAAAATGTAGCAATTTCTTTATAAACCATTTTGTAGAGCTTAAAAGCAAATAATTTAGTATATTGAAGCGTTAATTATGCGCCTAATGGTTACGGAGAAAATTCCAAAAATCTGTAAATTTAAAATTTCCATGTTATACATACTTAGAATAAGTGAACTGTTGTAGTTTGCTTGTTTATATACATATTTTAATCAAATTTGGAAAATGCATTCATTTCATACTAAACTATTATCATTTTACAAAAAAAAAAAACAAAAAAAACACCTTTTTACCCTCCCTGTTGCAGCAAACCTAAGTACTCGTTAAACTTTGATGGTTCAAAACTGGACCCATCTGTTCCTGATCATTGGGCTTTAAATAAATGGTCCTGGCTAATGAAACAGCTGATCTTAGTCAGTAACAAAGCTACACAGATCATCTCACACCATTCTATACTCATATTTGGGTTAAAATACGCACCTAGGTGGCGTCCCCATATCAATTGATATTGATATTGATATATATCGAACCAATGTTATTTAAATAGGGAATAAATGTGATATTTTTACAGAGACATTTTAGCGTAAATCCAATCAGGCAAGTGGAAATTCGCTTAGTCTGCAGGTTTGCTGTGTCGGGGGTATTTTTAATTATAATTGGCACTTTGTGATACATTAATTGGAGTATATACGAATGTTACTATTGTTTAAGCGATGTAATACAAGTTTACAGCTCAACATTTCAAATTTTGATTACATATTAAAAATTTGAACTCACGTATATTTTCCCCTTAGTAATTATGAAACATAATTTTGCAAACTTCAGTAGCAAAAAGGTTTTCTAAACATATACATCTTATAACAAAACTAATTTATTGGTATATCAACACTGATTGCAAGTCCTCTTCTCGATTCAAAGTGATTCTGATATTTTGATTATACTTTCATTATATTTTGACTCTATTCCAGTGATATGAAACTAGCCTAGGCTGTTTCTGAATAAAGGTACTTTTTGGCATAACCTTTAGAATAGTATCATTTACATTTTTGTAATTACTAACAATTAATTATTTCGATAAGTTTAAGGGATTAATCCCCTAAAAGATATTATTATGTTTATTCTTATTTAATAATCTATTTCTAATTTTCAAATTATTAATTAAATCGGGGCCAAACCTAAAGCAATGCGATTCATTTTTAATACATTTAGAAATTATTCTATTTTTAGCAAATGTGTTGCTTAACAATTACCATAGGGTGTAAGGTAAGTTTACTGATGTTGATAAGTATAACTACCATTTAATGCAACAGAAAAAATGTATACTTTACGCATTATCGTTGGTTATGAATTAAGTATAAAAGAATCATTTTTTAAAGTCAATCTTTGCTCGCATTATTTAGTTGTCTTAGAAGTTCATACACATCTAAATCTACTGATTGATATTCCACCACAGCGTCTGCAATTTTCTTCTTTGGAAAAGCTGTTGTCCAAGCGACAATAATAATGAACGAGCGGCCGACCCTCAGAACAATGGACTGAGGAGGACGGGCAGCAGGTAGGCTGCCGAGCAGCTCAGCCCTACTAGGGGTAGCGTTTCAGGGGGGGACGATTCCGGGGTGTACATAGGGGATGCCTTGCCGGGGAAGACCTTTCCGTTTCTACTTGTTTGAATTAAAATTAATAACACAATTAGTTCATATCAACTAGATTTTCATAAATTACTCGTCAAGCCCTTGGGGGGGAACGATTCCGGTCGTGGACATATATTTTATACCAGCTGGTTGTCTGGTTTCGTGACGTCACGTTTAGCCTGAGGGGTGATGTTTCCGGGGGCGACCATTCCGGCGACCCAAATTATTCATACCTAATAATATTTAATCAATACATGCTGTCAAAAGTATAATTTAAGTCTATTCTAGGATTATTTTTTGAAGAATGAACATGTTTGTACAAATTAAAAAAATTATTTGTAGGCTAAAGTTGTTAAGGAATGAACGTACGAGTATTAAGATTTCAGGCAACAAAAACTATTAAATGATGGAGGTAAAAGTTACATTAAATCAGCCTTGAAGATTTTTAGGACCTTAAAAGTAAATACAATTCTACTCAACTTTCTTATCCATTTTGTGAAATAAAAATACAAAGATTAATTTCCTAAACCAGGGCCCCAAATGTTTAGAGGTTAGGCCTAGTTCAACTGAGTTTAGTGACACAGTAAAATGTATTGAAAGAAACAGATAAATAGTTCAGATAAATAGTTTAGCTCAAACAAGTCGCAAAGACTAGTGCTTGCATCTTAACGTCTGTAAGCTTTGAGAAAAACATTTTGATATTGGCTTCCTGGAAGTGGCCGGATAAACAGAAGACCGGAAAAACCAAGGCCGGATATCAGGGGTTCTACTGTATATATATAGATTTTCCGTTGATAACTTAAAATGCATGAGCGATTTAAGGACTTTTTCCGGTTATGAAATTGCACGTACCACTCAAGTTTTTCGGGGTATTCCGGACGAAAGGGAGCGTTATGTAATAAGAAAAGTTGATATTATTAATTTATTTTCAGGGTGACAAAATTTGACTTGGGGTTGGATTTGCTAAAAAATCAACAAGCCAAGTTTCATACCTGTCAGAATTCCCTGACAGAAAGATCCTTCCATAATTTCAAATTTACCTGTTCCCGATATCTGAATTTCAATCAAATTACACCCTTCAATTACACATTAATATAACAAATGTTAACGTTTGCAACTTCCTTTTTGGAAATTTTTTTTGTGCAATTAGTACCAGTTTCGAAACCCAGGCATCAGTTTTGGCCAGGAATCACTGTTTACTCTAAAAAGTGGTATGCTTCAAACTAATCACTACTTTATTTCATCATTTATTAAATTTGTAATATCATGACATTGCAGTTGTTCATAGAATACGAAATCCCTATAGCATTGTAGCAAACAAACTGTTATTTCCATTCAGTATTTAATTCATTTACCTCAAGCAGTACATGAATAAAAAATAAATACAAACTAAATCATTGAACCTGGACTCATCTACTAAACATAAATCAAATGACTAAAATATACCAAAATGTTAATAAACAAACCAAAGGGTTGAGAACCATAAATAAATCAATATTAAGACGAACTGAAACCAACAAAACCCAACAACGACCTGAGACAAATGAATGGATGGTTAGTAATACATAACTCAATGGAGCAATACTGACAGATCCAGACGGGCGTTAAATAATAGTTAACAGACATACAGAACCATTAGTGACTATACCACATCACATATATCATACTACATGTTACACACGTCATCAAATCATCACAATCATACATACGTCATCATATTTCAATCAAACCACATCCCCTGTGTTCAGACTATATTGTACTGTGTGTTGTAGTGTGTTGTCTAGAGACGTTTACATAACTATCATTGTACTACTAACAATAGTAACTTAAATGTGTTCATATGCAAAATTTCAGCAGTATGTTTTAATATTGAAAATTTTAAAAAACAAGAGGGATTAAATTTGCAATAACCAGTAATGAATATTTATAGCCTCTTTCGATGGTATGCCTTGTTGTATAAATTTCGAATTCCTTCCTTGGTGCGTTTGAATATTGTCCTTTCCAAGAACAATATAGGTTTGAGTTACATCTCTGTATTTACACGTTTTTAGTAATACATAAACTAAAATTGTAATCCTTTAAAATAGTTTCAATCTGCAAACGTGTGTATAGGCAAATCCTAAATCGAGGATATACTATAATAAGGGAATTAAAATAATATTACAACCCTTTTAAACATCTCGTCAGTGCTTTCGTGGAACTTTATTTAAGATAAAATTACATAAGTAACCATTTAAAAACATTTAGTAGGAAATACGTTATGTTATGCGATAACATTAAAGCAATCAATGGTAACTGAATCTACAGAATAATAAGCACTGGCATTTTTGTAGAATATTTTCACTATGAAAAAACAACTTGTAGGCTACATCAAAATGCAATCATGATATGACGTTTTTCCACAACAAGGAAAGAACATTAATTATATTTATTTCTCAAAATAGATTCAAACAAATGCAGATTATTTTATTTTCCAAGCTTCATCATAACTCATTTTAGATTGCAAACATCTTTCGCTTTAGGCATGCCTTTCCTTCATTCCTGCAAAATGCATTCTCTTAATCAAATACTCAACGGCAAATCTATTTCCTGGTAACACTAATGGGTTCTTCGTCAAAATCCTCGTTCAAGATCAAATAAAAACAATAATTAAAAACGTATACTTCTTGGTTCCAAACGAAATTACGAATTAAGAGGACATTTTAATTCGTAACAAAATACTGGGTATAAGAAAAAACGACGTAAATAATTCATTCTAAATGTACACTTGCTTGCTTGGTGAATTTAGCAGTGGAGAATAACATACAAGTGTGGTATGGAGAAGCCAAACGTTATTGCAACTTGTTTGCGCAAAATAGTGAGAAAAGGAAAGACCACATAGGGGGATGATGAACCACATAGGAACATTACTTGCTGCATAAAACACTCCGGTCCCTACAGAGGTTTACAAACCAAACCAGACACTGTTGTCAACTGTTTGATTCAAACTAACTCATTCATCCAAAATACAATGAAATTTCGTTAAGCACAATCATTTATGATTCGGTGCCTCTAAAATGGTAAATTAAAAATATTATATTAAAAGGCTTTAAGAGTATTAATCACACAAAATCACAAAAAAAGTTATTAGATTATGAGTTTAAAACGAAATAATTATTACATTAGTAGTTTTAACACGAATCAGTAAGAAACATTTACCACACTTCCATAAACACCGCCTAATGGTAATCCGTGCAAAATATGACACAAATATGGGTAGTGATGCCCACTTGTTGCACGGACTGGGATGCTACTCATGCTTACCTTGGGTTTGTTTGGGGACATAGGGAGCCAGCAGCCGCGTCCTCTTCTTCTCGTATCCTTTTTGTGTGATGTCCCCTGAAACGAAAATGGATTATTACAACATTGTAAAGATGTAAATTTTACTGGAATTATATGTACAAACATTATTAGAAAATCAAGAACAAGCGTGTTGAAGAAAAATATATTATAGGTTAACATGTTTTCACATAATTATACTAAGCCTCAATATGCACAACATACATATTGACATATATATATATTAACGTATATATATATATATATATATATATATATATTGACGTATATTAATTACATATACGCAAGACGTGCAGACGAATTCTATCACACAAGAAAAGAACGTTGGAGTTTCATAGTTCTTTACACTGATTAAAGAGATTTGTACGAATCTTACAAATTAAAACTCCATTACAAACACAATCAACAGTTGAGCGTAATGCTATCCCAGTTGTTAGCACCACGAAAACATCCATTACATGACATCATGGTGGATTTGATAGTTTTTTGTAAAGCGTGTAGAGATAATTTTTAAAACTATGTAACTGGAGTGTAAACTGACGAAAACACCTTTACGCCTACTCTGGAATCGTACACCACGTCTACTCCGCAAGCGGCTCCGTTGTACATGATAAAAGTGAAAGCGTGATAGCGACTGGTAGGAGGATGGTAGGTTGTGTGGGAGGACGAGCCGATGACCTTGAGACCAATGACCTTGGGTGGGCGATAACACGGTGACTCAGCCTCACCTGCGGGAGTGCAGGCACACCCGCCACCGCGGCCTTGACGACGACCTGTGCAAGGTGGCGAACGAAACGTCGCCAAGATGATGATGCTACACGTAGATCCTTCTTCATTCCTTATCTATACCCCACTGAAGTGTGGAATTGGCAAAATCTCGTAAAATTATTTAATAGAACACAACAAATTATCATTTGAAAATCTACGGTGAGGATAATACAATAGATTAAGGAGTAGACAAATATTGATTTCAGTATATCACACGGCTTAAATATTTTCTTCTTGATCACGGTCAAATTTACGTACCACATTTCAGCAAAACCAGTTTACAATTCGTGGTTTTTAACAACGAAAACACTCGGCGATTATGTATTGAAAAAAAAAAACAACAAATTATTGGCTGTTTAAGACAATCCAATGGTGAGGTTAAGTGATTTTGATCCTCACATTTTTTATATACGAAAGTACAAGTTTCTTTTAGACTTTGGGACTTCGTTGCAGGACACCTTTGCTGTATAATTTCTGTATGTTTAATTTATTCAATTTAAGGAATCCATTTTACTGTTTTCCATCCCACCGACTAACCAAAGATGTATCATTCAGGATTTAAACTTGGAACTCAACATTGCAGCTTGTATTTCGCTAATGCAAATGAGACGGCAAACTGCATTGATTAGCATATCTGACTACGGTGAATACCGCTCGAAGGACATTCTCTGACCTTTTGACCTCAGCTTCTTGTACAGAGGGGATAACTTTGACAGCAGCAGAATTGCCAACTATATTGTCACATTGGTGTTTCCGGTACAAATATATAGAAAAAAATTCACGAAGATTGATGCTACGTCATGTCATGTCAAGTATCACACAAACAGTGCAGTACAGTACAGTCTACAGACAAGACTGTACACCAATCGCAATCATGATGAGCTACGGAGGTGTGCAACGGACTGGAATGTGAATCAGTTGCCAAACCGATACAGCAAACTGGTCAATACTACATTGTACAGGAACCTCATTGTAAAGTTTTACCATTGACGTTGTATTAATAGTTGAAGGCTTTACCAAACTTTCGTAGGGGTAAATTAGCTAAGGGGTTTTATTTAACATGTTAAAACATTTACAAGTTATGGTTTTAAATTAATTAGGAAGAGCATACAACATAAGTAGACATATTATCTATTTGTGGAGTACTATCGACTTCGATTGCAAAGTTACCACCATTCAGTGGTCAGTGATTTGAAGGCCTTGATATGACGGTTAACGCTCGCAGTTTTCTACCTCTTCATCATCCCACACTCGCACTTCATTATCAAGGCGATCCTGCAATACACATCACGTTGTGGGGGGAGTTTTACATTTACATGGGATTCAACATTATATTTCCATTGATTTCAATTTAGACGAATTCAAATGTAAAAGAAAGTAATGAAATATTAATGAATTTTTGAATTGGAGGAGTATTAATACATAATAGATGGACAAAAAAAGGAGACCATTTTGGGAGTTTATTACAAAAGTACTTTTCTCATAGCACGGTGCTTATGACGATCTTCTTTTCACCCCTTACAAATTTAAACTTTTAAACTTGTGGTCGGACCAAAAAGAGTTACAATATAAAAAAGCCTAAGTGACGAGACACACTATTGAACTTAACACTTGATTTGCCCAAATCAATTGTTTTGTGTGCTAGTACGTTATATTGATTTTTCATTAATTAAGTTGAGAAATTGAAGGCCTTGAGCCACAAACCATAAGCGGTTGTTATAATTCGTTTAATGCTTGAGTAGAGTATATTAGACGTCGTAGACTGGTAAAAAGCACAGAGCTCCTTTTATTCTCTGCTCTGTGGTAAAGAGACCGTCAACTTGACGGCGCTACACAGGCAATACAGGTACACACACAACACTAGCCTTGTACCTAGATTGTATCCTCTGCTTTGAAGGCGCTCTCTCACTCAGCCTTTGGTCTGCTTCTACTTTACTCCTTTAGACGTCACAACGAAAAACATTCGGTACTTTTCTCCGCTAAATTACAACTATTGACTTTAGTAACCAACGTATGTATAGCAAAATAGTTTGTACCAACGTATTGTCAGTTAATGTTCTTCTTTGTTCATAATGGACTGTACATAATATTTTGGCTTAAGTAGTTTCATCACTTATTGATTTTCTAGTGATAACTATTTTTATTTCTTGGTTTTAAAAAAATTAAAGAATTGTAACTGCTACATCATCACGGCATGGCAACATTTACGTTATTCCAAAACCACGTCTCAAGTTTAATACTATTTTAACACAAGGGAAGATAAAAATATAAGAAACAAATTTTGGAAACAATTAGGTACACCCACAAATAACTGCCATAGAAAACAAAATAAAAATATTAAAATTCGTACAAGCGATTTCTTACTATTGTTAATAGAGGGCAATGAATAAAAATTTAAAGCATGGGGCTGAACAAAAAATAATAACCGTATACAAATCTGAAAAATGAGAACCTAAAATAGAAAAAAGGTTTGAAAGACTGATAAAATGGAGAATATATAAACAATTCATACTCTAATAGAAATCGACGTGAAAAATTAGAATAAGTTCAATACTGTAAACGGACCTCGTTTACTCAGCGTCTGCCACTATAGGAGCTCTTATAATACTGTAATGTAATTGGAATAACTCAACAATATAAGTGATTTTTAAATAGTCAGCAGATTTGTCTAAACATTGGGTTTATCAAATTCGAGATAATAATGACTCATTAAATCAAATTGTTACCAAATTATATTTTGTACCATTTAATGGTGGAGTTAGTGAGCAGATAATTTTGTGTCGTTTGTTACTTTCCTGAAAGTGCATTATTAGCCAGATAGCGTAGTTAAATATGTCTAAAACTACACGTTAGGGATATAATAACAATTCCTTAGTTCGTACAAAAACACACAACATTATGAGATTACCATTATCAACACGATACAAAGGCGGCTGTCACATAGGTGGAGCCCACCTGGTGATAGCAGATAACAGCTTTAGCACAGTTGACAACATTATCGCTATTTAATACTAATAAAGCTAAAAACACTCAATTGCATTTCACACATTTAGAGGTTAGTTTATCGAAATTTCACCTTCATTGGCGCATATGTTGTGGATACATTTATTGTTATTTCATCTCAGTTGTAGATATAGTGTTTCCTTATGTTTTACCTCTACCTTTAGGTATGAAATAAATGTGTAAGCTAATTTAAGTAGAAAAAGAACTGCATTACCAAAATGTGTTATATTATGTTTTAGATCTATTGGTGCCGAATCATGGAAGAGGATGCACCTGGAGATGTAGCAGTCTCCACAAAACACGTAGTTTAACCAAAGGGCAATTGAATAGTGTATAGACATATTTTAATTTAATGGTCAGTATATAATTATAGTCTGTTTTCAAAACATGTACGTACATGTATAATTTCATAATTACAAATAAAATGAAATATACGGAATAATACATATTTATTTGATCAAACGAGATGTTAAATTCATCAACCGTAATTTTCAGAGCTGCACTTTAGCACTTGTAATGGTTCAAAACATGTCTACGAGGAAAAGTAATTATGAAGGCGAACGTTATACTGAATGTAGTTGATTTTATTGCCATGTAAATTTTAAACTGTATAATTAATCACACTGGGATTACAAAAGTTTCGAATCCCATTTATTTTGAAAATTACATAAACCTTAACCACAAAGTAAAATTCTTGACTATGGATGCACTAGCGTTAGGGTTAAGCGCAATATAAAACCAACCCCCTCCAAACACCATCTCAGCTATAAGAAGTTAGCACATCACCCTTGCCCTAGTTTCCCGCCATTCTGCACAGTATGTCGCGCCATTACTCATCCCACAGCTGAGATATTCCAAGCATGTTCCGTCAAACACCCCAGATATCTCCGTGGCCATTTGTTTCCTTATTCCTACCCTTTCAAAACACCAATGTGAAGGTGGATAACGTCTCTGACATCTTCTATCGAACTGCGGGAGTGAAAAGCTATATTTTTCAGTTACGTGACATTATTTTTTAGATAACACAATGTGCATGCATTTCATAAAGATTCTTCAATGCAGTAAGACCGTTAGTTTTTTAGAGCATTTAAATTAAAATAAACTAAGTTTTTTTGCTGCGGCGGGGGTATTTTATTACTGTTTCCACAAAAACATATCAACACAAAAATATCATAAAACTCAAGATAACAGCCAGGGTTGAGACGGCAACGGGTATATGTAGAATCTAACTTATTTCATCAATGAATAATTTCTTTTATCAATGAATTATTCCAAATGAAATATTATTTCAGTATTAAATTAGATTAAATCAAATGTGTGGGATTGTGAAATGAAATGCATTTTTAAGATGAACATTAAACAAATATTCTATTAATTTAAGTGTTGTTACCTTTCTAAGAATACGCGGACAAGAGGCAACGTTGAAGTCATAGCAGGTTATTGGAGATTTTATCAACTCGAAATCATTGTCGCTTTTGAAAGCCAGCTCTTCGCTTCCTTTCCTCCTTTTATCTTCTGAGGAGACATTGCGTTTGTCTCAAATGTGCGTTTTTAGGGTTGGGTACTCTAGGGAGAGCTATTTGTTTAACATGTATTAGCAATGCATGGTACTAAACTATGCGCAGTACATAAACCGTTCAATACTGCATTTTGAATTGCATAAGCACATATTATGAGAGAATTATCACAAAATCTCTATGTAAAACACATGGGAAATTTAGTGTTTGAAGTTTGCATTGTTGCAGTTGCTAAGCGACTGTTTTAAAGTCTAGACTGTTTTAAAGTCCACAATTTCGAGTTGAAATAACCGAATTCTACAAATTTTCTAAGGGGTTTTTTTTTAAGAGCTCGGTAATCAAATAACCTTCATTAATTTTTAAAGCAAATATTGTAGAAATGTTCAATTAATTTATTAAACCCTAGAGAAAAACATTTTAATATTTTATTCTGGAAACCCAACATAGATGAGTACCTATATTTATCATATTCATTTTTTTTTTAGGAAATCGTGACGAAATACTACATGATACACAATATGTGGTGGTTATGACGTTATAACTCAGGAAGGTATATTGGGGTGAGTGTGTGTGTACAGTATACATCGAGTCCGTTGTCCAAACAATCATCACACTAAGGTCACTGACACCATTCAACTTGTAAAAGACAAATAATATGACAAGTGAAAGAGTTCTAAAAAAAGTGGAAAGAGAACTAAAACCCTCAACAGAAATTTTAAACTTAGAATATTTTAATCAATATTTTAGAGTTAATATTTTAAGTTAGTGCTGACATTACCATTGACATGTGATTGTTGGTTACAAAATTTTGCCGTAACAATAAAAATATTTTACGAAGGTGTTGAGAACTTTAGAGACAACCTTAATACTAAATATTATTGTTTTTGGTTCCTAGGCTATCTTTAAAAACTTAGAAGCATAAATAAGCTTTATGAATATTCAAGTAGATTTATACTTCTAACTAAGCTCTTGTCTTAAGCCTAGATTATTTTTTTTCTTTTCTGCTTGTGTCTAAAAACTTAAGAATACGATATTGGCATGGTCTCTGCCAATGGAAATAGTAAATAAACATTCAAAATGAATTCAAAACATTTTAAAAAGCGAGTGCGACCATTTATAGCCTCTTTATATGATTTCCATCTATGGAATCGACAAGAAGAGGCAAAGGGGAATAAAACTAAATTGTGTAACGGCGGGGCATTGGAATTGCAAATGAGGCTGGCAGAGCAGTTGCGTAAACTAATTGTTATCCTGGGAGCCGATAATAAATGTTGACAAACATTTTTAAACGCTTGCTTTGGCAAGAAAGATTACATCGAAAACCTTTATCTCACTTTTCACTAACCAAAAAAAGGACGATCCCTATAGTTCTTTATTAATAAAACACCAATGGTATTGATGGTTTTGGGATTGAACCATGATTTTTTAAATTAAAAGTGAGTACGATACTTGTTATTGAATTGAAAGTATCATTTATGAATTAGTTACTGTACCTATACCGGCCATGATTGATTATCAACCATGTCTCTGATTTTGTTTGAAGAATTACAAAAAAAAACAGAAAAGAAACCCAAGTTTCGGCGATATTTATACATACTAGTGTCCGTGTTGCTCGTATTCGAGCAATTTCCAAGTATTAGAGGCGTTATTTTAAAAGGAATAACGTTCATAATTTCTGATGACTTTAAAAGATTCGACCCAAAGATTATGGAAATATTCAAAATTTACATAACAGAATATATCAATTTATCCAGGCTCTCTCGCTTTTTTTCCCTTGTAATATTTACGCCAACCCGAATTTAAATAGTAAATATGTGACTGTTTAAAATTAACATGTGTTCTTCTTCTCACTTTTAATTTCTGACAACAGCTGGAGTTGCATAACAATTTGTGTTTCCTGTGTTAATCTTATGGAGAAATACGAAACTTGAAAGGGCCCCGGCCCTCTGATTATTTCCCTAAAAAGAAAGTTTCCTGCACAACTTCACGTTACGCTCTTTCCATGACACCAAAAACATGTCAATCGGTTCAGTAGTTTCGGAGGAGCAATTGTCACAAAAAACATGCTTGCGTATTAAATACGTAATTGATGGTACTTTGTATGTAACACCAAACCAGTTCATATTTATATTGTTGCACCAACAACCGGTGAAAATAAGAGACACGTACAGGTCCATAATATAGTCAACCCCGTAAAAACCAACAGTAACATGCGGACGCTGAGCGGGCGTCTCTTCCTGTGTATCTGTATCAAACAATAGACCGATACACAAACAATATTGATATCGATGTATTCTTTTGTGTCGCAATTTCTAAAGGCCGTAGGATCAGATTTACAAGATGTATAGTCAACGAATAAAACTTTAATAAATTGCATTGTGTGCTTTATTCTAGCTCTATTGGACTTTCGAGTTGGTTTGACTCTTAATACGACTTTTTGTTATGTCTCAATCATACATAAATAAATTGATAGATTGATTTGGCATAGTTGACGATACCTGTTTTTTTTTTAAATCATGTGTTACACTTGAAATAAGGGTCCTCATTTCTTAAATGTGTATACTTATTAAATGAATAAATTCTTTAAGTTAATTTTGTACTAAACCTAGGTCTACATTACCACATGTTAGTGTATGGTGCCTATAACAATAAGGTGGTTTATTAGTAGTAAGGCACGAGTAAAGCTGTTACAAATATTTGTAAAATAATTTCGGCATAGAAGCGATTATAAAATGCTATTTGTTGGATCGCGGATTGTAATCATACAAAAATAAAAATAGCAATGTAATAATTACGTCAGACACAAAAAAATATGAATATTGTCAGTGATTTAGCTAGCGATACCCTAATAGTAGTAAAAAATACTCAGATTAGTTCTATAAAAATTAACATAACTACGCCCGGATGAATTTTCATCGTAAAATACCAATACCTAGAATTAGAATTAGTAATTGAAGGATTTTAATCTATAAATACATTGGTGTCAAAACGAAGGGGGAAATATTTGTCAATATTTACTTGACGATACAGGATTATTAATATTCAATTAATAACTAATTATTCACATATACATTGAGTACGGAATTGCGTCGTCAAATATACATCGCTGGGTATCTGAGTGGTTATAGTGCTGCCCTGGGACATTCAAGGACATCTTGGTCTAGTTTCAAACTAGCAAAATGTTTCTACTATGCTCAGAATTGAACCAGCAAACTCGTGATAGCAAGGTAAGTCCTACAATGAAAATATAAGTTTGTATTGTTTAGGTAGAGTAGTTATGCCCAGTCTAACTTCGGAGGGCCGACACAAGGACATAATGTAGCGGCAGTAGGGAGACTGGAGAGCGATATATCCCTGTCCAACACACAACAGCACACTGGTCCGAGGGAACTGAACGCGCAAATGACTCGGAAGTGAACGAATCAGTCAACTGATCAGCTCCGGAGATTGATTCACTACTAATGGCCACATACATTGATTTTACTGGACAACAGAGATTACAAGTATACTGTTCTCTAGAATAAATGTTTAGGTCAGGTTTGAACATCCACTTAATGTATAGTGGTTTAAATTACCTTGTTACTGTCCAAAACGATCCTTTGTAGTTCGTTTTGGATCGTTTTGGACAGTAACAAGGTAATTTAAACCACTATACATTAATTCAGACGATCCAGAGAACACACCATCATGACATCCACTAAATACTTTGTGACTATGTGATTCAATAAATACTTTTCAACATTGGGCATAGGAGAATATTTTCTTGCTTATAGTACGCCCCTCTCTCACAGAGAAAAAAAGAAAGGAAAATAAATCAGTATAAAATGTAAATATCGATGATTAAGGTAATTAAGAATTTTAGGCGAAATATTTTGACTGCACTAAACAGCGATTTCATTGGGTATATATTATAGTCAATGATTTCAGTCTTTACAAGAAACCTACTGCTTAACTTTGTAAAAAGCACATCTAAAACGTTTACAGAAACTTTTCCAAGAGACTCAAAATTGTTGAAATAATTAATTATAATTATTTTTTTTTATAATATTGCCACTTTCACCGAGTAAACGCAAAACATTAAATCCTTTTTGAATGCTAGTTTATGCCAACAGTGTAAGAACACTAAACAGAGCATGCTATTAGAGTACTATTATTGAAATAGCAATGTCCGAGAGTTCATATGTACTTAAGTATTCGATCGCGCCTAAGACCATCTACACAACCCGTTACAATAGCAAAACCCAACTTTACTTAATGTAATTAGAATCCAAGTACCATCGGCAAACGGTCAACGACACTGCAAATTTATCTACACTGGAAATAAAATACAAAAACGAAAGAAAATTTATTAACCAACACTAACTTAATGATTCTGCAGTGACCACTGTTTAATCGACGAATTAAAAAGTGTAATATAATACAGTGTTTTTGAACTTATGAAATTGCATATAGTAGACGTGCACATCTCTTATCCAATAGTTTCGTTTTCATAAAGCAGTTGATAATTAATTTCAAAATTTAGTAATGGATTGCTCTGTAATGGGGTATGGAAAATGTTCCTTTCTCAGAAGACTCGGTGGATTGTATTGGCCAAAAGAAACAATACGCAGTTTATATGACAGGATTATGAACTACAAGCATGTAAAGTCTAGAATTTAATTTCCCTAGTAATAATTTGTTAAATTTTATGATTAGGAAAAATGAGTATGTCTGATATTCCAACACATCACAATGATATACGATGAAAGCTTTGGCGTATTGATGCAACAATCCGCCATTAACACAGCAAACATAGTGTTTCTCGTAGTAGAGATCCGTGTCACTTGTAGCACGATGTTATATAACTGACAATCGAGATTTATATGAAATATTTCACCATACAAGTACATTATATAACTGTTTATATTGTAAACTAAAGTCTGCTGAAGCTGAACACCGAGTCAGTATCTACTCGAGTAATACTCATACTAGCATGAAACAGGTTTTGTGTTTCTAATAATAAGTTAACACACTGTTTATCGTCGAGGATTTCAAAGACGAATTGAGTCATTTCCAAAACTATCGCTGCATAAACTGTCCAAGTGGAGTTATATATTTCTCTGCTCAAAACTATAAATTTTTCCAAGATGAGAGTTGAATATCTTAGTTGCAGCTACTGCAATGGATTGGGTATGTTTCTTCAGGATACACACTTCACAGTATCACGAAATTCTATTAGTGAATCAATAGTCTCGGATGTATATTAGTGTGGTTACAGAATGAATTTCGATTTCAAGCAACAACATTAAAGGTATGTGGTGGTTAATTAAAAATTAAGTAGTACCTTAGTTTATGTACAAGATTTGTAAATACACGATAATTTTCAAATAATTAATTACAAAAGTATTTACATAGAGTTACAAAAATATATACATAAAGTATGTTGGACATGGATTGACTTTGGTATTATTTGGATTAAACTAGACTTTTCCTTCGTGCTTTGACTACACCGTGTGTGTTGTCCCACTATCTATCGTCATGACTAGCGGAGAAGAGCAGTCCATAAACTTAAATTGAAATAGTTTATCCTTCCCAATTACGAACAGTAAAAACACAGTATATTAAACACAATAACATTTCAGAAATGGGTTTGTTTTTTTCACCTTAATGAAATGCTACGATGTATGTCATATTAAATTGGCGAATAGTAAAAACCAATAAATCACCAACAACAAGTTCCCAACATGCGGTCCTGTAGTTTACGCAACATGTTGTGTTAATTAATGCGGCCGTAACACAACAGCTGCCGGTCCCAAATACGGGCAATGTCTGTGGGAACTCAACACTACAACGATCAGTCCATAGATAGGTGATACAATGTATATACATACCTGGGGATACACTAACTGATCACTACACTACACTGTACTGGACTGGACTGGACTCAAAACACCGGAACTGCTCTGCACGTCCGGTCTGAGTATGGTCATCGCTGTATGGTGAAGGTCGTAGCTTCCGTTTGTCCGACGTGAGGATCATTTGGCTAACGACCTTGCTAAGTACTATAGGTCATTATGATGGTTACTGATAACGACTGTAATATTGTGGTACACTACGGTTAGAAAATAAACACAATATAATGTTTCAGGCGCACTGACGGAGAAGACGAATCTTATGGATGAAGTAATCAAATGAGGTGTAGATACTATAAAGTGTTGTTTTCTTAGATTTACTGCTAATCTGTTATGCAGATTTTATATAATTGACCATAGTAATCCATCTTCCAAAGTTTAAAGGGAGGATGCGTTCCAAAATTGTACAATCTGAATTGTTCATATAAATTTGTTCGCTTTGATACGGCTTCGCGTTTACCTACATAGTACAACAGTGCACAGTTTACTTTTGTTATAACAAATTAACTAAACCCAGAAGTCCTGGTTTTATTTGGCTAAAATGAAAAGTACTGGATAAACCAGTTGATATTGGTGAGTAACAATACAGTATCATACAATAATGCAATATGTAATTTGATGGTGATTTGAGTTTTTAAAGTTCAGTTGGATTATTATACCTTCTATTAAAGTTTTTTTTTTTTTTTTGAAAAATTCGACGATATCCAATACAAATCTTCACTGAGGTTGTGGAGTTGGTACAGTAGTAATGTACGGTACAGCAGCGCTCGGGGCGACCGCACTTCTAAACCCGGTAAATGTACCATTGTAATGCAATATTAGCACGACCACTGGTTATGTATACAAATGGATCTGACCACCATTAAGCCACAGACCACTGCTTTCCTCCTCCTCAACCTGTGGATATTGCATCAAGTTGGTGAAAATATTGTCTCAAGTAGCAAAGAAAATTAGTACTTAAACAGTAGGAATACGATTACAATTTCGTACATTTCATTTGTAGTCTGTCAACTGTTTCTACACTATAAATTAAAATTACTATAAACTTATTTTCACACAAGATAAATACCTAATGCAATTTAATAAACGTGCAAATAAAGATTTCAAACAAGAATAAAAACCTTAACAATTCAACATGTGCCATATAAAACGAGTAAATTTAAAGTAAATACTGAGCAAATAAACACGAGTTTGTCAGAGGTAAAAGGACAAAAAAAATATTCGAAGACGTTCCATTAATAGTAAGTTTATAGTCATAAACGAAATATCATCCGTCGTTTAATAGTACGGAATAAAGTGAAAAAATTATTCTAGACACGAACAAGGATAACGAAATCTTTTTTGTGACGGCAAATTTTAAGCAGCATTTAACGACTTACTTTCAGATTTTGAAATCGCTACGTTGAGGAAAGTAAACAAAAAACCGTCTGGGAAAAACCCAAGAACGATTAATTTGAAATGTAACAAATCGCCCATCGTCGAAATCCTTTGTAAATAAGAGGCTTTCGAAATGGAACAAGTGTTGCATCACTGGTACTTAAAAATTAAAAGATGCAACAAAGACTTTAGAATCACTTTCTCTGATGATGTAAACAAACAGGTGAAAAAGAAGCTCTCCAGAGCAGATGTTGGTCACCTGGACGTTGGCTATGAGGAAGTCGTTAGGGCAACTCGACGCTTGCATCCTACACTTAGCGACCAACCACTCAATGTATAATCTGAATCTGTAATCGACGACTTAACATACATTACGAACCAGTAACACCAGAAACCTGAGTCCATCGCGTTAACACGACATTTAGTCCGGGTAATCGTTGTTCTCTCAAGATACAAACGGTAGTGTTATGAATGCTCCACTGTTGAGCAGCATTCGATGATGTTTTCAGCTTGAATTTAATATCACTCTATATGAATATCGATATAAAATGTAAAAATTGAGCATGATGTTACCATATGTTGAATGTGGTAATGAAACCACGAATTTGCTATCGTACTTCTCTACATTACTACTGTACATCACTCTACATTAATAATATCAGTAACTGTAAGATTAGATCTCCCAAAATAAATATATCACTAAAAATACCAAGGAACTAAAGTATATGTAATTTACAGTTGTATTTCTTCTGACTAACAACTACATATTTCAAAATTTAAAAAAATCATGTGGACCCCACAGTTAAAAATATAAATTTGTATTCATCGATAAAACTAAGAAAAATAGAAAATATAAGTTAACAAAACAATGGCGTGAAAGAATTATTGCCGATGATTGTACGACTGCGATACTGCCAACCAAACATTATTGTATTATACTACTTACAGCATTTTATCATAGGACTTTGGTCAAGTTAGGCAATATAGCCTATTATTTTCATCATGATAAATTACCTAAAACAAGTTACAAAACTGTCTTCCTAAACAAAAAAGTAGAAGGGTCCTAGATACTAAGACCCCAAACAACTTAATTTTATAAAACAACATTATTAGGTTGTTATAAAACATTAGTTACTTCAAACGATCCGTCTAAAACTTATGTACATAAACTAAGATTTGTTCAATAATTCCCTATAAAATCTTGATTGTTTAAGATATCATATCTACAAGTAGCACGGAACTCCACAACGAGAAACATTGCTGTGTTACCGTGCTGAGACCGTTTCGTGCAGATTGTTGCATCGATACATCACGGGTTTCACCATTTATCATTGTGATGGATTGTGTGATGCATTTAATTTTTTCTTGATCAAAAAAATGTAAAGGACATTGGTCTTCAAATGAATTATATCGAGTCCAATCATCGATGCTATTTCTGTGAATGAAAGTACTATCTCTATTTGTTTGCAATAATGGACCAACCATTGCCTTCTTGACATAAATGTAGCGAGAAGTTCAAAAACGTTACAGAGAAGGAAATGATGCAAAACAGCTGATTGGTCATATGGAGGGTAGACATCTGCAGCTCTGTTAGTAACATCAACCGGTTTACGAGAAACTGTTTCATAACTCGCAGAATCGAGAGAATCGCATTTTGTAATCTGCGATCAATTTTTACGATAATCCGAAATACTTTGACGCGCGAGCATAACTCGTATAAGTGTGATTGCTCATCAGAAAATCATAGCCTATACCAATTTAACGCAGGGAACACCAAGTTTATTTACATTGTTTTTTATTGATCTCTAGCTGATCATGCACAAAAACATACCTAACTCTCCAAAGTAGCAAATAACCAATAGGCCGAAGCTCTCGCCAATAAAAATATAACTGGGTGTTTAAAATTTTACTTTTATTGTGTCCAAAATA
Source organism: Macrosteles quadrilineatus (assembly GCF_028750875.1). Classification (NCBI taxonomy): domain Eukaryota; kingdom Metazoa; phylum Arthropoda; class Insecta; order Hemiptera; family Cicadellidae; genus Macrosteles; species Macrosteles quadrilineatus. The sequence goes on along the minus strand of NW_026542598.1, from coordinate 14,707,441 downwards.
TGTAAACCTTTTGTGATGCAATTGAACTGATAAACTACGTATGATATCGAACTATACAGGGTGATTGATATAAGTGTGCCAGCCGTTTTATTCTAAAACTATAAGAGATATCAAAAAAGGTTAAATGGTAAGTGCCTAGGATTTTTTATTTCAAAACTTTTAGTCAGTCGAAAAAATTGTTTTAGCCGCCATTTTTCCAATGTGGCCGCCAACTTTGATTTTTCTTACGGAACACCCTGTATTTTATGATGTATTCCGGTAGAAAATGTAATTTTAAGACGATTTTATTCTTGTAACTTTTTTTCATAAACCTAACCGTTTCAAAGATAATAATGTTTAAAGTTTTAAAAATTCGGCATAAGAAAGAGTTTCGATAAAGGCCTAAGCAAGCATGCCCCAGCTGTTTTATTCAAAAACTATTTAAAATTTCACAACTTTAACCATTATTATCTTGGAAACAGTTAGGTTTATGAAAAACATCACAAGAATAAAATCGTTTTAAAATTACATTGTCTACCGAAATACATCATGAAATAGGCCTACAGGGTGTTCCATAGGAAAAATCTAAGTTGGCGGCCATATTGGAAAAATGGCGGCTAAAATAATTTTTTCGACTTGACTAAAATTTTTGAAATAAAAAATCCTAGGCACTTACCGTTTAACTTTTTTTATATCTCTTATAGTTTTAGAATAAAACGGCTGGCACACTTATATCAATCACCCTGTATACGCATTTATTACCGTAACCGTAGAACCTTAATGTTTCACAAAGTAACGTGTTGTTATTTTATATGAGAAGAAGAAAGGTTGGCGAAACGAGCAGAGAAAAGAGGATGAAATAAGGGGGTCTGACAAGAATGGTTAATAGTCTCACATTCTCAACGGCTCATTTCAGGACAGGATATATATTTTGACAATTTGTTAAGTTTAGGTCAATATATTCCCGTATAATACAGGATGTTCACATTACTTCAGGCTATATACCTATGTTTTGGCATTATCACATGGATAAAATCCTTCATCGCCTGATGATGGCCCTACAGCTGGGCTGAAACCGGTCGCCGCTCATCGGTGACATTTGATCACATTGACGGATTAAAGGTATTTTAACCTCTAGATTAATTTAGGATAAAATCCATTGGTGATTCGGCGGGATTTGAACCTGGGACCTCTGGAACCGAAGTCCCGCGTTTAAATGACCAAAGAAAACCAGCTAACACATTGTAAACTCAATTAATAAATATGGTACAACTGACAACACTTTCTTCCGGCTATCCCAAGGTGTACGGTTAGTAGTTGATATAGCTTTAGAAGTTACGCTAATTTCTCTACATAATAAACTTAATGTTATCAAACATTTTAATAATAACAGCAAACCTAACCTGCGCTTGGCATAGGTCCATCGTGGTTGCGCCGGTTGCACGCTGCGCGCATTGAGCGTGGCGCATTGACGCAATGCAGGACCAGTGGTTGCGCAACAGGAAGACAAGGCATCACAAATCGCTGTCCCCAAACACACACGACACATAGCACACTATAATGGGTGAAGGACACACAGGGGGCGGGGCGGTCAACTGATATAGTAAAGGTTACCACTATTGCGCTGACATTGCTCAATATAGCTCGACCTTACAATAACATTAAACGTTGTTTATGTCGCATATAACGTAACAGCTGGAGACAACAATTGCATTGCAATACTCGAGTATAAGCAGAGATATAAAGAACCGAGAAACTAATTTTATCTAAAAGACCCACTAAAGTGGCACTATTGAAGATCCGTATAGTAATTCATAATCAGCACAGTCACAGACTAAAGCACAGTTAACGGTGACAAAAACGAAAAGTTACGATGCAAGCGCAATGTGTGGGTTGAGCAGATTAGTTCAATTAACACTTGTTTTAGATAAATTGCAAAACGACATGGTGAAAATGGCAGAATATTTCTCATATATTTCGGCACTCAAAATAAATCCTAATCAATTAATCTTAGTACACAACTACACTGGCTTTAATCACTGCAGTTTAACCCCAATCCCCCTAAAGCAACGGATAGTGCTTTATTGCATTAATTTTTCAATTTTATCCGCTGTCCAAACTAGTTTACAGCTTGACTAGTTTTAATAGATTAAATTGAAGTTTGTCAACTTAATCCATTGCTCCCATTAGTGTTTTTATAATACAATCTAAAATGAATGTGTGAATCTTATCGAATTTGTTGAATATATTTATTTATTAAAAATTGATAAACGAATATATACAATCTTCATGAAAAAAGATTCTCTTCCAACTTACATGTTTCTGGTTTTGTTTCAATGTGTTGTAATAAATTGTATGCAATGGTTTCTGTAAGTAGTTTGGGTGTACACAATCTGTGTAAACGAAATGTTGTACTGTAGATGTTTAAAATTAAAAAAATTGTTTTGTAAAAGTGTTAAATGCCACAGAGACGAAACTCGTTATTAACAACCAAACAGAAACATTAGTAGACAGTTTTATGAAAATAGGGTTTAGGAGTAGGGGAGATATATATTGGCAGATAAAACGATATATTTGAAAAAAATCCATCTAGGATGAGAACGAGCATATAACGTGATAATTAAAGTGCATGTAACTAAAAATATAATCAACAATAAAAAGTAAATCACATTATTATTTGAAAATAAAAACAGACTTAAATTTACGACTAGAAAGAAACTTTAGTTTCGGAACTGCGTAATGGTCCTGGGAGGGCGATGAGACCAACTTTACCGCAGCTCTGGATGTTATACAATAACTATTGTATTTGAATTGAAGGGTTGCTTTTGCTTATATGAATACAACGGGAGAAGTGGCAGATCTTGGGTCAGTCGTGTAACTGAAGCTTAAACTCAGATAAGAAATCATAAACCCAACGATTGTCCTTCACATTTCTAGAGATTGGCTTGGCTCGACAACCCGAACTGTCAACTTGGATTAAAAAGTGATGAGTAGAGTCAGCTTTTCACAATTAGGACCGATTACTACTGTTAATAATTTTAGCTCTTTGGTATATTTCAAAGAATAGATACACACCTACTGGCCAATGATTCGTTGAATTACCCATGGTTGGTGACCAATACAGCACTGAAGATGTAAAACAGAAGAACATAGGTACATAGGAAATAAGAGATTAGTGAATACACGCTAATCGTAAAATCAGGTGATTAAGCGAGCGGGAATTTTGCTTAGAATTTCCCGCTCTAGAGCGGAAATGAGCTATTTTGCGTACTGTTGTATGAATGGAAATATCTAGACAGTGGTGGGAAAAATTTACAGTAGACTCTCTCTTATCCAGATACCTTTTAACCGGACATCGGATTAACCGGACTACACTCGGCGGAAATGACATCTGTTTAACCGGACAATTTTTATCAGCACATTGGTTTAACCGGACTAGATCGGCAGGAAGCGGGCAGTACTGAAACGACTGTTTTCGTGGGAAAGATTTGAGACCAGTGACCACGTGTCTAAATACAATGCTCTCCTAAATTTAAGTCGAATATCACAGTAAACAGTCAGTTTTAAAGAGTTTTTGGGGACGTCGGTTTAACCGGAAAACCCGTTATCCGGACTGGCTTCGGTCCCGAGGAGTCCGGATAAGAGGAAGTCTACTGTATTGAAATTTCGGATTTCTTTAAAGTAAAAAATATTGGTGTTGTAATTGACGAATACGTTTCGGGTATTATCTTTAGATAATTTCACACACAGTGCAGTTTGATATCACCACAACAATACATTTGCCAAGTCTGGTAGCAAAAGTTAAAAGAAAGCTGTAGCAAAAGTCGCAACCAATGTGAATTTTAGGAAAATTCTATCACTGTGAGTCTTATAATCATTTCGGATTTCCGAGTCATTTCTGAATATTGAATTCTCTACCTTTTACCTTTTACCTTTTACCTAGGTCCTCTTGTCCATAGTCGTTGAGACCAGGGAATCGTCAAAAATTCTTGTTTTTTCCGGAAAAAACCAGTTTGGGATACAGCGTATATCTACAGTCAGATGGACTGGACAGAAGCCAAGCTGTCTCTGTCACCATCGCAGCTAAAGATATCCAGCCAGGCTGATGACCTCTGATGTGTTTATAAACACTAGAGCGGTCTAGTGATAACACTGCGACTCAGGAATCCGCTCTTCTCACACTATAGGCGCCTTAAAATAAAAAAAAAAATAGCAAAACCTAGAAATAATTGGAACACAGATAAAACCATTGTTAATCGATAGTGAAAGGTATTGTGAATAACATATCAAAAGTCTCCAAAAATATCTTTGGTGGAACACCACCTTTTATCCAAAATGGCGGCCAAATCCGGTAGTTTTTTGCTTTTTATTGAAATTCTGACTTTCCAGTCAATATTGGTGAAAAGTCGTAAATACATTTTATTTTCCTCCTGAAATTACCTTTAAAATAATACCAAATACATGTACCTACAACCAAAAATAAACCCTGTAGAAATATTAAAATATTTCAAATAATAATATTTTTTTATAAATTAACGTAATAGTCCAAGCAAACTAAAATTTCTGACATAGGGTTCGTGTAAAAATTGCAAGTAAATGTGTTATGGTTTTATTTTTATTGTTGGGTGTGCAGAGTGACATACTAAAAGTTGCCAAAAACCAGTCCTCGGGAAACCCGTGAAATAATGATAAAAGATGGCGGCTTTTCCCAACATTGGACAAATTTTGAAAAAGATGCAACATGCTTTTTTGCAAATTGTTTCGAGATATTAAGTTAGGACCACCACCAATATTTATTGGGTAGTCAGTACTTCATTTCGATAGGGAACGCGTTTTTGGCCACCATATTGGATCCACCATATTGGATATAATATTTTTTAATGTAATTATAGTATTGTGACACATCATTATGAACTAGATTTCTACGCTGATTTCAAAGCTTAAATCCGTTTTTAAATAAGTTTTTTCGTTTCTTAAGATATATTAAAACAAAAACTCTCCCCTATACATTACTTATGGACGTATCGTACTTTGAAAATGTGTTTAGATTATTTTCATCCAGGTCTTATTAATGCTTGCAGTTCGTTCTAGCCTTAAAATATTCAGTGATCTAAGAGTATTTTTCTCCAGGTCTTATTGATGCTTGCAGTTCGTTATAGCCTTAAAATATTCAGTGATGTAAGAGCTTTAATTTTAGCTATTTATAGTTAAAACAGAATATTTGGAGACGAGGTAAAAACCCCAACACAATATTAAATTACCCTTTATTTAAATCAGTTTTTGTTAAAAGATTTATATCTCGGGTTGTTAATATGTCAACAAGTTTGTTCTGGTATCAAAGTACTCACATATACCATTTTTTTTTCATCACCCCTCTTTTGGCAATTACACTTACTGCCACAACCAGAATGACGTTTTCAGTGGATGAGCTTTAATAGAGAAGGTAGTGCTGGTATAAAGGGCATATGCAGCATCAGTCAAACACCAACCCCAATCTGTTGGTTCTGCTGGTGAACTATTTCCACGCCATACTTGAACCTGATGGTACACCCTTAGGCTGTGGTAGTTTTCAATGTGTGTTTAGATTGTCAAAGTACGAAACGTCCATAAGCAATGTGTGGGGGAGAATGTTCGTTTGTTATGTCTTAAAATAGAAAATAGCTATTTAATACCCCCGTCGCAGCAAACCTGCATACTAAGCGAATTTCCATTTACCCGGCTTGATTTCTACTAAAATATTCCCTAAAAATTTACAGATTTATATCCTATTTAAATAACATTAATTTTAGTGAGTAGTTAGGTTTGCTGCTACGGGGAAGATGTTGAGATGTGTTTTTTCAATTGAAATATTGATAGCTTAGTATGAAATAAGCCAAATTGCCAAATTTGATTACTTAAAATATATCCATAAACAAGCAAACTAGAACAGTTTATTTATTCTCCATAAGAAAAACATGGGAATTTTAAATTTACAATTTTTTGAATTTTCTCCGTAGTCAATGAACATTCAAAAAAACTTCAATATACTAAATTATTTGTTTTTTTAAGCTCATCAAAATGGTCTAGAGAGAAATTTAGAAATTTAAAGTTTTTAGGGGCAAAAATGAGAAAAACCCATTTTTACCCCATAAAACCCCCCATAAACCCCTGATCCCATGGTCCGATTATGCTGGTTCGCGAACTCGTTCGAATAAATGTAGGTTTACACGTTTGTACCAAATTTCATCGAAATCGGGTCAATTTTGCTCGAGTTATCGCGCTAACGGACACATATATAAATATATATATATATATATATATAAATATATATAAATATATATATATATATATGAATTTGAACGGATGGTGTTCCTCTGGGGACCTCAAAACGAAAAAGTAAATCGGTCCCGGGTCAAGGTCCTACCATGAGACCTACGGTAATAGCTTATTCCCTATATGGGAAATTCGCTAAAAACGGATTTCAGAATTGAAATCAGCGTAAAAATCTAGTTCATAATGATGTGTCACAACACTATAATTACATTAAATAATATTGATATCCAATATGGAAGATCCAAGATGGCGGCCCTAAAAGCATCCCCTATCGAAATTAATTACGGACCATTCAATAAATATCGGCGGTGGTCCCAAGTCAATATCTCGAAAATTGTGCAAAAAAGCATTCGGTATCTCTTTTTGCAAAATTTCTCCAATATTGGGAAAAGCCGCCATTTTATATAATTAATTTAGGGGTTTCCCGTGGACTGATTTTTTGCAACTTTTGATATGTCACTCTACGCACCACAAAAATAAAAATAAAACCATAAAACGTTTACTTGCAAATGTTTATACGATACCTGTGTCTGTTTTATTAGTTTGCTTGGACTATTACATTAATTTATTGGAAAACCTTTATTTGAAATATTTTATTATTTCTGCGGGGTTTATTTTTGGTTGTACGTACATGTATTTGGTATCATTTTAAAGGTAATTTCAGGAGGAAAATAAAATGTATTTACAACTTTTCACCAATATTGACTGGAAAGTCAGAATTTCAATAAAAAGCAAAAAACTACGTTCCACCAAAGATATTTTTGGAGACTTTGATATGTTATTCACAATACTTTTCACTATCAAACTACAATGGTTTCATTTGTGTTCTAATTATTTCTAGGTCAAACCATATATTCAGGGGCCTACTACACAGTACGTCCAACATAAGAAACAGTGGAAAAATAGAATGAAGCTAACAACTAACATCATTAATCACATGTCAACTAACCCAAAGGATATGAGTTGGTGATCATTACAACGTATAAACGAAATTTAAAATGCGTACTAAAGATTACAAACTAAGTAGGCCTGTCTACCACCCAATTGTCTACCACCTACCTCTTCCAGATGTATGAGATATTTCATCAAATTTAAGGAAATTAATAATATAAACAAATGATTTGAGCTAAATAATTCACTCTTATGAGGATGCAATACACATTGCTGTAATGTCAACTTATAATACCGATACAGCATAGCCTATACAGTAGGTCATTTTGGATTCTTTCGATAAACATCAGCAATAAAAAAATACCCCCGCCGCAGCAAACCTGACGCCTAAGCGAATTTCCATTTGGCTAAATTGATTTTCAATTGATCGTTTTAAAATAACATTAGGTTTAACGAGTACCTAGGTTTGCTGCTACAAGGAAACTAATAAAGTGTGTGTTTTAAGTAAAATAATTATTGCTTAGTATAAAATGAATATATTTGCCAAGTTTGATCAAAAGATATCCATAAACAAGCAAACTACAACATTTTACAATATTCTCCATAAGAATAACATGGGAATTTTAAATTTACCATTTTTTTAGTTTTCTCCGTAACCAATAACCGTACAAAAACACTTTGATATACTGAATTGTTTGTTTTTTTAAGCTCTTTAAGAAGGTTTAGAGAAAAATTGGGAAATTTTGTGTTTTGCGGGTCAAAAGTGAGAAAAACCAATTTTTACCCCATAAAACCCCCCATAAAACCCTGTTCCCATGGTCCGATCATGCTGGATCGCGAACTCATTCAAGTTTATCCCGCCTTACACCTTCAAACCAAATTTCATCAAAATCGGATAAAAATTACTCAAGTTATCGTGTTCACGGACACACATATATATATATATATATATACATATATAAAAATTTGAACGAGTGGTGTTTTTGGCCTCTGGGGACATCAAAATGAAAAAGCAAATCGGTCCCGGGCCTAAGTCTTACCATGAGACCTACGGTAATAGCTACTTCCCTATAGGGAAATTCGCTAAAAATATGCATTTTATGTTGAATACCGTGTAAATGTGAGAGTTAGGCACGTTTATCATTGATACAAGTTGTGTATACAGTTCGGGTAATTATGTAGACAAAGTTGCCATTACAGTAACGTGGTCAATTAGATTCAGTGTCTATGTAAAACCTTAATAACACAACAAGAAGTAGCCTACAATACTGTTAGTTAGTTATGTACAGCAGTATAATACTATGTTCGATCGGATGTCATTGAAAATAACTATCAGGACTAATATTAGATAATTTTCACGCAAAATCTGTAATGGAAAAAGAGCAGTACACGAAAAAACACATTAAGTAGAATACCCAATAGATAGATAATCCTCGCGACAACGACCGTGGTCCCGCAGGGCGCTATTTTAGGTCTTATCATTGATTTAACACGTTTCTCACTTTTATCACGCCTTCGCTGCGGAGTATTTCAAATTAATTCATCTAAGATAAACATTGTGTTAATACTTCAAAATATTACTTAATATACGTTAATTATTTTTGCCTAACACTAACAAGACAAAAAATTCATTTCATGATACACGAATTATCCATTGTCCACTGTTACATCTGCCTTAGGTTAACTTGGAGGTTCTTGGAAAAGATGAAGATAAAAACATATAGTTGGTCGTAATAATCAATAATTATTGTTATTTAAAACATCTTCGACTCAATATAAACATGAAGTAATATAACATTATAACAAGTAAAGTAGTAAGTAAGTAAAATAACAATACATATAACAAGTGTATTGCTCAATGGTACCTTGCGTAGAGATTGAGATAACAGTGTATACAACCATTAAAAACCAAACTAGCAACCCCTAAACAGCACGTCATTTTATTCAATTTGTCTAAACGTGTTTAAAATTAAACATAATACATTAGGTATCCCATAAATCAATCGATACTGAACGTTTTTATTTGCTATTAATTAATTTAAAAGGTGAAATAACAATTGTTTGCTGCTAGATCAGAAAAACAAAATCTCCCAATACATTTGTCAATTTGTCCTCTGTGCTAGTAATGAATGAACTTACAACGCGCACAGGTTCGATTGAAGCTGGTTCAATTTACTGCAGTTTTGCCAGTCTAATAAACGACTACAGAGTTATAAAATGTACACGAGTGCGTTGACCTACAAAGGAACAATTTAAAACACCACACTCAACCATATGTCATTTGTTTGTTAACTGTTTTTACTGATATCCCTAGCAGACCGGACATCGATTTACAAACTAGATAAAAAAAACTATCTTAATTTTTACTCACTGATCAATTAATATTATCACCTTTATTTGAAACACAAATTAAGACTAATTATGTGTTGCTTACTTATTTTCATGTTTTGGTATGTTAACGCAATTATAGATTTACGAGAAATTAAATAAAAAATGTTATGTTATTTTTGTGTCTATAGACAAAATTGGCGTTTTTAGTTTTATTTTTCCTGATTATGGGCCAAGGTCCAACAGTGTGGATTTTTTGTAAGATCACATCAACAATTTCAACAATTTATTGATATCTTGAAGGCAAATGACATTTGGAGCAAACCGATTCAGCTTAGAGTCAAAACAGCAGCCCTAATGTTTGAAAGCGATCAGGCTACTATAAACACTTAGAAATTCGTTAATAACACATTTTTACAATAAAGATAATACCCAAAAACATTGAAGAGCCTCAACGACAACTAGCTAAAGGAGTAAAACATTTAACTCTCAGCATAATCGCAGAATGGCGAGATCTTCCCCGGGGTACACCACTGCAGTGTCGGTGGAGTAACTTTATCGCCAAGTTATAAGCATGTTCAAAGTGACCGCAACATTAATATTACAATCTGCATTGTTGTCTCAATAAATCCCTTTTGGAAATTACTGCAGATATTAAATGCACAAACAGATGTTTCAATAATTATGTTTATTGTTTTATAGCGAAGTAAAAATAAAATCATTACAGGTTATCACCTAGTTTTGAAACTAGTATGCCTACGATTTTGTCCGTTATGAACCTTTTACACGAGGACTTCAACAATCTCAAACTAAACGAATACTTATTCATTTAACACGAAGTTTGACAGGAGATAAAGTTACGTCACTTTCTCCAGTTGGTGTCATAGATGCAAATGTAATAAAAAATTCCAAAATTCAAACAATTTCTTTTTGGCCTGAATAAATAAAATTATAGAAAAAAATTTAAACTAGGGGCGGGAAAAAGATGTGTGAATTCTCAAAAAGTAACCAAATATTTACCCAAGAAAACCTTTTAAGCTACACTACAAGACTATCGACTATGCACAACTCGTGACAATTATGTGAAATATAACCTTTCTTCAACACAGAACGCGTTCTTTGCCATTTTTCTCCTCCGATCTTATCAAAGTGTTGATGATATTTTCACTCCGACTTAGCTGGATAACTCTTCAAGAACTGGAGTAGCAGAGTTGATTTATCTCAAAGTTTCTAATCTGGCGAGAATGTTGATGAAATCCGTCAAGATGTTGTTGTGTTTTTGTAATCTGGATTAACGCGAGCGTCTGGGCTCTATCAGTTATAGCAGGTTGTTTACGGTGTGCAGTGTACGGATACAGTGTTTACAGCATCCGTAAACCGTCCGTAAACTGTCCGTAAACAACGTCTGCCACAAGCACCATGGTGCACCTGCATCGCGCCCTTCACACATACAGGGTGATTGATATAAGTGTGCCAGCCGTTTTATTCGAAAACTATAAGAGATATCAAAAAAAGTTAAATGGTAAGTGCCTTGGATTTTTTATTTAAAAAACAAAAAAAAATATTTTAGCCGCCATTTTTCCAATATGGCCGCCAACTTTGGTTTTTCTTACGGAACACCCTGTATTTTATGATGTATTCTGGTAGAAAAAGTAATTTTAAGACGATTTTATTCTTGTGATTTTTTTCATAAACCTTACCGTTTTAAAGATAATAATGGTTAAAGTTTTGAAATTTCTGCATGAGAAAGAGTTTCGATAAAGGCCTAAGCAAGCATGCCAGCTGTTTTGCTCGAAAACCATTCAAAATTTCACAACTTAAACCATTATTATCTTTGAAACGGTTAGGTTTATGAAAAAAATCACAAGAATAAAATCGTCTTAAAATTACTTTTTCTACCAGAATACATCATAAAATACAGGGTGTTCCATAAGAAAAATCAAAGTTGGCGGCCATATTGGAAAAATGGCGGCTAAAATAATTTTTTTGACTCGACTATAATTTTTTTAATAAAAAATCCAAGGCACTTACCATTTAACTTTTTTTGATATCTCTTATAGTTTTCGAATAAAACGGCTGGCACACTTATATCAATCACCCTGTATAACACATTGCTGGGGACAGATTATATTCAAACTATTCTTATAGAAATTATAAAATTTAAGGTAATAGTATTGGATGTTAATACAACTTTGTTTGTTGCATAACAGTTACGTTTAAAATACAATACGTGGCAAATCGAATTACAGATATTCCAAGGATAATTGATTTAAGTTTAAAATATATATAATTAAGTAAAATTGGCGATTTTAAACCTAGAGGTCTCGCCGTGAATGCAATTAAATCATACTATAGTGTACTACATTAAATAGCTCTGCACAACATAATGTTCATTGTTAAAGCAAAACATAAAGTAAATGCATACGTTTTATCTGAAAGTTAAAAATCAAGCAGTGTTTTCAAAAGTACCATCGGGAGGTTCAGTAAAATGAATAATTTACATTGTGCACACTAACAGTATAATTATAAATACTTACGTGCACCCGGCTAACAGGAGAAAAATCTTCATACATGTTGTTTATCATAATTACCTGAAACAAAAAAAACACATTTAGATTGCGTGTTTCAGATGCAACATTCTAGTAAACATAAGCAATTTGCATAGTAAAATATTAAGATGAAAAAAGTATTACAAAAAATAGGTAACACAAATTAAAAGAGTTCCATAAAACTACACAAATGAACCAACAAATTTTGTAACTGTTAGTCTAAAAATATTGACGACTGAAATTATTCGACTACCAAATCCATTTTCTAGAATAGGCCAACTAAGTATAAATAATTAAGAATAAATGAAATTGCACTACTATTATGGTTGCTTCATGAAATAATACAATATTCATTGTAGTGTATGAAAGATTCGGTTTTATAAAATAAAAAGTCCTCATTCTTATCAATTAACATTTTATAACAAATGATTTAATTTGCATTTTAAATTCGAGGCAAAGATCGTAACGAGAAGCATAGCACACATAAATCAGCTCCGAAGATCGGTCACCAGTAAAATGGAGTTCTCAGAAAAAGAAGTTTTCCGGTTGTTGATTTCTTCCTTCTCAATCAATATCACTTCTCAAGAAGCTCCCCTGCACTTTCTACTTTAGCCTAAATCGTCGAAATCCCCAACAAATAATACGGAATAACAATCCCATGCTTATTCTGATTCTCGTTCTACTCTGGATTCTTTAAGTAGACGATTATGCTTTGGTAAACTTTTAGCCTTTTTTGGTGTGTTACCGGCAAAGAGCGAATAAGTTAAATAATAACGTTTAGCTTATTTTCAGTTATAATCTACAATGCTCGCTTTAATCTATCCATGGTTGGTCTGGTAAGGGGAAGCAATATTGTATCTATGGCTATATTGTATCGGCATGCTTCTTCACTTCTATACAACCGTACTTCATTTCCCAAAACCTATATCAACGGAAAGTCTGACTTAATTATTTTATTAGCATACGGCTACTTTAGGAACAATTTTGCTAATTCATACCGTACTGAAGTATTTTTTTTTTATCTAGAGTTTACTTAATAATCAACTAAACCTAAAGCCCAAAACAATATACCCTAAAAAGTCAAATTACAAATAGCAATAACATTTATACTTATTTCTTACAGCATTATTGAAAACTGCAATATTCCACAATAATCACATGATTTCCAATTCAACAAAAATACGTCACTATTTTCCATAAATTAAATCTTCCTAAAAACCGACGCTGAAAAATTCATAGGATTTAAATACGTAACAGTAGCTCAGTTAAATGAGAGCCGCTCTTCAGTCTCTGTGGAGAAAACATCCAAGTAGCAGTGGAAATGAAATCTCATACCCAGCTTATCTCTCGGGAATATATAAAGGTCCTCAACAGATAAACGTTAGTAATTATAAATAAAGTTAAAGGTAGCAGGGGAGGGAGGTGGGGGCACATTTAGAGATTATTTCTTTGAAAGGAGGCACTTGCACCACACAATATCACGGCTCGCTTTACAGTTCCTTCGCATACAAACAGTTTACAACTCTGTAGAGATAGACGTTCTTTAACTCAGTTTTTGAATTATACAGTCGCTTAAGTAATTGAACCATTCAATACAAAATAGAATCGACAACAAAGCTGTAAATTAAGAACAGTTTGCACAGAAAAGGACGAGTAAGAAATTCGACAAACGGATATGTATCTTTAGTTACACTAAACACATGAAATTTTGTTTCATCTGTAACTCTGCTTTGAAATAAATCAAATGTTTACTTATACATACAAAGAGACGAGAATCAATACAACCTAACTATTTTTGTTGTATTGATTATCTATTTGTAAACAAATTGACTAATTCACAAGACAAGAAGGTCTGCTGATTTAATTGGTCTAGTTCAGTTGTCATTTGATTCGTAAAATTATAAGGAAGTTCGTTTAATCGTATATTCTATGCTCAGTCAAACTAAAGGTTTAGTTACATTTATGTGACATATTTTTATCGAATTTACAAGTTTATCCTAAATTGATCCAAATGTTTTAAAAATAACCGCCAATAGTCTTAACGTTACTACTGTGTGATTTCGACGATTATTAAAATAAAGCACAGATGTAAAAGTATAAAACCATTAAGCATGTCAAGGGACTGTTGGTAAATATATCGAAAGCTTCAATAACCGCCAGGTCAATCCGTCTTTATCTAAACAGATATATATTTACAGTTTTTTACAAATATAAATATTGCAAAGGATGATTCTGTGAGGATTTTAAAATCCACGCCTACGTGGCAGGAGCGGGGCTGATGATGGTTTATGGCCTAATATCCGCCACGAGCAATCCTGACAAATCTACTCCTGAACCTTTCCTGGGATTACAGCCGCCGTTATCTTGACACTATCCAGTAATCCAGAAGAGCCTAGACTAAGTGGTAGACGATCGTAACGTTCATGGCCTGACTATTGATACTGCGGTTTATGTTAATAATACTCCAGATCATTTAACTTTAAAGTCAATAAGGCCTTAATAAATTTTTTTTAAACGTTAGTGACGTTTTCACTTTTAATTTACCCACTACATGGACTTTAAAGGAATGTGCGTGGAAGGTATCGAACAAAGCAGTGAGTAAGCCAAAACTACTAGAAAGTAGGCCTTCTGTACTGTCAGTAATTTTTGAGTTGTGGCGCTTCCCTACTCATATAGGCTACAAATATTTAAACAAAATCGATCGGACTTACATGAATGAATACGAATTATGACACAATAAAACCTTAAAATTATTGAACTATCTAACCGTATAAAGGCAACGGTAAACAAGTAAATTTTCGTTCGTCGAGAGCGTGCAATAACGTAATTTCCGCATAGTCGACAGCACACAGAGAGTTGGTGTTGGGATCAAAGAGGAATTCAAACGTTTAATTGCGCCAAACACGCAAATTACCTAAACAAACAAACACAACATCGCAATCAGCTGTCTGCCGGACTGTGGCAACCAACAACCAACAGGTTGTTTGCTGTACATTCCGTGTATTGGAGTAGCTTCAGAGTAGGATTCAACAACAAACTAGCTTATCATATTATACTTCTATCATATAGCTAGGTCATCAAGAATTATAGTAATGGAATTTTTTTACGTACAGGTGATGCAGTTCATAATTTTAAACCGTTCCCATATTGGCTAGGATAAACCGTTCGAGGCCGGGTTTGCAAAAATGAATTATTCTAATGAATATCTTTATTTTAATGTACTACTTGACCTATGCTCTAAACTCCTTATGGAAGGTTCCCAGTTTGATGGAAAAACTGATTATGCAATTGTTACAAAACGTAGATTTTTAGGTAGGCCTATGTATAAAGCTTCCTTGTATGGAACTTCGCACCTGGTTATTAGGCGATTCCGCATACTAACGCCACGATTATGAGAGACAAGTGCGATGGTAAAACATTGTAAACCAATATTTGTATATAGTCAATCTCCTAGTGCTACAAATACCGATGTTAGCAGCAGGTCCCTTCTAAAGTGTAAATTTTTTAGCGAATTTCCCTGTAGAGAAGTAGCTATTACCGTAGGTCTCATGGTAAGACCTGGGCGCGAGACCGATTTACTTTTTCATTTTGATGCCCCCAGAGGCCAAAAACACTAATCGTTCAAATGCATATATATATATATATAATTATATATGTGTCCGTTAGCGCGATAACTCGAGCAAAAATGATCCGATTTCGATGAAATTTGGTATAAACGTGTAAACCTACGTTTATTCGAACGAGTTCGCGAACCAGCATGATCGGACTATGGGAACGGGGGTTTATGGGGGGTTTTATGGGGTAAAAATGGTGTTTTCCCATTTTTGACCCTAAAAATAAAAAATTTTGCAATTTCTTTTTAGACCGTTTTGTAGAGCTTAAAAAAATAATTGTTGTAGTTTACTTGTTTATGGATATATATTGATAAAATTTGGCAAATTTATTTATTTCATCCTATACTATTGACGTATAGTCAAAAAAACTCTTTTTACCTTCCCCGTAGCAGCAAACCTAAGCACTCGTTAAATCTAATGTTATTTAAATAGGGAATAAAAATATGTCTTATTTATGGAAATATTTGAGCAAAAATGTAATAAGACGAGTTGAAATTCGCTTAGTCTACAGGTTTGCTGCGGCGGGGGTATTTATCATTTTAACAATGATTTTAAATCCACCATATTTTACTCAAGATAATGTCTTAACCAAAGATAACAATTTGCCATAAATAATGATTGGCATTCATTCTAAGGTTACAATAGAACAATGTTGAAGTAAATTCGTAATTTTTGGGCTACTAATTAGTTATTCCACAACTGCAGAGGGATTTATTTGCAAAATCACAAAAACTAACCAAATGTTTATTGCGTATACTATTGAAATTGAGTTTACCATTCCCAACAACAGTATTACTGTAGTAGCAAAAGAATTCTTGACTAAAAAGAGACGGCTTTGCCAAAATGCAGAGTAATAGCTCATCGTGTTTTGAATTGCGTCTAATTCACAACACTACACAACTAACACATTCATTTTAGTAGTACAACACACCAACTGAATAGCTTTTACTAAAACGATAATGCATTCTTTGAAAATTACGTGTCTGTTAGATTCAATAGGAAGGAGTGAAAGGAGAGCACAAAGCATGAGGCATTTCTCCGCGTTAATGGTAGCTAGCCTGAGCTCGGCCACTTGCTTTCAAAATATTAATCCCTTAATGTAAGCCCCCCATTCCTCTCACCCACAATATTCAACTAAGCATTTTCCGCTATTCGCACCCATTAATGTACGTTTGACTCCTCATATTTCGAACACGTGGACTGCTAGATTACACAGTTGTTTATTAAACAGCTCGCTGGACTGTAAATTAAGCTACCAATTAACCAAAACTAATTAGTTATTTCACAAACTACAGACATATTATTTAACATCAGTAAACATGTATATTAGCAGGCATATTTGCAACACATTCCTCTCCAATATTTTGTGTTGACTTATTGCCATCATATTACAGGATCAGTCATAAAAAGTAAGACTATTCGTTATTTTTGGTTTTTTTTCGTCATAGACATTCGTTATTTTTCAGAAGGGCTCTACATAAAACGAAGTTGACAAAACTTTGCTGTTTGCCACATAATATATACTGCTTAAAACTCGGTTTAATACAGCAATTACAGTTCAATATCTTAACCTGAAAACCTTTATGGCTGACACTTAATTATAGACATTCTCGCAATTATCAAACACGTGTATTATCAAACTCGATCATAAAAAAAAACGCTTGAACCAGAATACTTAAAAACTATAGATTACGGATCTTTTTACCTAATAAATATCTGCAAAATGAAAAAAGGAGAACCATAGCCGTGCGAGTGAGCCAACAAAAGTTGGGTGAAATGCTTTAGACATATTTATTGCTCAAAAACGTTTGAACAATTTAAACATACAAATCCGAACCCGAACCACAACATAATGGAGACCAGATAGGGATCAAGGGACCGGCGGCCGGAAAACTACTTTTCTTATTGGATAGCTCTCCAGGCCAGCTTGTTTAAGTTATTGTCTGTACCTTCCCTAAAGCCAACCTCCGTTTTAAAAGCGGTCGCAGTATAAAATAGGCGTCCTATTTTTGGTTTTATACACTGTCGAATGTTTTGTATTAAAATATTCAATTTAAATTGATTTGATTTGGAGTAGAATAAATTAGATTTAACAGTACTTTATTTAAAACACAGTTTTTCATAAATAATACTTTATTACTTATACAACATCGTAAGCAATATATTTTTTAGGAAATGGCACAATAGTGAAACGAATATTATTATAATATATTCCATGCTAAATGAATTTTATCAAGAATAAAGTGTTGAATGACAGAAACAGATTTTATTTTAGAGCAACAAACACGTTGTGCATTAGTTGTGAAGAAGTCGTTATTCGTCCAAAACATTTGGTTTAGGAGATCATTGAACAAGAATAACATATTCCATCGACGACGGAAAGCTGTAATAGTATATTACGTAGCTAGTCCTGAAAATAAGTGTTTACCGGACGAGCGCGGTCGTTCCCGTGCTAGACGAAGTCGAGTACGGGATTACCATACGAGTCCGGTACACAAATTTTGGACGAGTTACGTACGATAGTTTACGCCACTCTACTAAATCTGTACAAATCCTAATATATTTTCACCAACTAAAGGACTAAAAATCACTTGTCATAACCAGAGGTTATGTTTTTTTTATAACCATTCATTGCCACCTAAATAGAGTGTATCAGCTGATTGGTGTCCGGCAAAACTCATTACAGTACAGTGGTACGCAATGAAACTCCTTTTGAATAAGCTGGCGGCAAACAGCTGTTTTCTGGACTAAATCCTTACGTGGGAAGTTTGTCAAAATAATGTAGTGTGGCGTAAAATAGTTTGTACACATTTTGTCACAAATTTCAAACCGAATAACTATCTCAAAACACAAATACTCAATTATGTCAAAATTATATATTGCAGTTTTGCATTAAGTCGATCCTGCGTATTTTTGTTTCATGGAATATCCCGAACGGATATAAAAAATCAAATGTAGTGGAATAGAATCGTTTATGTAAGTGAGGTAACCGATATTACATCACGAACCGGACGCGATGATCAAAAGTTTGAGCCAATGTTGATCGACACCCGACTCGTCTACAAACCAGCTGTTATGCTAATATAATCACTAATCATTGGGTGCCAGCCACCTGAACCATGTATAATCATTCATTATAGACTAAGAACTTGTTCCAATTCCAAAAACACGAGTTTGGGTGTAGCTGTTTTGATTACTGCGGTGCACACCATGATTTACGCTTGGAAATTTGATTGTGAGCTCAATAAATGCAATGGAACATACACATTTTCATAAAAATGATTTTTTGTAAGTTAGTATTGCATGGAGTATAATATGGGTTGAGAATTGAACACACTGTATAATACTGTAAACGAAAGGGACAATCTTCGTTTTGTCTAAGAAAGTTCATTTGAAATTTGACGTAAGCAAAAATATTATCTGTAAATGTATAGACGCATATGGAATTTACTAAACATAAAAGAATCTAATATTGCTGAAACGCGTGGATTAAAGAATGACATAAATTTTAGTTCACCAAAGTTTTCGACTCGTCTCGAACTACTAAAACAAAAATCATCTCCAGAGCAGCAAGAAAGTTGATTCGAACCTTCGCGCACGCTATAAGAAAATAACAAAAGTGGAAAGCGAGAAGTCAAACTTAATTAAAGAGAAGTTGTAACTCGCGTCAGCTGGGCGAGGATGGACGGAGCGATTAAAACTCCATTTGGGAAACTTTGCAGCGCAATCGCTCAATGAGTGCTGAAACAATTAACAATTTAGCAGACAAAATGTCTAAAGTCATTGTTAAATGTGGGTTGAGCCGGACTACAGGAGTAACGGTATGAGAAGCCCGGGGTGCGAAGAACTGTTTGCCAATTTTATGCTAATTATGACTCATTCACGCCAGAACCTGTTATGTCATGCTTGAGTGCTCGATGTTCATTTCGTTCTTCACTCACATTCTGAAGCGTTGTAAACGGGTTGTAGGATTAAATTCAAGCAGTTACAGTTAGTTAGATGCAATTCTTTCGAACAACATTTCCTTTGAAAAGAAACAACCAACGACAAATTACTCGTTGGCCGAACTTGAACTAATCGGCTCGTTATAAGTTCTACAAATATTGCTGAACACTAAATTCGAAAGATTTTTATCGGTACAACAAAGTTTTTCAATTGGTTTTAGCTATGCCGCGACCCTAAACCCTGAATCCATGTATAAAACGGTTGAGGCATAGAGCCTATATAGGTGGGCTACCAAAATAAATAATATTTTACTGGATTAAAAGGATGCAAAACTCAAGTTTTATCAGTTTGGAACTAGTTAAACTACGGACACATGATTTTACAAGCGATTATCACATGGTGTGAATTATGTAAGAGTAAAGCAATAAAACTTTATATCGACTATAACCAGGTAGTCAATATGTAACGTGTGATGTAACACAACACAGCTTCACCTCGCCAGTCGCTACTGTAACCTATTTATTTGACAAAAAGTTAAGTAAAAACCAGACAACTAATTATTTTAGGAAATTGCTTCGAAACAGTAAGGCGTCGTCGTCATCGCCCACGTAGCTTATGTCGGAATGCCCGAGAGGTTTAAATTACATTCCTATAATTACAACGTAATAAACTCTTCAACAGTCAACTGGAATTTTATCAATGTGATTCTGTTAACTTATTGAATACTTTCCATGATTATGTTAGCTCAAAATATACAAGAAGCTTTAATTGGTTATCCAAAACATACAAGTCGAAAAAGCCATACAAAGTACGCGTAGCCAAATGCTTTTTTCTCTCTCTTTAGCTAATCATGTCCCACCATCGGATTCAACGCAAATTATGGATTTCATATAGCTATACAATGTGTGAAATCTAATGGTGACAGTACTATTATCACACAAAAATGTACGTTTAGTAATAACAAAAAACTCAGGACTACGATTCTTACATAAAAAATATGCAAAAACTATCCATTAGTCATCATTATTGTAAATGGATTTATGGAAGGAAAAGCGTGTTAAACGTAAACTAGTTTCAATATAGTTAGCTGTAACACTTTTCAACTTGGATTCAAGTTTTAATCACATCAACTGAGGTCCACATTCAGGTGAAGCCTAGCATCCAAAACGATTCGATGGTCAAAGGTTCAGCTCGCCTTTGCCAAATTATAATTTCCACTTTCAACACATCTTTTGCCCCTTCAGATCAGTGGCTTGAGTCGAGTAAATTTTTTAAAGTTATTTTTAGAACCAACATGTTTTATAAATGGTAATAACGCGGTTAAAAGTCACAAATTCAAGGAAAACGACACTGGCATTATGAATAAATATATCTGCATTGTAATTAGCAGTATCTTAAAAACAATATGTAGGGCCTAAATTAAATTTAGCGTTTAATTTATAGGCTGAATATATGGCTAACATAATACAAGGCACTCTCCGTAAGAATTTACATATTCAGATATATCTTCGAAACATATTGTTCCACAAAACATAACTCTAACGGGAGCTCATCCGAAAATACGGTTCGGATTAGTGCCTTTCGTAGCAACAATTTTCGAAGTAACGCCCTTTCTGACCAACGCCAGGATTACCTGCCATCAAGAGGTCGAATGCACGCATTCCTAGCGAGCGGCACCACAACAATAGAACCGCTATCCTCTTCTAACCCCAATTAATTCCATCTTTTTGTTGCCGCAATGACAGGGTTGCCTGTTACAAGTGCTTGTATACGAATCAATGCAGCTATTATAACGGCACTGCTTACATCATCAGACCTGTAGTTTCCATTCTGCAGCGGTCGTTGCTTCGTGTGCAGGAATGTTATAATGTTTCCTAGTATATACGACTGTATTCAATATGAAATGTTAGAAATATTGTAATCATTTCAATAATAAAGTACATTAGGTATGAAAAAGTTATAAATTAATACTTTCAATATTACGATCTTGTTTTCAAAAATGCCTATGACATAAGTATAGTTTTAACTATCTTATAGTATATGTATTTTAATATAATATTTTTAATATTAGATGGAGGACACACACAGAGGTTTGTGAAACATATAGCGATTCATTTCTACTAAGGTTCGGTTTTAAGTTTAATCCATTCTTGATAAAAAATTAATCAGAGATTTCCACAAAATAATGAAAACTTTCAGGTCTTATATTGTCATTCAGTAGTTGACTTTTGATTACACATATTCTCTTGCTTAATGACGGTAAAGAAATATTTATATGTATTTTAATAAAATATTTCTGATATTATATGGTGGACACACACAGAGGTTTGCGTAACATAGGGTATAACGATACATTTTTATTAAAGTTATGTTTTAAGTTTAATCCATTCTTGATAGAAAACTAATCTTAGATTTCCACAAAATAATTAATACTTTCAGGTCTTATAATTTCATTTAGTTATCGTACAGACTTTGGATAATACATCTATGCTTGCATATTGACAGTAAAGAAATATTTCATCACCTCTATACTTAGGGTAAATACACAAAAAAAATAAAAAATCTACGTGTTTAAATAAGTTTCTTAAAATTCTAATCTTACTCGACGCCAGCAGTAAATAATACACTATTGGGCCAAGCTCTTATTAAAAGCGAGAGTGGAGCTGGCGCGGGACGTAAAAAGTCAGCCATTCAGGGAACGACACAATTCCGACGATTTATGTCCTAATTCCTTGAATCATGAATTTAACGCTCAAGTTACTGCAATTACTTCAATATGCAAGTTGTGCGACGTAGCGGTGAGTTCAGACGACATACGACATACGACATACGACCATCGGCTCACTGAACAGAAAATACAACACTAGTCTACAAGGCGAAACGTGCTATACTTCCAGCGTACAGAGTCAAGATTAAATTATATTGGTTTCTTTGTCTTTGTTGCCTATACAATAAAATAGTAAATATTTTAATGAGTTATACACTTTACACTTTGCCGATGCACAGAATAGAAGTACAGCACAACTAACAAACAAATAGAACAAGTGTTTTAACGGAAGAGAATGAAATTAGAAAAACTTATTGAGAAAGTTTAGTATTCTATAACTACGATTGTCTAGTAGAATGAGTAAAAAGTCTCTCTTCCTTTAAAAGAGTACAAATACAAATACCTACTAATATTGTCACTAGGACAATTTATAAATCGAACAATACAGTGGTACCAAAAGAAACAAAAGGACAATAGAAATGTATAGAAAACAACTTTTAACTTGTGCTATACGTATTGATTCCGTTAAAGAATTATATTTGTAGCAGTCATAACAACCACAGACGAAATTCAATCCAGGGATTAGTCGCTGACCTATTTTACCTTTGACTTTAATCAAACCAATACATATATTATTGTTCAATCAAATCAATAAGTAGTTAAGAGCACAAGACCTAATTAAAATGTGTTTGATTCGTTGTAAAAGATGAACAGTAGATCAAATTGAACATTAAATGAAAAATTTTAAGATAAATGTTAAAATATTGTGCATTCGTTATATTAAGTTAAAGAAATTACCAATTTGTTAAGCCGTGCGTCCAAACCTAACACTTTAAAACACCAGTTTAGTAGTACAGCTTTATTTACACTAGTGCAACAGTTAATGTCTCAACTACACATTTGACAACACTAACACTTTAAGAGGTGTGTAAACTCCATGTAGTAACATCATGAATGTGACATTGAATTGTGGTTAGTTGCAGTACAAAGTCGCTTCAGCAGCCACAACACTTGATAATTACTAGCTAGGTGTTGTAAATAAACCGTGTTTTAATACTTGAGACATTAACTGCGCGGTACGCCGCCACTTTATATTGTACATTAGCCGTTTATGTAGTGCACGTTTAGAACATTTTTGCAAACATTAGTTTGATTAACAATTAAATAGAGATGTATTACTACACAATTTTTGCTACATGAATTATGACTTTAATTATTTTTGTGTCTAATTATTGTGTTCTGGCCCACAAAGTCCTCATTGGATCTTTAAAACCCTTCACATTTCGTTTCCTGGTACAGTACTTAGGCAGAATAAATAACAAAATGTCTAATCCAACATCAAACAGCTAACCAAAATGGAAAAATTCTTCCCCAAACCAACTACTGCTATAAATGTTTATATGTATGGAACGCATTTAAAGCAAGGCTATACGGTAAAACAGTTTTAGGTTGAAAGCTAATTTACTCTCAAATAGGATGGTAATGTTGAGGACAAAGTTAGTTTAAAACTGGCCACCTGAGCCGATAACCAATAGCCCGTGGAAACTTGCAGTTCTCGACTGGCTGGTTTTATACGTTACTTCCTCTACGACCACCTTGCTTTATACCGCGGTATTATACACTTCCTCACATAAAAGTATTTCCTCACATAAAAATATTAGGTCTGAATTCCAAAACAAATATACATAAACGAAAAAATTCCTTGGCGAATCATAACGTCAGTTTCAAAACTATCCTTCACAACTTATTTAAAACTAATAAAATTACTTCAAACTAGCTTCATGGACTTCACCCCGCTTGACTTCTTAAGTAATAATAAAACTATTGATTGGTTAAGTTAACCTACAGAATACAGTAATACATACAAATAATCACACCTGATTTTAATAAGGTAATAGATTGAAAGAATTATAAACAAGTAAGTACAGCTGAAGTTTTTTTTTACGTTAGGTATATGGAAAGTTCCCTTTAGAATGGAATTACGACCTTAAAGGATATGATTATGAAATAATGGATAGTTTTGCGCAAGGTTTCTCGTCATAACGAACATTTTAAGGATATGGTTTATGGGGGTGTGAGTTGTAGTTTTCTCAAAAGTTTATGGGTATTTTGGGATTTATATAGGCCTATGGATACATAAAAATGAAATTAAATACCTGAGGTTAGAGTTGTTACAATATACCGAGTAAAACAATTGACACACAGTATACACTATGGTCAATGGTAATGGGAAGAAAATCATTTGATTTGTAGGTTGTTAAGTATTTTGATTATTCCATAAACGTTTCAAGCATTCTTAAAAAGCCACAGACATAACAAGCGACCACAACAGCTGGGTGACAACAATTACCGTATCCCTGGTATATCGTACAAACAATCACTTTTAAAACAATTAACATCCACAACTGTCAACAATGACTTCGCCTGGTGTTGAGAGTTGAGTGTCTAGTGGCCAGGTGTTAAGGGTTACATTGTACCTGTACCCGACCACAGCCACACCAGGTGTGCCACTAGAGGGGACAAAGAGTATTGTCCCTGTCCCGGGTCGGGTATCGTACCTCCTCGAGCGTGAACAGACGAGAACGGGCTGCTAGGTACTGACTGCAGCCTAGGTATAGTGGATAGATCCGGCGATATCACTGTATAGACCATGAGGTACTGAGTGTTGTTGTTAACAGTTGTTTCTGTAATCGTTAGATTGAAACGGTGGAAACTGAGGAAGACGATGAACAAAACCACTGTATATATTGTAAAATAAGTCATTTAGATAACATTCATGTCAGTAATAGTTGAACCTAATCAGTGAAAATGAAGAAGATAAAACAAACTACATAAACAAAGTAAAACAAAATTAAAACTCAAAGTACAATGAGCAGCGAATAATTTTGTGGGGTTGGGCAGATTCAAAAAGTGTTCGTGCTAACTGAGAAAAAGAACATTCTAAAAAAAGATTTCCCAGATGGAAGATGCACTTTTTTTATTATAATCAATTGTTAACAGCAATTTTCGTTAAGAGAAGTTTTTTTTTTATTCCAGTGATAAACATACTTAATATAAGCAGTAACTACTAAATATATAAGCAATACTAAATATAAGCAGAGTATAAGTATTTAGGTGAAGTGGAAACTGAAGACGAAGACAAAAAAACTTGTAAGACAAAAGTGAACAAGTTAAAACACAAAATGTAGACATTTGACCTGTAGACATCTTTATAACAGAAACACTGATCCAGGCTTTATTTACGAAATAAGGAAAGTAAAAATGCGTTGGAGCAGAAAAATGTGAAAATATTGAGGGAAACGCTTGGCATATTGTAGCTGGAGGGCAGCTGTTAAAAAACATTCACTTCAATTGAGGAAAAGAACTTCCTTACCAGTAAAAACTATCCAGGTGAAATATGCTGTTTTTTTTAAATTCTCTTCTATCTTTAACGTACAGATTTTATCAAAAATGCAACGGTTTTTTAAGAAGAATAGACCATACTTTGGAGAGTACACAGTGTGGTAAATGCGACTTGAATATAGCTCACACATCTAGGCAAACATTTGTGAATTAAAGGAGAAATGATGACATACAGTAATATGAATGTTATTTAAACGCTAACACCAAAATTTTATTACTTTTTTAGTAGTTATCTATTATATTCTTAAAAGGGGAGACAATCTTAGTTCTATAGGACTGATCATTGATATCAAAATTAGTAAAAAAATTTCACACAAAATCAAAGTTTTTATTTTTTTAAGTACTTTGACGGTTTCAATGTTTCAAATTACCAAATAGGCATTGGGGTTTTGGCCGGTTGGAAAAATAGTATTTACAAGGTGGCAATACAGGACTCACGCATGATGTCATTATCTTTGTTAGAGGATGATCTAGTGTACCGCGAAATCAACCAAACTTTTAATGCCCTCACAACCCTTTGTTGGAGTTTCAAAAATCCCCAAAGTTGGAAGACGAAGACGCAAACTTTGAAACAAAGCCAATTTGTGGCGAGAGCGCGGGGGGAGGGAATTTTACGGTGGATGCACACCGGGATATGTGGCACTGGGTCGCGGGGAACTCTGGAACTGGTCTGTAGCCTTGCGGGGAAACTTTGGAATTGAAACACAATAAAATACTACAGACAAGGGATCACAAGTTGTAAAAAAATAATTTATTTGAGGTATTAGAATTTTAAGAATCCTCATGGTCCTGTAGTAAATATTACTAATGTAGGCTTTTAAAATATATTTTAATTACCCAGATATTTTGCTACAATTGTGGCAGCATCAGGTGGGACACTACAAAAACATAAGTCGTTGCGTTTTTAATTAAATAAATACTCCCGCTAGGACGTAACTGCTTGCAGTTGTTGTAAAATGTCTAGCGGAACTTTCAACACGAACACGAAGTATAGCCTACAAGTGCAAGTGGTTATATGTTGAGATTGGTGTGTTGCTTTTGATTACATGTAAAACACATTTTCTATTTAATTTGAAAATGTTTACGAATACTGACACATATCGATGTAAAATATGAAAATGTTTGATTCGAGTCCCAGTGTAATGTTTAAACTGTGTTTCTGTAGTGTACGATTCGATGCTATGACACAAAAATGTTGTTTTGGCACTGAGACATTTAAAAAAAAAAACTTGTAGTACCGTACAGACTAACTTTTTTCGTTTCACAAAGCACAGCAAACTTAGAAAAAAACGCCCAAATCACTGTTAGAATCGTGAGCTAAGATATTCAGTATAACTTTATTTTGCATAAAGCCCTGTGAGATTCAGTCCACTGATTAGAAGAAGTTATTTTTTTAATACATTTTCAGAGTATAACATTTTAATGAAAGCTTGGCGAATGAGAGTCCGTAGCAAACCACTGGCCGTAAACGCCAGAGTGAAGTGATTGTCGCACAAATTACACGTCATAAAGAAAACTGATTACATACAATGTTATCATTGTCGTCATTACCTGTTTAGCCAGTTGGAGCTCGTGTAATCTCTGTCGCGTAATGGTGTAACAGTGACTATGTTAATAGGGCATACAGTCACTATAGTAGCCAGATATACTTCATAGTAAAATTGAATTTTGTGATTAATTCAATCATTCAATGGTATATACAATATTGAAAAACTATATGGATACAACGCTCGTCTCATGAGTTCAAAACACCTTTAACTTAATTTAGGTTGAAAGCACCCACAATGAAAGCTATTTGTCTACTGAACGAACAATAAATAACAAATTGTTTGATTGATTGTTTATAGAATATATAACCAAGACATCTTCATCACACGTAAGAAAGGATACGGTTCAAATAGACCTTTTGTAGGCTATATTTTATAAAAACCTTTTATCGCATTGCTTGGCGCTCTAACCATGGCCCTAACATGATAGGATACAAATATAAACACAAACAAAAGGTTAAAAGTTATTATTTTCTATGGGCTTTGTTCTTGTTGGTAAACAACATTGATTATTTGACACTTTTCTCTTCTAGAAAAGCTTTCCGAGTGATATTAATCGCCTTAATGCCGAGCTTCAAAGTATTTCATCCATGTAGCAGAAAAGTGTTGACCACAAAACAAAATAATGTTTTCGTTTGCAAAATGTTAAAAATAAATCTGGAAATAAACACAATATAACCAGTTTAGTTTCATATCGTCGCTCCTTACACTTCCATCAATATATTTTACGTCCCCTTACAACGAGCGCTGCTGAAAAGTAAACTTATAAATTACCGAGACTTTGCCATACCTCGTATTACTTCCAGGAATAAAAACTCTAATCTTCCATACCCTCCAACCTTTAACAAAATCTTGCTGTGTAGCTCTTTGTGAGAATTGACTTTGCAAGCGAAATCCTGTTCCAAAGTACAGTACTGGTATTGAACGATGAAATTGCTCATCTCAAATTATTTACAGTTAACCTCGTAACCACATTGCATTTAACAGGAGTGTTTACCTATAAATATTATGTAAGAATAGATATAGCCAACATATTATTTATAAAGGAAACTAAATACATTTACAATGTCCAATTACATATTGTGAAAATCTAAACATATGCCTACCTCATTGTTAGGTGAGAAACGCTAACTCATCAGAAATAACCCATGGGCGCTAACTCAATCCAATCACTAAAATCGCACACTTTTATCTTAGCATAGAGTTAGAACACTCAGAGCAAAGCAAGTGAACTTATGACACAATTACTAATGCAAAAACTCCCAAGAAGGGCAAAGGCACTTAACATGTTGTGTAATTTTTTTTTTGCGAACATTTTCCATCACGATATATATTAGAAAAGGTTTTCACGATCATATTTCAGATCCCAAAACGTGGTGATGGATTTATTTTTATACAAATCGTGATATAAAATTTCCGTAATAATCTCGCACAACGTAGCTAAACTCACCACCACCAAAAACTAAATATGAGCAAAAGTATTATTTTGTACGGCAACTTCGAGTAATAAATTGCGAAAGGGATTTGTGGAAGTCAATAAAGTGAAGATGAACTATTCGACCTAGAGGCCGCCTACACCACGCTCCAAGTATCTGATTACGGCCGACCCCAGAGAGGGAAAATCAACGTGTCTATCTCGAGTCTTCCTTTCTCACTCTCTTATACAGTTCAGAATCTTTCCTCGTTCCTGAAATAAATGGGTAGTACAATACAAATGTACATACTATAGAATCCCGCAGGTAGTCCGTCAGGTATTCGTTAACCAATTTATGTGGAGCGCTTTTCATCTTTATTTAAGTATGCTAAAATAACAGCATTGGACAACAGTTTTTTTGTGGTTCCACAAAAATATTTTTCACTCTGAAATAAGTACAATAAACCTACAAACTAAGGGTTACATTCGAGGAAACTTTCACCCACAAAAACAGTTACTTACTATAGGCTTCATAAAAGAAAATCGAGGTTTAAGAGGGGTTCTGATCCGAAAGATATTGGTAGGGTCTGTTTAATTAATCTTTAACTGGCATGAAATTAATCCTTTAGCTTACGTAAAGGAAAGTGTATTAGGGTATTAGGGATGGATCATCCCTCATAAGGAAAGTTTTGTAACTAATAGTTCATAAAGGAAGCGCAAGAACTACAAAATTGCATTGTGATGGTCGAGAGTGGTGATTGTAGCAAGTTCGATTCAATACCTTACTAGATTATTCACTGAAAATAATAAATTTCCGGATGAATCCGTTTAATTTAAATAATGTAGTAAAGGTACAAGTAAACTAAGTAAACGACTAAACATAAAATACCTTACCTACCTCAAACGTAAAACAAACTGCCGAAACTTTACAAATAAAAAGAGAAATACGTAACAACGTGAAACAAATTGAACGGAAACAGCGAAAAACAAGAGTAAACATTAACGTCGGTGAAATTGAATCACTCTCTGGAGATTTAACTCATCGAGAGATTCAACAGGAAGAACACAGCATATAGGAATCATGTGCAATATTTGATCAAGAGAACACCCTTACTCTGTTGAGAAAAACACACTCTATAACCTAATATAAATAATTAACACAATTATTATGCAAACTGTGCATTGTGTGTTTAAGAGTCTAAATGCAATCGATAACTACTATATACAGAAACAGTATAGTTACAATAAACTCAAGTAATATAACAATTTTTTAATGCATTAACACCACCTCCCAAAAGTAGGACTATAAAAGGACGAAACTACCGACATAGACTAGGACTAAACATTCTATAACCATTACCACTACAGATACAGTATAGTAACAATAAACTCAAGTTACAACCATTTTTTATGCATTAACACCACCTCCTAAAAGTACGACTATAAAAGGACGAAACTACCGACATAGACTAGGACTAAACATTCTATAACCATTACCACTGCATATAAACTATCGTACTCCCCCCCCCCTCATCAAAGCCCTTATGACATCACATATTATATTTATTTAATAATTAATTAATCGAAAATACAAAGTAACTATTTTTTACCATTACATAATAATTGTAAGAAATTACTACCTTCTTATGGAAATAAATTTAATCACTGCAAATAATTAAAACTTAACTAAGCGTAAAGTTATTGCAGTTAAAAACAATTATTTCAGCCATTACTAGTAAAATTCCATCGTAAAATGGAACTGTTTAAGGCAGATCGTGCTTGGGTTATTACTGTTAATTAAAAAGCGACAAACTCAGCCTTGCATTTAAATAACAGATTGTACCCTCTGGTAGTTCACCTCTTTTGTCTAATTTAAATTAAACTTTTTATTGCGTTAACTACTTAAGCATTTGTCCATAGGATTACGTTATCTTTAATTAAACTGGAGACGCTTTTTAATGTGATCTGTTACCTATAAACCCAAGATTTTATTGTAGAAAACGTAATACTGTATCTAACAAATGAGGATCTCTCTACAGTCCCAGTATCAACAGTATAAATAATTCTTTTGACGAAGTAGCCGATTAACATAAACATTAAACCTATTCTGGCGTACAATTATTTTGGAATCTGTCACTATAACCCATACGCCCATAAACTCCCATATAAATAACCATAATTTTGAAAATCACTGAATGTAAAAATCTTAACTGAAAACGTTAAAACTATGATATGTAATTGATACAAGTTCTTGCAATTGACACTACGCAGTTTTGAAATTGGAGTATCAAACAGAAAATAACAATATAATGCAGAAATAAATAACAAAGAAGGAAAGAAACATAAACATTACACTTTAATGGGACAGAATCGCAATTGGAAGAATTTTATAGAAGAGCTTGCATGCAGATGGGCTATTTACCAGCTTGAGAAACAGTGTGGCGTGTGCTCTAGCCGAAAATGTATTTTAGGCGATTATATTTTAAGAAATTTGCTCAAACATTTATTCTAAAAGACGTATTGCTTAACCAAAGCTCGACAGGATCATTTTCTCACTGAAATTTGCTTGTACCAGACAGCCAGAAATGATATCTCATTGTGTATATTTTTGCAGATAATTTTTGATTTATTTATCTGAATCTGTAATTTGCTCCCATTTTATGTGTGAATAAGATATGTTTGAGTTTCTTATGATTTTCACAAATTTATAAACAATTTCAAATTCGACGGAATGTAGATTCATCAATTTACATGACACTTCACTTATTTTACATGACTTGTGTGGGCATATCACTTTAAAAAAATTAAAAAATTCAATATTATATTTATTTACTTTCTCAAGGTTTTTATTTATAACCTATACTGAAATAAGTAAAAAAAAACATACAAATTCAATAAATTTTTTTAAAAAGTTATCACAAAGAACTTTATGTCTTCTAGAGGCACTTTTGAATGAGTAAAAAAACAAACGACTAGTACTCACTATTAAGATTATAGCTACGATGATATTGATTAATTAGATAATTAAATAATCAATATTATATTAATTAACATTACCTTGAAAATGTGTAGTTCCGCTCAATGATTAGATTAGTTCGTCGCTAACACACGAGAGTGCGTGTTTTAGGCGAAGGTTTCACTTGAGAGAAAGATGATTGCAACAGATGAGTTGACGATAGTTTTTACTGATTAATTTCAGCTGGTTCTTTATCTAGAACTATTTATTTAGACCAAATACTAAGAAAAGCTGGGTCCAGTTTTATAACAGAAAAAGATTCTGACTTGTCTAAGGATGGGTACGGTAACCTTCAGATTACAGTACTATACGAGCGCTAAAACCACTAAGGTACCCAGCGACTTGGTGAAGTAAAACAATTGCCTACATTGCTTTGCAGCAGTTAGACGTTGCATTGTGTGATTTCATTTAGCTGATGCAATGATCAATGATTCCTCACATACAAGATAATGTTAGCCTGTGGTGTCAACATTATGCCAGGAGGCGCTCGTCGACCTCCCGCGGTCGCCGCTATGTTTAGCACGCCTCGCACGCGTGTCATCCATCTCACGACACGACACGAGCGTCACCACCTGCGAGGAGGGATTTATAGCTTGATTCACCATTTGTGAACAACAATGGAATAACTAGTACCACTGACTATACAAAGGGTAAGGTAAACGCACCAGTAGCTGACAGTATAAGAAACTATACGCACTTAATAATCCGTGGTTTTGAATAAATAGGAACTAAAGAGATATTACGGATTTTATGTGATTCTAAATTTAGTGTAGTTTTGAAATTTGTCATACAAAAAGGGTTTTTTAAATATATTTTATAACATTTTTAAACTTAATTCAACCTTTGTACGTGTTCCAGTGGCTGACAGTGAAAAAAGTGCTTGTACCAGTAGCTGACAGTCAGTTGTCCCAGTAGCTGACACTGGAACTATACATGTACTAGCTGCTAAGCCTAAGGGTTTTATAATTTATAAGACGAATAAAATCTAACTTAATAATTAAATTATAAAATCATGTAAAACTTTATTAAGAAAATTTATTTTACATATTTTAAAATAAAAAATATTTACATTAAAAAAATATATATATTTTTTATTTATATTAAAAACATATATACTTTTTTTTAGATAATTTGGCTTTTTAATTAAAAAATTAAAATCATTTTATAAAAATGTGAGATCACATAAATTATAAATAGCATGCATATTTCGATGGGTAAAACCAATTTAATATTGTGCAAGTAGCAAATATCCCCTGTCAGCTATTGGAACTTGTATGGCTTTTGTGTACCAAAGCCTGACATTGATATAATTTTTAATCCAAAACCCCTAACACCCCAATTTTATCATGAAATTGTCAACAAAGGTATAATTGATAAAAATAATGAGCCTAATCATTAATACTATTTAAGAAATTTAGCGAAATGACTAAAAACCAAACTTACCTTCTTAACAATTTCATTAAGGGAATCGACTAAATGTGATGTGTACAGACAGGGTCGCTTTCAAACCACCACCATTCAGCGAGTATGGGCTAAATTTCACTGATTTTTTTTAAAACAAATCAAGAATAAACATATGTTCTTCTAACAATGCAATCATGTGTAAATATTTTTAAGAGACCACATTATAATGTAAAGAAACTCAAACTGTCAGCTTCTGGAGCACTGTCAGCTACTGGTGCATTTACCTTATAGTCTCTGTGTATAGTCAATGCTAGTACGATATGGCAGCCCTGATGCTAACAATTGTAAACAAAAATTTTTAATAACAAACCGACTCAATCGTAGGTGGTGTTAAATGCAAAATACCCTTAGGGTGTCCCCCTGTCCCCCCTAGGTCACCCAAGGGGTTTCTGTAGTACTACTGTACTGTCTGCTGCGTGGACCGTACGGAGCCATCGTGATATGCCTCTTAGAATTGATCCATAGTAAACATGTTGCTAAGGCGTGATATGTTCTGCTACGTTATAGGTTGTGCTATATATGATAACCATATAGGTTGTACCGTTTATTTAAAGATAACCGAAGTTAGTATGAAAATTATAGGTTTATCGACAAGAAAAACATCTAATGTTGCACTTAAGTAAGATCACATAAAACTGTAACGTTTTCTAATAATTCATTTGTTAATAGGAATAAGATATCACAATTTACTGTTGTAATAATTTAACATATTTTGCAAGTTAACGTAATCGAAATATGTAATATTGTCCACGATACACCAACACACTTATTGCACAAAAATTACCAACAAAACGACATTCAATCGTGTTAAAATCCAGTATATACGTGTTAAAACACCCTGTTACACCCAAAGCGGCGCTGGATTCAAACAGTTAACATTTGCCGTAAGCGACGATCGAGGATCTTAATCGCAGGGTGTCGATTACGTTTAATTCCTGCTATTCAACAAACTGGAACGTTTCCAGCAGTTTAAACAGTGCTACAATACAGCAATACGGTTGCCCTCGTAATAGGCGTGACAGAGGTAATTATCGATTAAATTGACGTGCAAATTTAACATGGTCATTACACATTATACGTTGATAAAGAATAGAGAAAGTTATATGAGTCTTAACTCTATAGGATTTATTAATTACAGCGGGTACTACCTGGGTTTATAATTAGACAGGGAACTTAAAAGGAGAGAGAGCAGTAGATAAAAATATAAAAATTGCAAAGCATATTAAATTATAAAAAATATAAAATCATTGCAAATGTTCATACCAACGATGAATATGCAGGGAGAGAGCGAGACGTATACTAGAGACCTGGCTAGGCGTTAAACAAAAAAATATCTCGCGATTATAAGAAAATTTCAAAATACTATCAATAGTCGAGCTTTTAAAACGTCTGAGAGCGGTAAGAAACGTATAAAATAAGCCAGTTAAATATGTTTGTAGAAACAATACGAAAATATCAAATCCGTTTAGGGATAGGAGTTCGAAGCAAAGTTTTTCGAAATTTTCACATTAATTAGTGTCTCAATTTCCGTAAGTGAATCGATAATTTTTAATTGTAAATAATCTAGTTTAGAAGAAGAATTTCATTATACCTAAGGTAAGGTTATCATAAGGGTTTGCACTTTTAATTTACATTTTCGTTCACATAAAAAGCCTAATGTTGTGTTTGACCAACTTTTCCCTTATCAATGACTCACCTATTGTCGGGTCCTCGAACTGTTGTAGCCACTCGTAGAGCGACTCCAGATCTACGAGACTCTGTTGACGAGCAGCCTCGTCGTCCTCGTCCATCCTGTACCGGGTGGAAGTGTGGAAGTCAAGGATCGCGCACCATCACTGATGTAAGTTGTTCAAACGTAAACACTACTCATCACTGTCATTTTCACATTTGATCTTGAATTTGTTGTTGTATTATTTTTTATTTGATTCGTACACTCACTGAGGTCACTGTTCCACAAGAAATTACAAAAAAGATAAATATAAACTCATCGAGTGGCCTTAAGTTATGCAAAAATTTCTGTAAAAATTATTAACAAACCAGATTTGGCGTTGGAAAAACGAATATTATGATCCTACCATTTATCACACGATCAAACTAAAATAATTGTTGTCTCCCAAACATTTAAATAATGCTAGGTAGATTTGATTTCTCAACAATCCAATTACCCACTTAGTGAGAATATCAAAATTGGGTAGGTCAATTTTAAATAGGATATTATATATTCCTAGGTAAATCTTCGTGGGTTTTAGAATAATCCAATGTCCACTAAACGAGGAGAGCAAATTTGGGCGCGACAATTTTGCACAAATTTAACTATTCCAGTCAGAAGTAATCCTCTAATTATACACAAACCAGATGGTGTAATGGTGGCGGTGGCGGAGTTATTACAATTCAGATTGTGACACATGTGTGCTCCAAGTGGCTTCCGGGTAACACAAGTAATTGCTCGGATCCCATGGCGCTCTGTTCTCTGTTGACCGAATTTAGTACTTCCCCTCTCTACAACACGCGGTTTGGTTTTTTTTTACAAATACCTCCAGAAGGGTAACGTGCATTGAGTTTGAATAGTCTTATTGTTTAAAATAAAAGTGCAATAGGTGCAAGACTAATAGTCACGGGCAAACACTTAATTGGGGATTGATTAAATGTAAAATTACAGCTTACAGTACGTCAAATTATCAGTTATATAAGTTATATCAGTTATAATTAAAGCACGGAATAAAGAGGAGTCGGAGTCACTAATTAGCAGTTTGAGTAAAGCTACAATTTTGGCTTTAACTTGCATAATTTCCAAGAATAGTAATGTATAGTGTTA
This sequence comes from Macrosteles quadrilineatus, assembly GCF_028750875.1. Classification (NCBI taxonomy): domain Eukaryota; kingdom Metazoa; phylum Arthropoda; class Insecta; order Hemiptera; family Cicadellidae; genus Macrosteles; species Macrosteles quadrilineatus. The sequence goes on along the minus strand of NW_026542598.1, from coordinate 14,671,398 downwards.
GTCGTTTATTAATAGAAAATATTAATCCTTTCTACTGTTTCCAGTGAAGAAAAACAGTTATGGCATCAGCATTCATTGTAGAACAAAACGTAGTGTTTTTTACAACCGATGGTATTTCTACATAATGAATAAAGCTACTGCAGTTTAGCAAATACTTAACTTAATTATTTTGGTATCGCGGTTTAAAAATGATTGAATAAAATTGAAAGCCATTGAAACCAGTCAATGTGTGATTTTTTTTTCAAGTACACTTACAAGTAAAGATTATAACTGAATCCTTTCAAATAATTACAATAAAATTACACATTAAATAAAAATCACAGCCAGTGATACACGTTGCAAGTACAGTGCACATACACATATCAATGACTTTCGTAACCTTGAGGTCACTGTATCACGGGAAGGCTACAACACGTGTAGCGCGACACGTCACCAACACGGACTATCACGGCTACGTGTATACTCACAACAATAGGCTGACAACACAGAAGTGAGTAAACTGATAGCGATAATAGCAACAAACACAAGGCGACCGAGCGGCGCCACCACACTGAGGTTTTGTGATGAAAGTTCAGACCACTCTTCCTGCTCTTCTTTGAGAAAAGAACCAAACGGAAAAAAACCTGTCAGATAAAAGATGGGCGATGACAATCCATTAGCGAATTTGAGGAATCTTTGAGTTCGAAGACTCGAGTCGTCGAATTTAGAGTCGTCAAATCTAAATTTGACTGTTCTATTCCAGGCTGTTGGCCGTTAGAGCGATGGCCTCCTCAGAGTTAATGCGAATTGAAAGTTGGAACCATTTCTATTTGTACAGTATGTGCAGTTATTAGTGATATGCACAGGAAATTTGATGGTACATTTGAGTAATTTTAACAGTATTTTGTAACAAATGCGAAACATTTTCGCCACATTATTCAAGAGTCTCATCCCCTTTAATAGTGAATAGCTATGATTCAGTTACAATATTTTGTGTCATGTTCCTAAAGTCATAGAGCAAGTCAATTCTGTATAAACACAGCAAATGAATCGAAAACCGTCAATATCTTGGATACGAATTATTTTGTTGAACTATCATCATCAATCATGACAGATGGTTTGGACAAAACATTGGGCTGTACCTACTTATTTTCCACAATATTATTTCTCGGTAGCTTTGATTTACTTAACCATTGTCACATGTCAATTCATAACCGCTAAGGATGCTAAACATTGGTGATAGAAACTTGACACGCGCTCCATCTTTGTCATTGTTTCCTAGTCTCCAGGTTGAATTATCCCCTCGTTGTATGCGGAGATGGTCTCTAGGCTTGGCTCTGTTGTTGTTTACTACCCTGACCCTCCCTTCCTGTCCATCTTAGAGACACGCCCTTCACAACAACAGCATTCTGCGAAATAGATGCGAAAGTAGGACATCCGTAGGAGAATATTGTTAGCTTTTTTGCCAGGATCTATTCGGCGGTTGTAATTGAACATGACCATTGAGAGCGAATCAGTGGAACTTATTTTTGAAAAAGATGAGAGTAGGACAGCTGTAGGGTAAACATTTTCAGCTTATGTATTTCTTTGAGGATTATACAATTCGGCGAATGTAGTGACTTACAATCTGCATTAAGAACACGTAATAAAACATATCTAAGGATTTCTTAATTTTAGTTTTTAAATAGATGAAAAAGTAGGCCATCTTAAGAAAAATATAGATAACTTTTGTATATTTTGTCAGTATTTAGGTCTATTCGGCGATTGTAGTACTGTATTGGAACATAAACATTCAGAATGAGTTGTTATCAAACAATAAAGTGAACCTTACACTTGGAACTACAAAATAAATAAGAATTTTGGGAGAATATTGTTGGTTTTTGTCTTTTTCTCAGGATACAAACGATTCGGTGAATTCGGTGAGCGTCAAGAGTTTGTTTTTATCATCCAATCCAGCCAATCCAGTGGAATTAATTTTCAATTAAGATGAACAAGAAAATATTGTATACGAGTTACCTTGTATATTGTTACACTAGTCTCCCAATAAAGTAAAGTAGGAGATGGTAGAAGGAACAGCAACAAGTCGACCACGAGTGCACGCCGAAAGCTTTTTACGTTTCTGCGGCAGACTCAAAGACAATCAATCACAAGGGCCAATCGATCCATCTATTCTCAACGCGCGCTGCACCAGTGGCGAGCATTGCTTGTAAATTGTGACATTGTAAAGTACGAAATCGCTAGTCACATGAACCACAGCAAAATATCGTTTCGAAATCCAAATAATAGAGGTGATGCATCAAACCTGCAGCGTTGTATTGATTCTCGATCGGCAGAAACAATTCGGCCATCCTCGAGTGGGCCTGGCATCGAAGAGGACTGTTTAAATACACTTGATGCAGAACTTTGTTAAGGGTATTTTTAAAATTGCGTTAAAATGTTAGTTATTAAATAAATTGAAAAATTTCACAAGAAACTTTTACGGCGAAACATACAAAAACACAAGGATTGGAGTTTTAGACATTACATGATAGAAAAAGCAGCAATAATACAAGTCACTATCACTAAAAAAGGTGTGTTAAACAAAGGATTAATGAATTGTAAAACACTTTATAGTTAATATTCGGGTGTCCAACAACTAAGAACTTTCAATACCAATGTGTAAAGAAATCAGTATGTACAATAACTATTGCACAAGTTAAGTTATTTTCCCGTACAATTGTCAGTAATTAGGCGACCATGAGTAGATTTGAAGGATCATAACTAAAAAGTATTTTGATCATGTAGCCTTTACCGAAGGATATTATAGGACCCTTTGACGGATGAAAAACTAAAATTGACCGCATCTGAAATTCAAAGCTCTTTCGTCCAAAAGGGGATCAAAGGGATACGAAATATTTTCTGAATGTCAATAACCATCTTGAGGCAGAAGACGTTGCTGAAATTCACAAAAACCATTGATTATTCCGATCAGGAGAAGTTCTTACACGAGTTAACGAACGGGCGCCTTTGAAGTTTAAAAACCCGATACAGAATAACAAGAGTTGCTCGGTTTCAGCCCTAGTTATCTTTGAGTTTGTGTCATTTGAGATTCGAAAAGCGTAAATAGGAACGTAGCTTGATATTGCTGAACTTTCATAAACCCCTCTGTAAGATTTCTGTTACACTTGATAGGGTGTACTCAAAATATGAACTCCATCAAGCCAAACTAGGGTACGTACACTCAAGAATCGTGTTAATAATTGTGCATGTCACCGTTTCAATAGACAAGACCATAAACAATACGAACTATATTTCTTAATCAAACAAAACGTTTAAGACTAATATGGCCTTAAAGCTATTTTATAACTTCCAATAAAATCAACACGCACGCGATAACCTAAATAACGAACTATATTGCAATAATCATTATTTATTGCTCCACGAATAGAACAGATTTGTAAGAAGTTAAACTTGTGAGAATTTCCACGAATTCAACTTTGACAGATATGTTATACTTTACCTCGAGCTTTCATTTTATTTAGGAAAAATAACTACCGGTAATATTGAACTACACCCAGAAGCTTCAATGCAAATATATTCTTCAAAAGAACAAACTTGTATTTCCAGGTACAGTAACTTATATCCTTAAAATTACAACTGGATATAATGACGTGTCATAATTTTAGTCTCGTTAATTTTTCGTTTATCGTATGTTAGTTTTTGCCCTTATTTTTTGGCAAATGTATTCCATTCTTGTTAAGCTGATATTAATGACAACCTTGATAAAAATGTTGGACAATACAGTTGAAAATATTGTTTTTTTGGCGGTATGTAGGTACTCCACTGCCTTTTCAAGTCACCATCCTGCTATGACCAGATCGGTATTGTTTTAAATCTCACCTTTAAAATATTATGATGGCTTACACCTTTAAACCAGGGTTTTTGCGAATTCGGACTGTTGTTTAAGCGAATCATAGTGAAGATGAGAAATTTAAGCGGTGTGTTCTTTTGACTTCAGGGTGCCCTAAAACCTATGCAGCCAACCTTGACTTCAAAATAAATACGCCAACAATTCGCAAATGTATGTATTTCAATTTAAGTTTATTCAAATTTTGTCTGATATCTTTAGTTGTTTACTGGAACAGTAAGTATCAGAACTGCACACCAAGTACTAACTGAGTCAATGACACACATATTTGTCAAGGATTAAATATATAGGACTAAGGTCTCAAGTACATATTTTCTAAATAAAAAAACTAATAAAATGAACAATAATTTACAACAAATTTGCTCCATCAGGTTTTTCTAGTGCTACGATGCCGATATTTTTGAAAGCTACGAATTCAGTTAAAAATATCATACATGACAACGTTTAACATGCTTTGGCTGAAGTTTATCTTTCTTCCCGGTAGAACGTCTCCTAGAGGTTCCAATGGGGGTTTGTTGTTCGTTTGTCACCCCATTGACGTGGTCAGATAAATAGCCTCATCAGGGTGTAGCAGGCGTGTTTTGTGTGACGTGTGGACGTGTTTCCTGTCCGACCGGACGTCCCACACCTGATTGGTTTGTCAAGGATACATTCGGTTAATTGTTTGACGACCAGAGCTGTGGTCTATTGACCAAGTACGGGCGAAACTTTACTCACACATTTATTTGAGGCTGCAAAGCCAATGAATGTGCAAGCACGTCATTTATAAATTTGTAATGTACCACAATATTTAAGTAGGTTAGTAAAATATTTTGCATTAATCACAGTAATTTATGTCTGAATTAGTTATAAAACAAGCATACCGTACTTATGGTTTACGAGTGACGAATTCATCAAACGTGAGGAAACTAATTAACGAATGAATATGCCATACGATTTGTAAACTTCAACATCTATTGCTTATGCCTACCTGAATACTTAATGTGAAGTCCATTGTCATATTTTTTTTTTAATATTGATACCAGTGCTAAATGCATGAAGACAAACAGACAGACAAGAACAACACACGAAGAACCAGAAAGACTTAAAACTGATACAATAAAGCCTAATTCTCTTCCTCCCTTATTTCTATGAATAAAAAAATCGGGATTTCGGCATGTTAAAAAGAAACGTTTTTAGTGGTTACCATAAAAAAAATCAATATGATCAAATACATTGAATTATTCGTAATGTTTTAAACTGTTGTTCTTATGGCAATTGCCGTAGTAGTACCGTTATTGCATTTTAGTCACCCTACAACTATTTATAATTCCCACACCATATACAATTAAGTAACACAATTGTACATAAAATACCACACACTCGCCACCGACACTGTCACTGAAAGCACGAACGCTACAATACAAACGACGCACCACAAGCAGTCGCGCACTCACTGAATGGGAAGCAGAAGCTGAGAAGCAACTGGCGGCGCTGCGGTAGCGTCATCCCTCCCCCTCCACTTCCACCCCTACACCCCTTAACAGCTGACCGGGGTGGCTACTGACACCTTCCATCCCGCCACCATGGGTCAGGTCAGTACACCATGGAGGGCAAACGATCCAGCTGATGTAACTGCTGAAATCCTCACTCAAAACGTTCTTTTGACCAGGGCCGGGGATAGTAGCTAGTACTAGCTACTAGCTACTATAATACTATTAATACTAGCAACTATCCCTGGCCCTGCTTTTGACGACCAAAATGTTTATAAAAAAACCTTACAACTTCACACGACTATAAAACCCGTTTTCCCACTTAGAGCAATAAAAAGAAACAACCAAAAGTCTAGGAAATTTCAAATTTGGCGCAAAATGAGGAGTTTACTTAACATCAATATGTTTGCCATTATTTGCTCGTATATAATCAAGTCTAAGTTTCAGATCGGACAAAAAACGACCTAAAATTAAAAAAAAAAATCAGCAAACGTTCTCCTTATTCTTGTCTTAATTCTTTGGCATTGACACGATCCGTTGTGCAGGGTTATACCTGCTGCTCTAGGAGGCCAATTAATATTGGATTTAATTCGATCTTCTATTGCCATTCTAACGATACTCATAAAACAACTGCCATTGTTTACTAAGCAACAATATCAACCAATCAGCTGATAAAAATTCTATTGATTAAAACATAATTTGCCATTCCTTCATGTGGTGTTTTTAGAAAGATTTTATGACTCATGGAAAGAGGATGGGAGGATGGTTAAGTTGTAAAGTTTTTCTATAAACACTCTGTATATTCATTAGTTCACAGCATAGTTTAAAGGAGTAGTCAAATCTATGCTCATAGTATATTTATCGTTTATATTTTTGAATTAAGAACAAAATGAATCAAATATGAATTTTTAAGCGTCTTTATTGACGCTGTCATATCAAGTCACTCAATACAAGATCGTTCGGGAAGCAAAGTTTTGAAGCTCTGTCAACGGTGGTAGCATTTTCAACACCTTCGATTACATTAAGCAGATCCAAAGCCCATGTTTGCCTGCGACTCTGACCTGGTTTCGATATGTTATTACAAAGGGGAAATAGATCTCCAATAAAACAGCTTCCATTGAGTATATTGAATCCAGCACAAACAACTTGCCGCAGGGCTTCATCACACACAAACCTGCCCTAGTGTTTACTCTACATTCGCTTAATATACTGTATAATAATGTGTACCAGAGTATTTTAGAGGGATCGAACCTCAATCAATAGAATATATATAGTATTAGGAATTATTTTTAAGTGTATCCGCGACTTAAAATATTATATCGCAATATTCCAGAGTTAATAGGACATAAATGATTGTAACACTTTTGAAGCTCCATAAATGAAAAACCATACAACCTATCACCACGGGGTGAGAATCAATTGAAAGAGGAGATTCTAAAGTTTTGTTTGATACCACTTTGGTAAATATGGTTACAAAATTTGCCTCTACAGACATTTTTAAATGTCTGTAGAGGCAAATTTATGTAATAAGTAAGTTTGTAAATTAAGTACACACTTTTACCTCTCTGAATCTCAAAACTACATACTCTATGTTGAATTGTCAAAAGTTGTATTTAAGTAATACGACTAGAAGCCAATTCGCTCTATAATTTACCGCTCAGTTATTGTTGTTCACTATTATTGTAAGCTGCGAGGAACACGACTTCGAAAGAGCAAAAGTATTCTGTGTTTTATAGCTTCATTGATTTTAAATTGTGTAATTAATTAAAAATCGTAGTTTAAATCTAAAAATGTCTGTAGAGGCTAATTTTGTAACTATTTTTACCAAAGTGGTGTCAAACAAAACTTTAGAATCTCCTCTTTTAATTGATTCTCATCCCCCGATGATAGGATGTATACTTTTTCATTTGTAGTAAAAAAAATTTAACAATAATTTATAATCAGCCTGCATCGCAGGATCTGATAATTAATCGGATATCAAATATTTATACACCACTAGTGTTCAGCATAAAATCATTGTTACCAACTTACGTTTGCGATGACACCAAATTGCATGACATTTCACCCACCTCAAACATAGAAATGTAAAATATAGTCACTTAAAAACTTCAGAACAACGACTCACTACATATGCGTAAATTAAACTGAATATATTTCTAGTGGACGATCGGTGAGCTTTGTTAGGCTTACAACTAAGACCAGCTGTTTTGGCCAGGATTATCAAGGACATCTAAGTTAAGTTTTGAGTATTTAAAAAGGTACTGAGTTTTTTGTGTACAGTACAACCGGCAATGGCGTTCTTTCGATTAGAATGCGTGAACTAAATTTACTCAGCTTCCCAACCGCATTACGATTACGACTACGTTATTGACAACAAACTTTACCAAATTATATGGGTTTTGCCAAAGATTTTGACGTATAACGTAGTCAGTCAAAGCATTTAAAATGGTTGTGATTAATGTCAAATAATGGGTATCTGTAGTTTTCATTGAGGAGTACAAATGGTTTTCTATTGAACATAGCCAACGCAAACGCCTGTAGTGAAAACATAAACCTCTATCACGGTCAAGCTTATGTCTCAAACAAAGACAAAAGAGTACTCTCATTTTCAGGATAGGAAGACAACTCACTTGAGGATAACAAAGTTTAAACCTAACTTAGTATTCAATAACAACAGGTGCACTCAACGTGGATACCTGAGTTGGAACTAAACTTTGATAATTACCACATGCTATATACTAGAGTGCAACTTGGTGTGTGGCATAACTGCACCGTGGGATCCAACTTCTCACTTTTCATTTTATCGGATTAAAGGAATGCTAAGTAGTCGTACATTATTTACACGAGTTAGAACCATTTGAGTGAGAAATAAATACTTATTTTCAAGGTATAAAACACAAAAATTCTGGTTAAAATTATTATTATTCAACACATAAGGCTTATTAAACCATAGATTATCTTTCTTTCTTATTGTAATCCATTTTATGAAGTGCACTATATGTAACCTACACTATATGTAGTATATATTGTTTTAATAATGTAATTTGAAAAAAAAATATCATTAAAATAGGGGCAGCGAAGATCTATCAGCTAATGAATGAGGTTAGGCCTACTATCAAATGAAATAAACAAATAGAAAATATGTTAAAATAAAATAAACCCAGTAAGTAGGGCGTTCTTGGATTTGATTTGAATACGTCTTTTGCAGCAATTAGTTAACTGGCAAGTGATGGAATGATATGAAAGTTAAAATATAAAAGAAATACTGTTTGGCCAGAGAAAATCTTCATCGGCTAACCTTTGGACTTGCCTTTACTGCAAACTAAATATTTGTTACTGTCAGCGATAACGAGCTTGCAGGTGATTCAAAATTTTTATTGTTGCCCTTTTGAAAATCTATAAATGAAAAACTACACAACCTATCATCACAGGGTGAGAATCAATTGAAGGAGGAGATTTTAAAGTTTTGTTTGACCCCACTTTGGTATACATAGTTGCAAAATTAGCCTCTACAGACATTTTTAGATTTAAACTACGATTTTTAATTATTTACACCCTTTTACCCTGAATCTCAAAACTTCACTATATGTTGAATTGTCAATTGTTTTAAGTAATACTGCTAGGGGAAATTACTTCTATAATTTACCGCACAGTCATTGTTGTTCACCACTATTGTAACCTGCGAGGACCCTGACTTGGAAAGAGCAGAAAGTGTTCTTTGTTATAGAGTTTCATTGATTTTAAATTGTGTAATTAATTTAAAATCGCAGTTAATATCTAATCAAAAATGTCTGTAGAGGCTATTTTGCAACTATGTTCACCAAAGTGGTGTCAAACAAAGCTTTTAAATCCCCCTCTTTCAACTGATTCTCATCCCGTGATGATAGGTTGTATAGTTTTTCGAGTTTCAAAATTGTAACAATAATTTAGAATCAATCGAAATATACGATGGAGTCATGGATAAGATAAAAACTAAGAGATTCCAGTTATATAGGAAATTGTTCCATCTTTCTCAAATACAATGATGTGATTACTTGATGTCTTCTTCCATTGCTGAAAATACAAGACTTTAGATAAGACGTAAATGTAGCTTGTATTTAAACATTGTTCAAACAGCCAAGTTACACAAGGAGAAGCAATAAATATGTATAAACATTCTCTATACAGTACGACTAAGAAATTCATGTTTCATTAGGGGATCGCCAAACAGTAGGCAAGTTGAGCAAGAATTATCCAAAGATGGACTTTGCGATCAGAAGAAGGTAGATAGACAGACAACACGCACACACAATCGACCCAGTTTACAGCTGTAGTTAAACTGGTGTTTGGTGAGACAGGCTAAAAGAAGGAAGATCTTACTTCTCTGTCCTGTAGTCGACGGAAGCAAAACCATCAACACAAACTACTGTAGTATGCACGCTTTAGCGATTAAACTGGACAAAATTACTATTGTTTTATGCAACAACCAGACATTGATGGGTTTTATACTTGGTTAATTAAAGCATGACAGGATTCTAAGAGTACTGTATCCCTTTAATTCCCAAGGCTTGAATGAACAGCACAACGACTTTATCACAGGGGTGCTGCGATGTATAGTATGTTCTGCACATATAATAGTAAGAGTTTGTGTATTTGGAGGTAAAATCAAACCAAAACTATTTCACCCTTAACCTTTTGGCACTACTGACGAGAAAAATAATAAACATAATGCATAAAATAAACACAAAAATTTTAAAAAGTAAATTTCATCAGAAAGTAGGAGATTACGTAAGGAAACATAACATTTTGAATTCGATAACTGTCAAGTAAGGGTTTATTAAATGTTACGTCATAATTACAACTGTCAGGGGTAGTTTTTATTTCCTACCTATCAGGGTTTCGGGGATTGTATGTAGTTTTGAACAGTAGACTTTTATCAGGCAAGTGTCATCAAACTTAACAGAGTATTGCATTTTCATTAGCAACCTGACAGTGGAAGGCAGACCGTTGCATATTAACACTATCGGATAAGCTTGTGAGAGCGTTCCAATGTAACGGGAGTTCATTATAAATGACGTCAACCTGGTGACGTTGACACTTAAAAGCGAGCGTCTGTTACTAATGCACTTCTCTAGAACTTCTCATTGCGTAGGTTGTTAGGAATAAAATATATCCATCCATACATTGGTTACTCCACATTGTCAATTATGAGAATGATTTATGTATCTGTCCATATACAAAATACGCCGATTTCTTTCGTCCTTTATTGCCAGAAAATAAACAACCAAAGTTAATATTTTAAGGCACTAAGATCAGTACAATGACCATGGTTTAGTGAATTCTCGTGTATTCATATAGATAAATCACGACCTCACGTCGCACAGTCTCGTGACGTCATGTTCTATACAGTAATTGAAGCCTTTGTTCGCCTCTGCCACGTAAATCTTTCTTCCCTCCCCTATCTTTTGTGTCTGCCTTGAGGTATCCCATCCATTTTATAACTATTACTTCGTCCACTTACGTTCAATCGACCTATGGGACTTTCCACAGACATACACAACTGGAATACTGAGATAGATATTAAAATACAATACTTAAATCGCTTTTCATTTTTTATGGCAAATTTTTAAGCTTTTTAAACATTTTTGAAATAATAAAGCTTGAATTTTCAGTTATTCGCACAATATATAACATAAAAACTTCCTTCAATGATTATTTAATTTCTAAGCAAATATATCTGAACAAATAATGTACGGATAACATAATGTATGGATTTTAATGAAAATAGCGTCTCGTGTAGCATTAATGGAAACACAAAAACTAGGAAACAATTGACCCAAGTGCTGAAAGGTCCTGAGAGCCAATCGTCCTAGAGTGCACAGTCAGCCGAGAACATTTCAGTTTAAAACATTTATGTCTCAAACCTACAAAACTCACATAGGAAACTGAGTTCAAGGGATTTATCATATTTCTACTACTTAACCATGAAGTTTTCAAAAGTGCAAATACACAATACAGTTTAATGCATTAAAACATTAAAGCTTTCATCTTATACAAATAAGTTAACTACAGTCGTACCTATCCAATCGTACACTTAAATTTTAAACTTTCAAAGTCACTGCTAGTAATAAAATTTATCTTACCGCCAAAGAGGTTTTGCGGAGTTGAACTTTGCAATGTTGAATGAACAAGTGTGCAAACTCAGATAATGGATTTCAGTCATGTTATGTTTACAATGCGCTTCATTTCTAATTATTTCTGACCAGAGCCAATGAAACAGATAAGGAGTTACACCGAACGGAATTTATTCATTATGTGATAAAGCTTCATTGTATGGTTAAGCTTCAAAGAGCATACTTTTGTGTATTACCTGATATAAAAGGTACTCGTACATATCACGTTGTAAAATTTAATGACAAATCAACACTCAATTTTCTTTACAACAGAATTCGTCACGTATCGGTTGTGTTTTTAAAATTACATGTCAATTATTTTCAGATGACATTTCTATGTGATCCTATACAATTTGCACTTACCTAAAGCAAGTAAGTAATATATGAATTAATTTGCTGCACTTAAAAGGTACACAGTCAACTATATATTATACTAAGACAACTTTAGGCAGTTTAAACTAACTCTGCAATGAGTTTTGTGATCGATTCCTCATTTTAAAGATTTATAGAGCCTCCCCAGGCCATCCACAATTCTAAGTTTTAACATGGACTAAGTTCCAATATTGTATTGCATCTCAAATGCGAGCCACTCCAAAGCACACAGAAGTGTTCAGTTTGGTGTTGCACTCAGAGTGGTTTTGTCACCAATGCTAGGAACATTGTCCAAACTCCCAACTTTGTGTTGAATGAGAGCGGGAATCTGCTGCAGAACTTACCATGACATACCACCATGGTGCATCTCGGTGTATTAAAACTTTGCATTATAATCTAACTGTAGTTATAAAAACCGTGTGTCTGTGAGAAAATGTTATTAAATAGTAAACATTTAGACCGAAGTTGTACAGTAATCGAATTACTCTAGATTCAAGTAATATTGTCGTAGGTTTATTGTCACTGATTGTTAACACAAACAATATTTTACAGAGACCAGACGTTTTTGACCGCAAAAACACACAGTCATAATACATGTTCACTAAATAAGGTAGTTTGTTATTAGGCTCGAGCTCTTGGAGCAAGATGTTAATAGAAAAATATTGTTCATTGCTTGGCATTCTACAGACACAATGAGGTCAACTGTTAATAATTATGTTTTGATATGGCTTTTACACTCATACTTTTTACGGAATGTTTAAAAAAGGTAAAAAGTATATTCACCGTAAAACCTTGCGCAGTATCTGATTTGAAGATTCCAATTTCGATGTGAAGCTAAACGATCCACGCACATCGACCATAAAATCGAATCAAATCTTGTTACAGAAACGTTTCCTGTGTAATCGAGTATAAATACTGCAGTTCATCTCTTCTGACAGTCACATGGCCTCGGATTGGATTTGAAATCAACCAATTGAACTGAATCAATTCATTTCCCCAAGCTCGATAAAATTACTCTCAACATAACCTCTAAAAGCTTCTCACAGGAGTTAACGATAAGCGTCAAAACCCGTTTTACTATGTTTAGCAAAAACAATTTTAATAGGTAAAACTCTTACGTTTTATTTTTTATTGGTTAATGTAGAGCATCTGGAGCTTTGCATTAACAGTGTTACCATACGATTTGTAATTCAATGTTTGCAATATAGAACAACACGCATATTGTGAAAAAGTAGTATATAAATAACCAAATCCAGCTAGAAAATATAAGGTATAAAACTGTGAACATGTCTATAGTTTTGACATTCAAGAAAATTAAAAACTTAATTTCCAAAGTAGATACATCTATTCCCATGGTGTTGTAGCCAATACGAAAGGAAAGACAGAGTTTTGGGTATCGATTTAATAAAAATTACTATACTGAATATGATTCAATGCTAAGACATAATCTTTGGCACCTAGTTAGTTAGAAGTATTAAATCCTGCTAATTTCTTGAATAATAATTAATTGTGAATATTTTTAAAGTATGTGATTTAATTTGAAAGACTTATTATGATACATTCTACCGTGATCCAAACAAGCAAACAAATCGTACAAGAAATTTAGAAGGCAATATATTACGTGATATTTGCATATTCTACTTTTAATTAATTAACTATTTAACTACCAGCAATTGTATTTATTTGAAAATTCTTCATTAAATACAATTCACCTTGTAATAAACCCAAACATACATACTTGTCGATTGTTTCACTGACTCCAAATAATTACAAGACATTTGAGAGGGAAAACAGAGTAGTATCAAGGGGGCAAATCAACATTTAAGTCTAGAAAAACGATATAACACTTGAAATAGTGGATACAATACGTTAAGCTGACCTCATGGCAACTGCAGACGGCAATACAATACAGCAATACAATTTACTTGAGAACTTGTAGTACTTTTAGGATGTAGCTTATAAAGCTGTTATTGACCCAATACAAAACTTATTCTTCGTGTATTTGTAACATTTAGCTTAATATAGTACTTTTTTTAAATTACAAAATAAACTTACAAACTTTGAACATTTTGAAGTTGATTCAGTAACATACCTGAAATAAAAATAGATTATTAGACAGTTGGTTAAAAATCACTAAACATAGGCATAATAATGTTAAAATTATGTTTAAATAGGCATAACAGTGAATACAATTTCTCCAAAACGATAAGGTGTATTAATAATTTTCTTAGTCAATATAAACATAAAAAACACACCATTATAAAATTTGCAATCATGCAACGGTTTGAATAATAACTGTGCATATGCATTTTACGGCAAAATCATAGGTTGTCACACAATGTTCCCAACAATTAGTTTAAACTTGGATTTCCATCATCTTATTATATACAACAAAAGATTTTAAGAACTATACAATTATTTTATAATTTCAATTTATCATGATGAGTTTTAATAAGTCAAATAATCTAATACAGAACCTTTCCTTACACAGTCTAGTCGAAAGTTTTCATGAATACCTGTGTTAAATATAGATTGGTATAAAGCAAATTATAACTGAAACTCCAAGAAAAACGTATACATTATTTTGAATATCACGAAGTTCTAAGCACAGTAAAGTGAACCATTCCGACATGTATTGTTCAACTGTGACTGAACAACCAATATAACTGTTGCAACTGTTATCTGTAAGTTTAACTTCATTGTTTATATATAAAGTTGTGCCACTGTGAAACCAGCGCAACTGGGTCAACGATGTAAGGAGCCGTTACATTATGTAAACAACTTGGGTCATTCCGTCTATACAGCGGTTTGCTAAGGAATTAACTACGTCAAGCGGCTGAGACTTGTGAACATGTATTCTATATTCGGTTGACATTATTACAATGACGGAAACCAAATACAACATCTAAAAGTGTTCTTTTGGCTGTGTTTGGACTACATTCTATGGTAGAAATACTTATCTTACAACTTCTGCGATTAAAACTTAAATAGCAATCGTCGTACTGAAACTGTTGCAAATATTCCTATTTGGTCAGCGTGTACTATCTGAGTTTCAAAAATGAGTAAACCAACATCAATAATTGAATTACGAAACACTATTTTGTCAGGGGGATTTCAATGTAAGATGATATTTCAAAATACATTTCTTTAAGATCGAAATAATTCTCTACAAACCATAAATTTACTACATTAACCATAAATGACAGTCAACACAAATTAGGAACCATTACACATACACTAATGAAAAATAAGGATTGGTATATCTTCAAGAACTTTAAAAATTGTATGCATTTGAAGGAGAGTTTTTGCTCAATCAACTCATCCAATGACGAATTTATACTTCAGATAAAACAAAATGGCGTTATCACTTTTACAGTTTTAATATCATGCTGTGAGTAGTTATGTACGTAGTTGTCCGCGCAGGGAGTGGTAAAGCTACAGGCTACATGGTCTACGCAACTTCCGTATTGCGCCTGCCTTGTCCAGTCTCGGCGTTCTAATTATGTTTATCACTATACTGCATTTGTCACGGCCGCACTATTTATAGCAGAATCTATACAGCCAATCAAAACGCCGCACCCTATTGTGATTTACTACATCAGTTGGATTATAGTTACATGTATTTCAAACCAAGATTACTTTCATCGTGAGCTTCATACCCTGTAGTCTAAAGGCGAATCATTTAAAGGAAACCCACAAAGAATAACTTTGTTCTGTAACTCCGACTAATTTTGACCCAAAAGATGGTAAAGGGTTGGCGTAAATGATGCGTAAATATGAGAATGTAGACGTAACCAGGAACACTTTACCACCTCACTGGTAAACAGGTTGGCCAATAAAACAAGAACCAGGTCAAATATATTTTATCATGTTAAAAAAATCTATATAGAGAATAAAAATATGGTCGACGACTCAAAACCCCAATTTTTCCTTACTGGTACTATACTTTCAGCCTTTCATTATTAACAGTAATTCTCAACTAATGCCTGAGTTTTATCAACCATCCCAACTAAGACAGATTTTACCTTGCACACGTCTGCAAAATAGTGCTTTGATATTAAAGTCCAGTTTCATCAGACGCCCGCAAAAACGTAATCAAATCCGATCTAAATTATATTAAATAACTTCTTGATCAGCATTGTACGTGTTATTAAATTTACGGAAAGTAAATAAAAGAAACGTCTTATAACACTTAAAACATATATTTACGCTTATACTGTTACTCACAAGACGGTAAATATACAAAAAAGGTGGTAGGTGGTGATCGATTTCGATTGGACACTCCAATCATCATCAGACCCAATGTCATTCGCCTATTGGGTCTAATGATGATTGGAGTGTCCAATCGAAATCGATCACCACCTACCACCTTTTTTGTATATTTACCGTCTTGTGAGTAACAGTATAAGCGTAAATATATGTTTTAAGTGTTGTAAGACGTTTCTTTTATTTACTTTCCATTATATTAAAGTAATAAACTATTAAGTGGCATAAATACAACTCCACGATAACTAATCTAATCCATTAGTTTCTTGCTCTAGGTAGGAATACACAACGATTACAGCCAGTTATGTACTGTCTTGCGCTAGTTCTGCGGCGTTGCACTTGGCACTTGCGGCTTGATTGCGACTAACTTAAGTGATTTACTCGACCGAAACCACTATTTATACGTCTGTTTCACTAAAGCTACATTCAAATGGCCACATAATTTATGGTTAAATGTACCAATCGACTGTTATTTAAATCTTATTCGGAGTATAGGCAAACAAAATGTGTGTCAATTTATCCTGTACCACAACACAAAGGGATGGGTGGTCAATTATTCGATCCTATTTCTTGATCTGTGATATTTATTTGACTTGCATGTGTAGTTAGACCTTGCATCTTTTAGTTTTTAGTTGTGAAAATACATTGATTATTTATTGATTGATTTATGTACTTATTTATTTATTTATTGTAGAACTTTTGAGAGCTTTGTAGAAGCATGTTATTTGAATTTGTAGAGTTTGTGATCTCGTTCTGCTTTACTTAACTGACGATTCCAAATGCATTTACGTTGTCAAAAGGAAAATAAATATTCTTATTCTTCTTATTCTTATTCTTTCGTTACCAGATGTCAACCAACCACAAAATAATGCGTATTTCTAGGTTCAACCACAGAATAAGGAGTGAGCTGATAATAGTAAGATAGGATGGTTTAACGTAAAATAGGCCAAACTTTTACAAGATATTGTCTGAATAATTGTGGTAATTAGTTGCCAATAATGTTATGAAGACTTACTGTAAAATTATAAAACCGCCTATCTCTGCAAGTATCCGCTAACGCCTTTGAGTAAAACTGTAGACATTCAGAATTTTAAGGTTATAAATGAGTTTTAAATTAAACCAAAATATAATTCAAAGCAACAAATTTGTGATGCAACCATTAATCTTCAATATTTTCCATCCACGTACATGATCTCGTGAAAAAGCTTTTGCATCCTACAAACTAAAGACACATAAATCGCGTTAAAACTGTTACAATTAGGCATGATTCAGTTAGGTAACGCTACAGAGTAACATTAGCTCTCCATATATCAGAGAATCACCAGTACTGCCGGAGGTGGTGTTCTAACAGATGATATATGAAGCGGTAACTACAGGGATAGCTGGCTAACCGGGCGCCCTCGTGAGCTAGGAACCCTTGGGCTTCCAGTCATAGACACCTATACGTCAGAGTTGTTTAATCTATAGGCATACAAATGCTATAACATAATATACAGTGCTATAAAGCAACGATTTTATAAGTTATTATATTTTAAATTTCAAACGATGTCATCCTAGGAAACTGGGTTCTATTAATAAACCATGATATACTTATATATTCCTTAAAGTTAGGCTTAGAGGGTCGAAACTTTATTAAATAGTAAAAACCCACTCGTGATTGGAGGGATTTGAGCCTGGAACATCGGGGACCGAAGACCCACGCTTTACCATTAGAAAAAATCATAATATAAGTTATCGAAATTGGTATTGAAACAGTCATGCCAAATAGCATACCAAAATAGGGATATCTAAAATCCATAAACAACTCAGGCTAGCTAAAATGTGTTTACATGTAGGTAAGTATGATGATCGGGCGTGAGGATGACCAGTGTGATGAAAAGAAATCGCTCGGCCCTATGTCCTTTATCTGTAGCATTTAATGTGTTGTAAATGTTTACAGTATAAAACTTATAAATGTAAAAAAAAGTGCCGAAGAGAAAAGAATTATTGTAATTGTGTAATAGCGCCAACACGTATGGTAATAAAAATGTTGTTCATAATACTAACTGAGTACACACATTACACAATACATCAAACAAAAAACCCACTTTTAAATATCTACTTGTATTAAAAATGCTTGGCCAAGATCGCAGGATGCCTGATACAAGGAAAATATCACAAATACTGTACAGTAAATAGTTTACTTTTTGTTAAGTAACCTCAGATGTTTTGGTATAATTCACATGGTTACTATGTAAAGTAACATAATACAGCTGACATTTATAAGTCACTACAGTTGAGAATCGTAGGTGAAACAGAGTAGCAAAGAAATCAGACAAACAGCAGTATAGGATGACAGTTTTTCAACACAATACCCAGTGTTATGTTGCATTTTCAAAGCCAGGTGTAGCTTTTCTATAGGCGTATTCGACTCAGTTGAGAACTCATTCATTCATCATCAAAGCGTGTTTGTGACAATAAAGTCATATCGTATTCTTTTGATCCGTCATTTAGTTTATTATTATTTTTAATTTAAAATGTTAAATGTTAGAATAATATTTTAAGATTATGCCACACGACTTGTGGGTGACTCACAGCAGTTTCCTCCACAAAGTGGGTGTCAGATATCTAAATAATTAAACTTCTACAATATACGCGAATGTAACTTTTTCAATCATAACAGAATTTGCTTATTATAACAAATACATCAAAACACAAAAATTTAAAAGTAAACTAGTTTAGGCATCCCCAAGTGAAGTTGTTTGGTTTTTTTGTGTTATTTTAATAAGTAAAAATTAAACCTAAGTTTTTCGAATATGTTGGAGTTGTTCATTCAGCAACATGATACAGCAAGATAATATCAATCACACACTTTGTGATGTACGTACTTCGTAAGATTTAAATTATAGCATATTTTTTTTTTATATATTAGTTTTAAAAATGAAAACATGATCAACATGTACGTCGACCACACATCAGCTTCTGATTAATGTACGTTGGTTGCGCCACTCCTGCGTGGAACATTTTAAAAACGTAAATTATAATTTGCCAAACGCAATTTTTAAAATCTTTTCTCAACAGCAAGATTAATTGTCGTTAAACAAATTACATTTAAGAAATTCGCCAAAGCTAACTGATCACCAGAAATAAAAGCTTTGGCAAAAATGTTTAGCAATAGTTAAAAGAATTTATTGCAATGAAACCAGCATTTCATGTAGGGCCTACATGAATCCCCACATGTTCACGAACGATTGTATATGTCTAAAATGTATACATAGTATATTCATATTAAATAATTAAGAAACATTGAACCACAATCAAAGCATCACCAGGAAACTAAAATGTAAAGTACACGTCACATGTAATCCCTTCATTAGATAGAAGGTTATCACCTACGCAGGATTGGGTTGGCAATGGACATGTTACTGATACGGGTTTAATGGTAGCTTTAATGAGGTTGTTAGCAGCACATTCAAGGGCGGGGGTACTCTGTGTAGGCGCATCTTCCGGTGTGGGCAGTGCAAAGCAATATTAAACCACATTAGGGGCTATGTGGCTATGATTCTTACTTTGCATATCATTAAATATAGCTCAAATCTAATAAAACGTTTCAATTACATTTAAGATAATTTTGAGAGTGAAGTAAAGGCCAATATGGCCACAGACGGTTGTGAGGCCTGTTGAGGGTAAGTGGTTAGTGGGAGTAAAGGCCGGCATCAAGGTTGATTGGATCTTCAATGTTTGAACCCGCCTAAGGCCACTGGGTGTTGATTGGCCTTGAGAAAACGACGAAAATACACAGTATGTACACCAAAGGAAATACCTGCATCTATAATTGCATTTGTAAAAAATTAGGTAGAAATATATTTATACAAATCAATTTAATTTACAATACATACATACAGTAACCTTTAAAACCGCATCGACCGCATAAAAATGTTAATTTTTTATGTGTTATGCCTATTAAACATAATTGTCTATAGAAGTAAGTTACACTTATTTAAAACAATTTAATTTCGATAACATTTAGAGTAATTTTAGCTTAAGACAATAAGCAATATTTTAATAGCAATATTTTTCTTTTGCAATATTTTAGTCTTTACAATAAGAAATCAGTTGAAAATGTGTCAGTGTTACATGAATAAGCAAAACTTTGGTTTGTTTAAGTAAATATGAGTCACAACAAGTAAAATTAAATCTTACAAGGACAAAAAAAATCAAGAGTGGTTAATTTGAGAAGAAATCGGCAATATGTTTCTTTGTAAATAAAAAAAATCACGCCGGAATAACTTCTAGAAGGTCGTTTCTAGTTTTTCAACGGACCAAAGCCAGATAGATCATCGCGCCTAGTCACAGACGACATTCTATCAGGAGGATCACTTGGCACGGCTTGGCCCCAAAGGTCACATCAGCATCAGCTGTTACTCCCCGCCTAGCCGTTACAGCTGATGCTGATAACTGATATAATCTACACACTCGCAGCTAATTGGTTACTGCATCACTTTCACTCAAGTGACTCATCAGATTCCATATAGTGTGTCACTCTGTCGGCCTGACGTGTGATTACGGACTTCAGCGTTATTACAAGAAGGTCTAAGTCGATCTGTTGAGATAAATAATTTCTTTCACGTCGGTCACAACGATGTCTCAGAGCAGTCATGTACCTAAGCAGTTACACATGGACGTACTTGATTTAGTGGACGTGTATCGAGCGGTATGAAAGTTATGTACGAAAACCTTGTTAAATTATGTTACAATAAGCTATGTTAAGGCTGAGGCTCTGATTTATCTAAAATAAGATAACCTGTTCGATATTGAAACGAATTTCTTCCCGAGACACCAAAAGGTATAAAGGTTCAACACATAATTCAGCATAATTATATTTTGAGAAAACTCATACAAAACTCGGCGTCTTCGTTTTATTTTTCCCATGAGAAACAATTAGGTGTTTCACCCATGTATGTACAAAGGCCCCATGCAAAAGGTGTAGAAAATTATAATATAAATGTGTTATATATAAATGCTAGAGCACACAGGGTAGTAGAGAAAATAATCCAATATTTCAAAAATTGCTTTTAACGTGATTAATGAATGCCCAACTTGTCTGTAGATGCCATGGGACATCCCACCAACCAATCCTGATGAATATGATTAACTGTATAGAGAAAAGGTCACTTTCATTACGCAGAATTGCCAAAGAACATCCTGACGACACGCAACCATTTCCTGTACAACCGTTACGGTTGTGAATGGTCATGACTACAGTGTTGTAATCTGCGCTGGTACCGGGGGATCCGAGCTTTGCATGTTCAATTACCTTGCTTATAATTTAGGAGTAGGCCTAATGATTGACTTTTGGAGTAAGTAAGTAAGCTTGTACTCGTGTTGCGTAGTTATGTAATGATGAAATTACAGTAGTGCCAAATGAACAAAATTAAACCACAGTACTGTAGTACTAGAACGGATTTAGAGTGCGTAGTATTGTATAAGCTATTATAATTTATAAGGAACGTTATAAAGCCAATGATTGACCACTTTGGGGGTAATCATTGGAGAGAATCCCCTCACAATTATTCGTACATTTCCAGCACAAAGGACATCCCGATGTGTTGTGACGAGGAAGTGATGACCAGGAAGTGGCTGAGGTCAGCCATTGTAGTGCGATGACACAAGAGATAACATTACGATCATTATCAGCTGACTGGCAACACAACACACGTGTGGTACAGGTCAAAGGTCGACACTTTGATAAATAAATGGAGTTGGCTTGTATGTGGATAATATCCTGAATTGTTATTCTTGATGTTGGCAAAGCTGAAAAATGAGTAGTTATCTTGCCTTTGGTGTTATTCAGAAATAGCTCAAAGGAATAGTTTGGACAAAGCACGAAAACAACTATTCTTTCTACCTTGTATATTACATTTACAATTTACAAGAAATGTTACTTAAGGAGGTCGCTAGACAGAGTGATCTTTCTACTACCGCAGAAGTTTTTATTCTTGCATAATGCTTGACTAAACAAATCCATTGAGGTAAACAACAAAAATTAGGAGTTTAAGGCCAATACTACGGAAATGTTGGGTACAAGGTCTATACTCCTTTTATCTATGGTACAAGTAGTATCGAGAGTGACGAACAAGATACGCTTACGCACAAGAACCCTAGCCCACTCCTGTCGCAATCATGTCAACTACTAATTGGAGTTCGATTAATTTACACTACTATCAATAGTGTGTCTCTCAGTGTGTGTTGTTGAGATCCTCTCCAATCTCTTCCTGGTCTCTACACGATATTCTAATTGACTCAATCTATACTTGCTGCGTACACCTGGACCAGAGAGCACAGAATAGAAATGGTTGGACGAACGAGGATAATGATGACAAGGCTAACCAATAGAAAAATTCTCTGCCACTTATATTTTTATATATTTTAATATTTTTAAGTCTGTTTTGCTTATGCTTTATATGCTATTACTACGACATTAAAAAAAATGTTGGTATTGCAATTGAATGAGGCAGATTTGTCTATCTTTCACATTTATAATCACATTAAAAACATTACCAACACCTAAAATAATATAAATAATATTGTTGGGTGGGTACATTACAACCCAGAGAGCACAGCCACGGTCGCCGGTTACGAAGGTCGATACCGTACTGGAGTGGATTCAATTTCAGATAACCACCAACCGCTGTGTTATGAGCCGTTTGCCATCACGAATTTTGGCCTGTGAAAACCATACAGAAAGTAGATATCCGACGTTATGGGACGTTACTTGTATTAAATACAGTTTATGCTTATTAAAATAAACTCGGAGTAAAATATTCATATTTACTGTATTTACTCTTAGGTTTAAATGGAAATAAACAAAAATATAGAAATTAGTTTTACTTCTCAATATTAATAAGTTTAAATAATATACGTTTTTGTTTTAGGTGGTTATTTATAATTAAAATTCGTAAGCGAAAAAAGAACTGATTCATTGAAGGTTTATTTAAGTAATATTCATTCGTACTTTACACAGATAGATGGCGAAACAATTTTTTTTATTTTTAATACATTAATTGAAACGTATTTTTCGGGAAATAACTACATAACCATGATTACAAAGCAACGGTATGTTTGACAATGAACAATGAGAATTGTTAATTTGATACCTGCAAAGACTGTTTGTTTCTAACCAAAGGTGTTTTCGACGCAGTTTTGAAGTTAACTCATACAAATTCATCTGAAGCACTCGTACACGTTCATACAACACAAAACCAAACAAAATAGAGGTAAAAACCAATGCATAAAATGTAAAAAATGTACGCATGCATCTTCATTATTTATCGATGGAAACTCTTAATGGTTCGACCTCAAATGTCAGACACTATAAATACAAGAATACGAGATGCTCAAAGAACTTTGTACAAAGTACAGGGTGTGAAGTTTGTATTTATACAGCTTTAATGAAAATTCTGTTCAACAATAGTATGCTATTGGACAACCTAGAGTTCAAAAAGCAGTGAGCCTATCTGGGACACAGAACCCCGTTGTGTAACAACCATCGACAATCTTAGCCTCTACACATAAACATTACAACAAGACTTACAATGAAGGTTTTTGTTTATAACATGAAACACTTTTAAAAATGGATTAAACATAAAAATTAATTGTCCTCATAAGTGCTAATACGAATTCGTACTTGTTGTCAAGAGCAATTTTCTGTGACTCAACATCAAGTAATAAAGCCTTGTTTAATTATCATGCATTAATGGTTTGAAACTCATTAGCTAAAGAGTGAAATGAACATGCATTATTATTCGAAGCATTCTTTTTACCAATTCAAACATTTAATTAGGACTTATATTTATTTAACATATAAATTATATTATTTAG
Source organism: Macrosteles quadrilineatus (assembly GCF_028750875.1). NCBI lineage: Eukaryota > Metazoa > Arthropoda > Insecta > Hemiptera > Cicadellidae > Macrosteles > Macrosteles quadrilineatus. The sequence continues at coordinate 14,647,390 of NW_026542598.1, read as the reverse complement.
AAAATTACTGAGAGTTGACCGCTGAAAGTTTTCAATTTAAGAAATCAATGAATGTAGTTTTATCAATGATCAGAAATCCCGTTATTGTGTGGTTTGTTAAAATACTTCTAGTCCATTAAACTATTCAACCTATCAGACCACTGAACTTATTACGTCATCAAGCACCAACGATAACATATAACCATCATCACTTTACTAGGGGTGTTAGAAAACCATGCGTGAACAAACTATGCCCGTGTATTATCTTTAGTTAAGATACCACAACACTTAGTGGTACCACAGAATTCATAATTTGTCAATTTGTAAAGATATTTTGTTACTTTCTGTGAAAGAACGCGACTCTCTTTCCGATGAAAGCACACCTGATATAGATATAATTGGTCTAGAAGTAATAGTATACCATGCAGTGTTTACAAATGATCAAACGAAACATTTACACGTGGCAAACGCTTCAGTGGTTCTTTGTGTATCAGTTTCTAGCTTGGATATAACAAAACATTCAACGATCATTAGACTTTGCCATGTTTGACTGAAAGTCTCCAATACTAACAAGATGGTACAAGATCATCGAGTCGCCCAAAAATATAGGTACACACATGGAGTTGAACAAAATAAATAATGTTCCAGGAAGAAATAACTTGCACGCAAAAAGCTCACTTCCACTGTCAATGCGCTGTTCAAGCAAGGACATGTATAATTCAATCATCGCTTCCTGCTCTGTAAGTATGGTATTGTCGAGTGCCTGGAGCAGATCAGGGTTACCAACTACTTTTAAAACTCTGTCGCCTGTAGTATACAGGTTGAGTGCCTAGTGATAACAAATGCTTAGTTTACATTAGAAATGTGAAGCCAATATTTGCTATCGCTTAACTTTCACGATTGAATAAGCAAATCAGGGTAGAAATTGGTTTTAAACTCTATTTCTCATCTCTATTTTTCTATTTTACAGGAGGTTGGTATTACTGATATTGAGTGCTAATGCTAATACTAGTAGTAAAGTAAACGTTAGCAAGGTCAAGGCGATTGTTGCGACAGCTTACCGTACAAAACAAAAAACAAACTAGGAGTTTAACTAAAAAATACAGCAAGTAAATTAGGCTGTTTTATAAACTCTGTTTATTACGTAAAGGGGTCAACAGGAGGTTGGTCCTTGGCAGTCAAATCATGATGATGAATGATAAAATTGGAGTGACATCGGTATGGTCAAGATGGCTTTAAACAGTAGCAGTTATTTTACGCGATAAACAACGAAGAGCTGGGTTACCAACCGCTGTGTAGAACACGTGTACTACCTGGGATATTCAGCGATAGGTTGGTACTTGTACTTATGCTAATTAGTGCTAATGGTTGGTTTGACATTGGCAAAGTCGAGATGACCGTTGCAATACCATCTCTTCCCGCACTGTACCAGAGTTTATAAATTACAGTATACAGGGTGATTGATATAAGTGTGCCAGCTGTTTTATTCGAAAACTATAAGTGATATCAAAATAAGTTAAATGGTAAGTGCCTTGGATTTTTTATTTTAAAAATTGTAGTTAAGTCTAACAAAATATTTTAGCCGCCATTTTTCCAATATGGCCGCCAACTTTGATTTTTCTTATGGAACACCCTGTATTTTATGATGTATTCCGGTAGAAAATGTAATTCCAAGACAATTTTACTCTTGTGTTTTTTTTCATAAACCTAACTGTTTCAAAGAAAATAATGGTTAAAGTTTTAAATTCGGCATGAGAAAGAGGCAGCTGTTTTATTCGAAAACTATTCAAAATTTCACAACTTTAACCATTATTATCTTTGAAACGGTTAGGTTTATGACAAAAAAACAAAAGAGTAAAATTGTCTTAAAATTACATTTTCTACCGGAATACATAATAAAATATATGGTGTTCCATAAGAAAAATCAAAGTTGGCGGCCATATTGGAAAAATGGCGGCTAAAATATGTTTTTCAACTTGACTACAATTTTTTAAATAAAAATCCAAGGCACTTACCATTCAACTTTTTTTGATATCTCTTTTCGAATAAAACAGCTGGCACACTTATATCAATGACCCCTGTGTAATATGCATGATAATAGAGAAGCAGTCAAATAATGGCCTTTTACCAACTGAAGTATTCAACAGTGCGTTGCTATACAAAATATGTGCATCAGTGCAAATACAGTCACCTACTGTAGTTTGTTTGACACATCGATGTATATAGTAAGACTATATCGTCGATGGTTTGACATTGACAACGAAAGAAGACCAGGTTACTACTGAAGAACAGTTGCTGTTTTACTACTTTACTTTGTGGACTTTAATTACTTGGGATATTCAGCAGAAGGCTGGTTGGTACTCGTGCTAATTAGTGCTAATTCTTCGTTTCAAATGGGCAAAGTGAATAATAATAACAACCGCAATACCTCCTCAGGCTTTTTGCGTGCAAGTTATTTCTTCCTGGAACATTATTTATTTTGTTTAAATCCATGTGTATATTAACGTAATAAACGAAGAGAAATAGGATTGCTAACGACTTTGTAGCATCCATTCATTTAGCACTTGGAATATTTAACATTAGGTTAGTATCCCATCTAATCAATGCTAATGGTTAGTTTGACATTGGCAAGGTCAGGGTGACCGATACGATTACTTAGTATAGCACCTCCTGTTTTTGTGTTTTACGAGATACTTAAAATTTTCATTCTACAATATTACTCTGATGAATGGTTTCCCACAGTATTTAAAACCTCATTTATCACCCAAGGTATTGAATAAGTGGTAGGTGATTATGTTAATCACAGCTAATAATGGCGTTGACATTGACGAGGTTAAGTCCACTGTTGCAATACATTCTTTTCATGCGCTTGAATACAAATTGCATTCCGAACGATTACGTTATTCTATTAAATAAAGTGGGTATTTCTAACTCTTTGAATTATCAAGCAGTCTATTATACAACATCAGTATTAAAATCCTTAGTGTATACACAAAAATATGGGTTAATGACGTATACACTTGGGAATCTATAGTCAAGACAGATAGGAAATAATGAGGATAACAAAGAGGACGGCTATGAAAGTATGCAAAAGTTGTTTACATGCAATGATAACATTCATGAATGAAGTAGTGACACATAGGATATCGTTCCTTGAGTAAAACATAACTCAACCCGACACTAATTTGTTTAGAACATTTGTTTACACTTCCTTGGTTTAGAATCCTCTCTGCAAATCGTGTTGGGACAATAAACTGTCCCAGCTTTTAAGTGGGTCAGTGACTAAATAATGGACCGTCCCTTTAGCCACTTGCTGTTACAGTTTCTACTTATATGTTATCTGTGAAAAGTAGTTCTTAAGAATTTCCAAAAAGTTTAAAGGCAGTGTAATGGAATACAAACTGATAGACAAATCTTTAAATAGTCAAGTTTTTTGTGTTGATTGTTTATAAACTGTTGTTAATAATAAAATGTTAAGCGTAATTCTTCTAAAACACGCGTTTGGAAGAAGATACAGTAGTTTGGTTTTATTTAAATTGTGTACTTAGGCTAAACTATACAAGACACATTTTAAATCCAACATACTACAGAATACAATAACAATGTTCTTCTTACGTTAGTAATGCCAATTGAAATGCTAAAAAATGTATACAGAAACATTAGGAACATTTTGTTTACATCATTACCTAGTAGACTGCGTAGTATTGAAATCTCTGCTCTATATAATTGACTCCAAAATGGGTTCACCACTTCTACCTCATCGGGCATCATTGTTCAGTGCTGAAGAATCAAAATACTTTCATGAAATGATAAGTACGAATGACAATATGAATATAATCTTTCCTCATTTCAGCACTTTACCCTTACTTTTTCCATGGTCTAGGCTTTTACAAATTAGATCTATTTACTTTAGATCTTAAAATACTCATGGGTTTTATCAGCAAGTTTAGTATTTGTTTTAAGTTGTATTGTGTTTCATTGCGAATAAGGACACGCCGTACGGATTTTTGGATAAGGTTTGCCAGATGAATGTCATCGTACAAGTTATCCTCGCCGACGCCGGTTTCATGATGGTTTACCAGCGATGCTGCACCTGAAGACACCGATACAACTTGTAGAACCAAGGCTCGGGTAACACCAGACACCCTCCCCTTCCGGTCCCCTGGCGCTTGCTGCAGCCCACCTGTTCATCCTCCCTTCTACATCCTCCTCGAGGAATGAGTGGGAGGAATGTGATTAATTAGACCAACTACTCCTACACTAAATTACGTTGGGAATCACTGATTGTTAAGTTGAGATGGATTTCAATCTAACACTATAAATAATTAATTGCCAACGTGTAGCTTTTAGTAGACCATCTTATTAGAAATGTTTCCCTCACAAGAGACGTTTATGATTTTTTCCATTATGCAGATAAGGCGTACAACCGTAACTTCAATTACCACACTTTACTTACTATTACTTGATTTTACTTCATCCGTTGTACAGGGTTGCGCTCGAACCATTAGTCTCAATAATTTTACGTAACTGTAAGCCAGTGTATTGTTCGGATATCGTTCGGAGAAAATTAGTCATGCCCTTTAACCAACAGAGCCTTAATTAAATACAATTTACTAGAGATTATTTGTTTCTACTAGTACGTCTGTCTTTAGGCGGTACACATGAAATGTCATCTCTGTCTACTATCGTCGTTGTATCGCTCACAAGTCGCGGCAAAGCTTGTAACTCCTCTCAGCTTTATTACCATATCTCCCGTCTTGTCGGGGTCACACCACAAAAAGCCGCCAACGCCGTATACGTCCCGTATCTATGGGAGAACACCGCCGAGTTGCACTTTCGTTTCCACGCTTTTCTTCTCGATGGTCACGTAATACTAATTTAACTACGCAACCATCTCGAATACATTATAGCATAGTATTGACCGAAGATACTGAGGTCATATTGTCGGTTTGGTTTGGCTTAGCAGCGGGTAATGTTGAACAAATTTTAAATTTAGTTAAATCGGGTTATTATATGAGCTACTGTATACTCACATTATTAATGGTAAACTCTATCTATGCGGGGTCTACAGCACATACCTAAAACAAACACACACAAATTAAGAATCGGAAAAACTTAATGATTTTTTGTTAATATTGTTACATAACAATTTTAGATTCAACGAAATATGTAAAATAACAAATAACGAAAATAAACAAATAATTACATTGCCATACATTGCTACCATTGCTCTACACGTGATCCAGAACGAACGGGATCATACGGGGAGGACAAACTTTACTTAGAAAATCTAAAAAAGAATCTAATAGACAAAGGCGATTACGTCAGCAAGGTCCAGAACTTCATTGAGACCAACAATGTTGTAACTTTACACAAAGACCCAACCCCATCTTTCTCCAAAGAAATCAATCAAATAATTTCGTCATGCAAGAACCTTTTAACACCTGAAGATATAAGAAATGTTAAAGTAACTAACCCCAGAGCCCCTCAGTTAAGAGGACTGTCCAAAATTCACAAGCCCAATATTCCCATTAGACCTCTGGTAAACTTCACACCTGCTCCGACTTATAAAGTCGCCAAAAAACTAGACACAATTATTAGGAATGAGATAAAATTGGAAAACAATCACAGCGTAAGAAACACAGTTGACCTAGTGAACAAACTATCAGACGCAAAGCTCAAAGACTCCTATATTTTAGCTTCATTTGACGTCGTGAATTTATTCACGAAAGTTCCCATAGATAAAACAATAGCCTTGCTTAAAGACAATTTGGACAAAAATTCATCACTTTCAACAGAAGCTAAGCATGAACTTATAACTCTAACTCAAACCGTTCTAAAACAAAATTATTTCGAATTTGAAAACAGGTTTTACATCCAAAATGAAGGACTGACCATGGGATCACCTCTTTCGAGCATTCTATCAGAATTATTCTTAAATAACGTAGAAAACAAACATCTTTGGTCTGATTCAAACCGACACAGACACAGAATAATCCACTACAGCAGGTATGTAGATGATACTCTTGTATTATTTAACGGTAACGGCAGGCAACTCAATTTACTCCACGCATACCTAAATAGAATACATAAGAACCTACAATTCACCCTCGAAATAGAAAATACAAAATCAATCAACTTCCTGGACGTCACTATAACGAGAAATAATAGCCAATTACAGTTCAAAATCTATAGAAAACCAACGACCACGGACCAGACTATTCATTCACAATCACACCATCCGCATAACCATAAAATCGCTGCTTACAATAGTTTTGTACACCGCCTACTCTCCATCCCATTGAGCCCAACTGATTATACAGATGAAGTAAATGTCTTAAAACACATCGCAGTCGCCAATGGTTACAACAGTTCCCTAATCGATAAACTGATTAATAAACAACAGAATAAAACCAAGAACCAACCACAAGGCAACAAAAGATACATCAGTGCAGATTATGGTGTTGTGTTAAACCACACCCTAACAAACGAACTTGCTAAAAGAGATGTCGTAGTATCTTTCAAAACAAAGAACAAACTTTCAAACATAATCACTGAGAGAACTAAACCAGATTCTGATAAAATTAATAAAACTGGAATTTACAAATTGATATGTGATGATTGTCCTAATTTTTATATAGGTCAGACAGCAAGATCATTTTCCACTAGGTTTAAAGAACACATACCGAAGAAAAACTCAAAATCAGCCTACGCAAACCATCTTACATCCTCCAACCACAATTACACCAACATACATAATAACTTAGAAGTATTACATTTTTGCAACAAAGGGGGGGGGGGGTGTTTGCATAATGGACACTGTTGAGGAATTTGAAATTTATAAAGCATCAAAAAGTCAACCACAAAACATCCTGAACGAGAAATTGTCATTTGAGTCCAACATTATTTATAACACCGCCATCTATATCACCAGTAAGCAGACAAGAAAAGAGCGAGATAAGGATAACACAGGGGTAGGGGTCAACGCTGCCGACACGTGACAGTCGCGACTTACCTTCCACCGGCGCCGTGTCTCGTGAATCAGCGTCTAGTCGACCAGTTTATTAAATGTATTTTCGTGTGTGTCATATCCGTATGTGTGTCCCGTTTATTTATTTGTTTACATTTTTGACGAACTCTACATGAGGGATTAGCAAGACATTCTGGACCTGAAGATGTGCTATTTTTTAAGCACGAAACAGCTGTAGTCATCATACTACTAAACTGATCGTTTTGACAGAAAACAGGTAATTTAAACCTATATTAGCTAAAAAAGAAATCGGTATTTCGAAGAGCTATTGATAGTTATTGAAGGAGGATTCCGGTCATGAATACTCCTGGTAAGATACATAGCAATTAAATCTCTTGCAAATTACTTCATGGTAAAAATGGATTAAACACTTAGTAGAAGTAACTTCAATACACTTTATCTCCTGGATTAGGTCAAGTGTGTTTGAGAGTAGATAACTAATTACAGTGTAATCCAAAGGAGGCGAACATATGTCCGATATATTGGAGTAAGCTTACGGAGGATCAGTTAACTCTATCAATCAGAGAGCTGGCTTAAATTGTCACTTCTACAGTGTTATGTTCAAGTCATTAATACGCCCCTAAACATAATATGTAGCAATGTCTCTTCTTAAAACTGTCTAAATAATTGTGTAAACAATCGGCTAAAGAGATTATTTACCTTTGGGGTTTCAAAATTACTAATAGGCTACTCTTTCCATATATAACCAAGAACCAAAATCATGAAAGTGTTGCTTGTGTTAACAAGTAAATATTATTCACCTCCAGATAACACTTGTGAGCATTTAATTTCGTCTGCAAGTTCATAAAAAGATTACATTCTGAAAAGATAGAGCAAACATTTATCTTAACCAAGTACAGGTATAAGCAGATTAATCATGATTAGTCATTTTTACAGTTATACACTAAATAAACAGAGCCAACTAAACCGAGAACCACTAGTAGAGAGGAGGATGCGACCAGGACCAGAGCAAGGTCAGTGACCTGACCAGCGGTCGTCGTGGTCGTGGTGGTACTTGGTACCCCCGACGTCGTACGGATACAATACATAATCCAGTAATGTACACAGTCTACAAACGTACACTTATCAATAATAGTCATCAGGTTAGTTTCAAAAAAGATATTGAACTTGTCAGCCATAAGATTTATCGCACACAACAACTGTGTGTTACAACGGACTTATTGACACTGTCAGCATTCCCACTTAACCTTTTCAATATCGTTTACCATAAACAAAAGTAGAACAATCGGTGAAGTGTGAAGTGAAAACTGCGGAGTTATGAACGTCGAGTTGAATAAAATGTCGAGGTTAGTTAAATAAAGAGTTTCCTTTCACGCCGTTGGTTTCGATCAGGCAGCAGACATGTGATGGACTGGTTATCGGAGTCTTAGCCAGTTACAAAAGAAAGTACCAACTGTTACTTCGGCTCAACAGTTACTTAGCTTAAAAGTTACAACATCCAAACAGTTACTGGTAAACGTCTCAAAATATAGAACACGACCACTATTACTACGTAGTACTTCAGAGATATAACGTCTTGGTAGTTTCATTAGTTTCTGAGTCATAACAGGTAGTTTACAGCATAGTTACACTACACGGTCTCAACAGTTTAAACGTTTCAAATGACAATAGTTACTGTACAACATCTTAAAATGAGAATCTCTGAACTAATGAACTACAAACCCCTAAAACATATCGCATAAATTGCAGAAAACAACCTAAAAGAAACACTCGTATTTAATGACTAAGAGCTATTGACGAGAAAACCAAACAATAAGGAAGATCATACCGTAACCTTGACAAGCCTAACGACTCAGCGAACTGTGCATGTCATCTAGTTGAGGAAGAGGCGAACTTGACATCATGCCACAATAATTATATTACATGACCTGCAGCAATCTACTCTTTAAACTCAACAATCACCATTATATGTTCAATTTTTACTTTATCATATTATATAAGTGTAGTTAGTCATAAACCTCTACTAACGTTCGTTAAGCCGTCATAGTATGTTTGAAACCTTTCCTCGCCTAACCTAGCATCCAAAAAATTAAAGATTTGATCTCTTTCTAGAATAAAACGGACATTGGCAGACGATGAAATTAGATAGACATACGCAAAGATTTTAGATAATTTTCTTCGTGTTCGTTAATTATGATTAAAATTGAAACTATTTATCTACCAATACTTTTCTAAACAATATTTGGTAAGAAGAAAATACGTTATAATTATTAATTCACAGTAAATAAAGCCGCTGCAGAACCCACCACAAGCACTCCGACAGTTGGGTGACAGTCCAATCCTAAACTAAACAGTTTAGCAACAACCGCTTGTACAAAGTTGTAGTCTCATCTGGTTATGTAATACTTGACACTGTATTTCAGAGAGAGACAAATGTATAATATGAACGTGAACACATTGAAAATAACAACTCGATCGATAACGATTGAAGTAAGACGAAATACATTCTCACCAATCAATGCATAAGCCGGCCTTCCATCAACATTAATTACACAATATAAGACCCGAGAACAAAGTAACCGACAACCCACAGTCTCGAAGTGTAGTAAACTCTGAAATTTACACCTCCCAGCAACCGAACACCTTTGAAATGTCAAATGTAATTTAACAACTGCATACAAACAATAAACAAAAGCGAGAGCCAGGCAGTAGGCAGTAGGTGTGTGGTGTGTGGTGACGCAACCCTAGGTGGGCGACTCTGGGGCTCTGCCCGCGTACAACATCGGAGGTCGGCGAAAGTCGCTCCGGCCGAGAACTTGCGATCTGGAGAAAGTGGTTCGGACCATTGTGATCGTGAGCATCCATCAATATATCTACAATGCTGGTTACGTTATTGGCCAAATACGGTCAGTTAACTCAGAGTGCACAGGCAATGCTTTGCTTCCTCAACTAACCAATGCTATTGTCTTGCATAGTTGTCCGCATGACGTTATAGGCTAAAATTTAGGCTATTTTAATGAAATTTCCCGAAACTAGCTTTGTTTCCTCCTCCTATACTGTTGGATGGTTAATTATTTATTTTCTCATACTGCCTGTGTCAAACAACATGTTTTAATAACCAGTAGGTCAGGATGGTCGCAGGAAGCGGTTGCAGTGTTGTGTGGTCGGTGTGGTTTGGTGGACCGCGAAGTGGCCAGCGATCCGCTCAGAATTGCCAGCTTTTGGTAACATAATAACAAGCACTATGTACCTGACGCTACGTTATATGAAAAGTCCATCAGACAGAATCAATAGTGTAAAACAGAGTTGCATTATTTTATTTTACACTAAAACACATACTCTGTAAACAAAATCCCTAATTTTAAGATTGTAAACCTACAAAAGGTTCCGTGATCTGTTTCTTTTGCTTGTTAAGTACACTATACAATACAGTTAAATAAAAACGATGCTCTTTGTTTTAAATTAGGTATGTTTTAAGAAACAAGTGATTCTATAATTTACTAGCATAGACAAAAATAATTAAATATTTATTCTATTTGTCGAACTGGATGTTTTTAGTCCAATGTTGTGACTAAAAACATACTGATAAGATCTAAATGGAAAATAAAATGTAAAAATAAACACTGTAAATTACAAATTACAGCTTACACAGTCAGGCATGGTCTTGCTACAGTGAATGCAACTTACAGATTTACATACACAAATGTTAAGCTGTAAATAATTACTACTATACAGTACTTCATTCGTAAACACATCGAGCACTTTCTAACAAACAAAAACATCCATAACCTATTACCTTTTCCTGTACAACCACCTAAGGGCAGATACTAAAGTTATAACACAAGACATGACGTTATACAGGTCCTGCGGGGGCAGCTAGAGTATCGAATGGTCCAGAGTCACGAAAACATTTATATCTCACAGGCGATGTGATGGATCAAGAGAAGTTCACTTTTCAGACAAGTACAACAAACGAGCACCACTCACGAACACCGAACACAGCTCATGGTAATTGAATGAGAGCGCTTGATAGATATCAAACAACCGCAGTTGTTAAAAAGGTCAATGATTTGTCTGCTAACACAATCAAAGACAACGTAAAATATTAAAACACTGATGTACTTTCAATACCAAATGTTTACAATGCCATTTTCATAGGTTAATTGATATTTATTGAACTTAGTGTCATTAGTTGTTTCTATCTAGCTAGCTATTAACCACGTTCCGCGTGCATTTAAAACCATTTGCATAACGGTCCAGATAAAAGTTTACGTCCGCCGGTTTTGCGCTGCGTAAAATCAGCCAAACGTCAATGTTGTACTACCAGGACAATGTCTGTGAGCATCATTGAACTACAACAAGTTCTAGAACGAAAACGCGTTTAAATGTTCAATTGTATGTAGTACTATGGTGCAATGCGAGAAGTAAATAGTTGTTGTGGGAAGTTGTTCCAAAGCTACCACAATCGGAGCACCTCACTAAGGTAAAGGTGCCTGTGACGTCACAATCACGTGACTACGAGGTGTGACGTCACGCAAGGATGTACCTGCGTGACGTGTAACCACCGACACCCCGGTTACGCGTGCGAGCATTTCCGTTACGCAATCACCATTTCCGGTCAGTGTCTCGTGGCTGCTGTTGACTAGGTGTACACTGTGCAGTAATTGGTGTGGGAACAAGCCGCGAATGTGCCTTCTCTATCTCTGTCTTATCGGCTTCAGCCTCGCTCTTTCTACGTAAGTTTCACTTGGGCACAAATCACTTGAAAACAATACATTACCTAACTAATGTTACACACCAAATTGGTGCAAAAACAATGTGTTATCAATTGATTACAAAGAATTTGCAGCACTAATTCAAAATTACAGATGCGTTTTTATTCCAATGTCCATTTAGAATCCAGCTAATCTTTAGTATCCCACATTAGTTCATTACACATTAGTCTAATTTGTTGCTTTAATACATTTATTGCAAGTAGTATTTGCGAACTGAATATGTCTCATATTTATTTCATTGATTTTTTAAACGTTTCACAAGAAACTTCCAACAGCGTTTGGTCAAAAGCAGTAAGTTTGGTAATGTTTCCATTTAAACAGAGGTTTGCAAAACAAACAAAAAAACTAGCACTCAAGATTTGCAAAGGAAATCTCCAGGTTTGTAAAAACACCTATACGACTCGTTTGCTCACTGATTAAGCCTACTTTAAGTTAAGAGTATAACTCTTTCCCACCTTATATTTTACTGAATTGTTTATTTTATCTCATGACTGATCCGTTTTTTTTATCGAATGTAACAGGTAAGCCATGGGATTTTCTTTAGGAATCCTCTGCAACTACAGCGAATCATCTACAACTATAACTATTTGTTACAAGAACAGTTTATAGCGCACCGCACCCAATTCGTCCTGACAATATTTTAACTCCGTAGAGCTGAAAGAAACCCCCAACTAATCGGCAAGTTTTGTTAAACAACGGACTATCGCTCAACTTGGGAAAAGAAAGGTAAGCGATCGACCAGATGTTGATAATAGTCGGAGAGATTTTCACTTTTTAACAATCAGTCCTCGAGGTCGTCGTGGTGTGTGTCTGCACGACACTCGTCTCCCTGGGGTCCCTCACGAGGTTCCCAGCGACCAACATGGACGATGGTCATCACATAACGGTCCTCCAACACTCTAGCAGAGCTCAGGGCAAATATTGTGGACACCATGAAAACTACTTGGAAACTACGCGTATTATAACCAAATCATAAGGAACACGTAGCTGTTTTCGTAGAACATACTTGCATTATTACTTTTGAATACTAAAGAATACATCTTAAATCCACCCGTAGCCACTTTTCATTAAAGAAACATATTTGAATGGACCACTCACAGAGCATGTTAGTGATTGAGATTCAATGTTTACCCTAAAAAAACGTCACTGCGTAACTAAGTAAAGATTTTTCCTAACGCTAAGTATAGCTATGTATAGCTTTAGCAAAGGAATGGAACTTTAGTTGTATCCAGTATCCATGGTGCATGCGTAATTGAAAAAGTAATATATATACAGTGAAAGATATTGCAATATTTTCGGTTTAGTAACATGTACATAAACAGTGAAACTGCACATAATTTAGCTACGTTTCGGAAACAACGTTGCATCTAGCAATATTTTACAAACACTAATGTTTTATAAAACACAAACACGCTTGTAGTTCTCAACATAATATTTACTAAACACTTTGTTTTCAATTAAAGACCTGGTATTCGCCTAAAACTACTAATTTGACTGCATGCGTAACTGCGTAAGCCTGTATAGTGTTATTTTTAAAAATGTCAACAATGTTTGGTAAAAAGATAATTCTTCCTAAAGCTGGGTTTTCCTAGGCGCGGAAGCGGAGAGCGGAGAGAGGAACGCGGAGAGCGGACTCCACTTGTCTTAGGCAATTTAATGTTACTGTTTTCCTAGAAGCGGAGCGGAACACCATGTTAAGCCGGATTTTCCTAGGCGCGGAGTCGGCGAGCGGAGAGAGGAACGCGTGTCCATATGGCTGTGGCGACTAGCGCCACGTCTCGTGAATCGATGGTATAGTGGATAGAGTGCCAGGCTGATAATATGAAGCAACGCGGAGAGCGAAGAGAGGAACGCGGAGAGCTGAATTGAAATTAATTAACATGGCAATCCGCTCCGCTTCTAGGAAAACAGTAACATTAAATTGCCTAAGAGAAGTGGAGTCCGCTCTCCGCGTTCCTCTCTCCGCTCGCCGATTCCGCGCCTAGGAAAACCCGGCTTTAGGCAATTTAATGTTACTGTTTTCCTAGAAGCGGAGCGGAATTCCATGTTATTTTCAATTCCGCTCTCCGCGTTCCTCTCTCCGCTCTCCGCTTCCGCGCCTAGGAAAACCCGGCTTTAGTGTTCTTATAACATTGCTTTGTTGTTTTTGTCAATATCGTGCTTTAATTCACTAGCATACATTACACGTAAAAAGACTAGGCCTAATAACACTATGCATATTCACGACTAACCTAATTTAGTAGAATCGTGTCAGAGGTTGAGACAAAAACTCAACTCTGATCTGAGATGTCTGTGATATCAAAGCGCCGAGTCGGTTGTAGCGATCACTCTGAGGCGGGTTACACACCGGTATCGCGGATATGATGTCGCCGATATTTCTGATGTCGCGGACATGATGTCTGCGACAAGTAATAAAATGCAACCATGGGAAGAGGCACGTGCTGGCGACATGAGAGTGAAGGAATCACAACATTCATCAGTTTAAATAATGTCATCGTCAGAAGAAGATGATATGTTGTTGCTGTTGTTCTTTCTACAAAAACATTAAAGATAACTTCATGGTAATTTTTCAAAAATACATTGTAATTAATTGTATTACAGTACTTACGTAATTTCCTTATGGTGTCAATTGAAGTATTATAATATCACAATACTACATTCCACACCATAAGGCAATAAAGTAAGTACAAAAACGCCAAAACTACTAGAAACGTGTTCTGCGCATGCGCGGGCCCAAGAGACACGAGACATGTCTGTCCAAACACCGACCGGTTGGTTCGCTCGAGACACGCGTCTGCGACACGAGTCGCGGGCAACGTGTCTGCGACACTGGTGTGTAAAGCTCCATAAGATAACATAGGTTGGTTTTCGAGGGGCATGTAGCGGACACGAAAAATATCGGCGACATCATATCCGCGATACCGGTGTGTAACCCGCCTGATAATGCAGTGTCAGTGAGGCAGAAACCGATAGACGGAAATCGCTTCAAAAGCTATCCACATCGCAATTCTATACTTAATATCAATACTGAAACAAACCCCTTTGTACCGTCTACTTGGTTTCAATCTGAAATCTATTAATACTATTTTTTGTTGTACAGTATGAACTTAGTTTCAGTTAAGATTGTTAAATTACAAAACTCATATCGTGTTTTTATGCTAAATTGCAAAGTAAATAAAATTCAAATTGACTAACACATCACATTGAAAATATCTGTGATAAATATTGTATACTTTTACACTAAAAGAGAAAAAAAGAATAGTTAATATTTTTTACTAGTTTCATTAATTGTGAACTTTATAATTTTAATAGTGTCTTTCCTCTCTGTTTATATCTCGATATTCAAGGAAAACCACGAGGAGAGAGACCAATAATCGGTTAGTTGACCTTGGCATACAGTAGTACTGTGGCTCTACCCTTATAACAACAGGATACCTTCCTATGGACAGCCAACTACAAAAAAAACCTTATACAACCTTACTAAAGTAAACCTGCTTACCTAACTATTACAAAGGTTATTGGGGGGAAGCCCAAATACCTTATCCTACTAATATTATAAATGAGAAAGTTTGGATGTATGGATGTATGTTTGTGACAAGTAAACACGAAAAATACTGGTCAGATTGGGCTGAAATTTGGCATTATGATAGCTCACATTCCCGATTAACATATAGGCATATTCTTATCTCAAAAATCCTTTTGGGCTTCGCCCCAGTGGCTCTGCAGTTCCCCATGTTAACCTTATCAAAAGTCTAGCATCCGACGCTAAGATTCTAAACTAGCTTTTGGCATAAAATAACTAGCTTAACATAACAGCTAAGATTCTAAAGTAGCTTTTGGCATAAAATAATTAGCTTAACGTAACAGCTGTAAACATTCAACTTTTGTGTCACAAAAACAGCATTTGGATAAAAATGTAAACGCTTTTCACATCGTAAAAATTGCAGAATTGCTGTTTTATTGTAAAATTATCGGATTTAAAATGCATATCGTATAGGCCTATGATGAAAAAAAAACATATTTGGTCACACAACATTTGTTTACAAGATGATTTTTCACATAAAAAACTGCAAGAAACTTTGTCTTTATATGTGTAAACTAGCTGATCTGAATTGTACACGGTTTTAACTGACTACTGAATTCCCGTACGTAGGACGGGCTAACACCTCGTATACTTATAATAATGAAAAGCCATAATAATCCAAACCCCTGAGCACACAAATAAATAGTGGCATCTGTCTCTGTTTTATTTTGCGCTCTTTCACTTTCACTATGATGTGCGTTTACGATTTCGAACGTTTCAAAATTTCAACCAGAAAATCACCTGATAGCGAACGAGGAACTCTGAAATTGTTTCACGTAACCAAACCCTTGGACGTGAGTACGCGCGTTACAACAGGAGCGAAAGTCCACACTTGAGGAAATGATATCCCAAACAGATTGGTGGGAATCAATTTCATACATCGTCGAACTGGCCGCGCCTAGGGGATACAATCAGGCCGTAATGGACATTGCTGTGCTACGATCAGTGCTACTCATCAGTGGAAACATACACTACACTTCCCGGTATGTACAATCTACTTGTGGGAGATTACAAATAGTCGATTTCAACTGAAAATATAAACATTATCACGTGGCTGATGATGGAGGAATTCTTCAATACACAGATTCCTTCACCTGAAAAACATTATCCTTTATTACACATGTGGCGAGCTGGTATTAATTTTTGCCAGAAACCACCGCATCACGTCATTATCATGTCACAAACATCAATTGGTGATTTAAGTTTAGCTATTTTTCAACCCGTATACAGACACCTAATATATTCCAACTAGTGCACCTGTTGCTCGAATTCGAGCAACTGCGTTCATAGATTTCAGGCGTTATATCAAAACGAATAACAGTCATAATTTCCGATGACTTAAAAGAGTCAACTCAAAGATAATGTATTCATTCACTCCAATCGAGTGATCAAAAGTGAAAACGAACTCACTCTGAAAATGAACAGTAATTACTATGAACAGCTGTTTACGCATACAATTAATACAATTTATTCGTCTGTTTGAGTAAGCAACATTTTTTCTTCTTAAGAAATAGCATAGACAAATGGAAATAGATTGGTATTTTGATGGCCTGTGGGGCAAAGCCCGAGGACTTTTACCATTGACTATATAACACTACATGTAGTGTTATATAGTCAATGCTTTTACTACAGGAATTGGTAAAAGGGGCGTCTACACAAAAAATACTTAATTTTGACACATCGTAAAAATCCGTCCATTATTATCGGAGGAGTAGTGTTTCGTAAAAATCGCCTTCACGTATTATATATAAGGATTATACCACTTGATAGAAACTAAACTTGCGTAATTTAAGTTTATTTAATTTACACAATTACCATGACATGAGCCAGAGTGAATACTCTGCCCGAAAGATTTGTGTTTTCTAGTTAGCTAAAACTACTCTACTAGGACATAGGAATGATATTTTGTACAGCATTTTGTTTTCGAACATTCAAAATAAAGATTACAAAAAATAACCAGTACCTTTTCCCAATCTCATCTGCAAAGATTGTCTGAGGCAATCGATAAACGGCGGGGAAAGCAATCAGGACAGTAAACGCATTCCGATGCAATACAATCAGTTTTATTTTTAATGCAACGTAATAGCAGATAAATGAGAGGAGATAAATACGTCGTGAGTAATCACAGAACAGATCACGGGGTCAGAGTAAGTAGCGGCCTTGCACCTGGGTGATTACAGGCTACATAGCTGGTGATAGCTGGCCTACGACAGGCTACATAGCTGGCATACGTCTGTGTTGATATCTACACTGGTACAGATTGGTATTACACGACAGATTGGTTAGACTGACTGCATAAGTGGGGACAGTTAAATGTGATTTGAATTTTACATGACTATATTGCATTTAGGACATTATTAATTCTAATAAACAAGTCGAAAGATCTATACTGTTTTAGGGATATAGGTATATCAAAAGAAACTAATTATGCAATATATATTGAAACTACCTAGGGCTATCCACAGTGACATTAGCGAGCTGGTCCAGTGGCAGAGTGCGGCAATTTGGTCGCCGAGGTACCGGGCTCAAATCCTGCCAATCACCAAAGGCTTTTAGTAATTGCGCCCACTGACCTAAGTCAGGTAGTCGGGTATTCCTGAATTGCGCCAACTACTGCAGGGAGCCATCTAACGTTCATTAACTGCACCAGTTCTCTTTGACTGTATAGAGTAGGTTAGGTTAGGTTAGGTTAGGTTAAGTTAGGTCAGGATGACATGTAAACAAGGACATTCCTTCTGCCAGCAACTTACCCCTGTCTGGCTGGGATTTGGCGCAACTAAGGAACATTTCTTGGAACTCTTGGGCGCAATTAATGGACCTTTAGCTACATTGTACGCTGGGGTGCGCAACAGTCCAACACGTCCAGGTAAAGTCTTCAGATCAAGGCCTGTCCTTTACTGCAACTGCAATATGTACATGTTTCTGTATAATAATTAACAATCAGCCACTTGGTTTCGCCATAAGCGTTCAATAATACAACCCTTATCAGCGACGTTATCACGTGAGAATGATTGCTTTTCTTTAAAGACCAATTAACTGAAGGTATCGGTGGGAGTCTCCTTGAGTAGAATTTCAATCGTGTGATCAAACCCGATTCCCTAACCTGGATTGAAAATTTCGAAACGATTGTTTAATCGTTTGCACAATAATGTATTTGTAATTTAGACAGAATGTAAAAATGTGTGGCATTTAGGCATGTAAACACTTGCTTAATGCTTTTTAAATTTCACTGTAAACATTTGCAATTAAGATAAGCAACTATTGTAAGAAGTAACCATGGTCTTTATTACGCATCGCGATCAATAATCAAAACAATTCGACAGGTTATGGAAGGTTGCAATAATGTGTATATGTATAAACACGGACATGTTCAAAGCCGTGTTTATATTAGAGTTTACTACCTGTGCTTTATACAAAATTTTACTAAAACCAAGCGCTAAAATTCTGAAAAAGTTGTCAATGTATTTTTTAAGTCAAACAAAAGAAGTTTTGTTCTACAACAAACATTTTGTAATCAAATTGGTGTAATACTGTAACGGTTTTATAATAACACTACAACAAAAACATCAATCCGACGCAACAATTGACCTACCACAACACTCAGTAATACATAAAACTGCAACATTACTACACTGTAATAGCAATCAGGAGCTACAGTTCATACTGTAACAACACGCTCGGGCGGAGAGTAAAGTTGCTAACTTTGTAATAAATCTGTAAGCTGCGTCATCTTGTTCTGACTTTACACACGTGAAGAATTGTTGACCGACTTTTCTCGACAGTTCTGCTCACTTTTGCATTGTAACAGAAATTTTCTTCCAGTGCTAGAATAAGTTTTCTATATTATCAGCTTTGACAGGATTTATCTGGATTGTCCAGATTTATATGATAAAATCTTCTTTATCAGAGTACGCAAACTTTTACCAATTTATAAATTTACTTTTCTTTTTTCGTCATTGCAAATCAAATGGTGTCATCCATTTCGCAAATATTTGTTCTATATACAGCGAAACAACTATTCATTGGATAAAGAAATTTGCACAGATTTTAAATAACACTTAAAAAAATGAACACTTTACAATAACCAAACAGTTTAAACTCTTGTGGATTCTTTTTATTTTGCTCCATATACAGAGAAAGAACGTATGTACCGTAGCTCTTTGACCTCTTTAGCTTCAGAATGTAAATTAAAATAAAACTAGTCTTGTCTTACTCAGATTGAATTTTCCCTTTCGTATTTTGATCATTAAAGGAATATATAAATATTATATAGATATCAAAATATTATATTGATAACGAAACTGTTTACTTCAACAATTTTACAAAAATGTAAATATTATATAATGTATTAGTACGAAAGAAAGCAATATTTCGCAAGGGATACGGATTTGAAAAACTCCAACTCGTCGACAAAGACGAGAACTTCTCAATTACAATCAGTCCGGACAATGAGAGATAATGCTGAAGGCAAATACCATTAGAGATCTCTGATTGAAACATCGTTACCTAACTAAGCTAGACCATCGATCGCGCTAGAATTATGTGCGACTGTCAATTGCACTGCAGGCAGACTTGCAATTTGTCAGTTAAGATTTTTAAACCAATGGAAACTCATTTATTTAAGAATGAATGTATTTAATATATTTGAAATATTTTGGAGAAACTAGTGTTTTTCACAGAAAATTATCTGTGTAATATTAATCTGAGTTCCGAACATTGTGGTATCAAAACATAAAATCCAATTATTTCAACGACTAATTTAGTATTTTTTATCTTTAACCTATACAGCTTAAACGTAATTTTTGTGTCTAAAAATATGATTTAATTAAATATATTCGGATCTATTTATCCCCCGCCCTCCCACAAGAGAGTAATTCGGCTACAGTATGCGAACAAAGTACGAAAATCACACCTTTTAAGTTTGTACAGTATAATTCAGACCATTTCGTTTATCAATTTCTCCACTCGAATTGCATATTAACTATACTATAAAACTTTGAACAAAATCAAACAGCAGATACGTTCAATTGATGTATTGATAGAAAACTAGGCGGCTGGGATAAACAAATTAAGGTATGAACAAATTTATACAAATATTTAAAAAGTTGAGATAATAAAACTTATTGGCATAATGTGTGACAATAAATCATAGTGCAACTGTTGCTCGAATTCGAGCAATTGCTAAGTACAGTATTACAAGCGTTATTTCAAAACTAATAACAGTTGTAATTACCGGCGACTTAAAAAAGTCTACTCAAAGATAATGTTATCAATCACTCCACTCTGTGCTCTAATTATCGACACTGGAAACGAACTCACTCTGAAGATGCTAACTCCACTCCAGTTATTGAAACTAAAAACGAACTCACTCTGAAAACAAATGCTAACTCCACTCCAGTTATTGAAACTAAAAACGAACTCACTCTGAAAACGAACGCTATTGTATGTATAATGTGTTTACTAAGAACAGCTGCAATTAATACAAATGATTCGTCTGTTTAAGTAAACAAAATCTTTCCTTCATAAGAAATACATTGAGATTTTGATAGCCTATGGGGCAAAGCCCGAGGACTTTTTACTGCAGGAATTGTTGAAAGGGGGAGTCTACACAACAAATACTCAATTATGACACCTCGTTTGTAAAAATCCGTCCATTATTAACGGAGGAGTAGTGTTTCGTAGAAATCGCCTTCACGTACTATATAATAAAGATGACATTTGCATTGCAGTTTAACTTAAGGAAATTTACCCATTACGCTTAGACGTTTGATATACATATCAATAATAACCTTGACGGTAAACAAAGAACATGTTCAACAGATTTTTTTTAAATTTTACAGAAAAAGGACCAGGCATTGATAAAGACTCTGTCTTAGATTACAAATTACAGTCGCCACAGCGAAGTCACATCTAAGCACACACAGATCATTCTCCACGGTCAAGCAGAGCTGCGGTTACACGCTGCACGCTGGTCACGGGTAAACCTATCTTCTCCTCCACTGATCAGCGGCAAAGCGATATTTTTATCGCATTAAACGACCATTATTTGATTTCCGTTTCTTTCAGTTGACGTGACTGACCGTGCGAAGTGAAATCGACGCAGAAATCGTGGTTTTAGGCCACCATTGCCGAGGTCGCTTGCATTGACATAACACAAGATGTATACAAGATGTGCAGAGTTGGAAAAACAGTATTTTTACGTTGTGTTATCATTCACGGTGACAAAGACAGAGAAGATTTTACATCTGAGTTTGGAAAAACACGTGAGATAACAGTATTGGTCCAGTTTGTAATTTGTGTTCACAAGTGTTTTTGTTTATAAGTAAAAGGAGTTTTGTTTCGAAGTAAAACGAATGGGATTGTAAAATCAGTGTAAACCAACTTCTACTGGACAGCAAAGGGACGATAATGTTCCTTATTTCTCTATGAAGCAACCAAGTCAACCATTAAAGTCTTCTCAAGATCTTAATGAACCAAAAAGTTAGACACCTATTCTACAATAATTTGTAGCTTAACCTAAACATTATTTGAGAAAAAACGTTCACGTTCAATCAGAGAACAAGAATAAAATTCCACCCTTGCCTCAATACTTTTGGAATACATTTCTAATAGTCCTAAAAGAGTCTTAATTCCCGTATACATTGATATGCTTATTTATATTTTTGATAAATTTCTTTCAAAAAACTTTCATTCAAACTAATTCATAACATTTCCTATCTTCGTTTCCCCTAGACGAATCAATTTCCTAGCCTGTATTGCGAAATTTAACCTTTCCATGCGTAAACAATTGGGTATATCGAACTAAGGCAGGCCATGGCTATAAACACCTCTAGTCTACGATACAACTGACCATGTCATGTTTTGTAACTCGCTCCAGCGTCGTTGTTGAACCGACCGAGCAATCACCGTGAACTGAACACTTTACAACGCGTCAATTAAACTGATCGGAGAACACAACTCATGACGTGGAGCTGTAGGTTTGCGTCACTTCGACCTCAATGGGAACAATGCAACTACAAGTCACGTGGTCCAGACTACTGAGTCGGTAAATCATCTGAACCACTGCAACCAACAATGACGTCATCCAGACAAAATAATCAGAACAAGGTTGATAGATCGACTGGTCGCCATCGGACTGGTTCTCGTCTACATTCCGATAACGATGCCCAATTAGCTGTAAATAGTGGAGCTCACAATCAACAATGCGTCGTGCATAGGTATAGGCGAGTCAGCCGGACAAGGTGTGGAAAATGGTACCAGCCTCACCGCTGAGCATTTAGTTTCACCATATAAAGACACTTCGTAAAAGGAAAGAGATTTAAAGGTGTGACACAAACCGTAAATAGAGGACTCGCAGCCACAGATGTGGTACAAAGTGTTACAAAGTAGTTAAATCTCTCTGATACACAAGTATTGCTATCGTAAAACATTAACAGCTACACCAAGGGTTTTTTTATCATTATTGTGAAAGTTGCACCTTTCTAGTACAAAGCTTAAATTCATCTATTTGTTAGTATATATTTGTTTCGGGCACCCGACAGACATATGTATACACGTCATAGTCCAGAATAGTAGCCGAAAAATCCAACAGTTTACCTAATTAAATAAAATAAAAATACAATTGTTAATTATTATTAACTAAATTCCCCCACTATGGACCACGATGACCTGTTAAGTACAATAACTAACCGTGAATCTAAATTCGAACATATAAAAGTAGTCTATATGTGTGACAGTAAACATCGAAACAATAAGAATTTAAACTACACATTCAAAGAAAAACTGCTTGAAACTAATGTTTAACCATGTGAAATCAATTCACTATAAAATATATATCACACATAACTCTAGCAGCTTTAATTTTATTATCAGGCTTTGCAAGCAAAGAGGGGATTCAGCAAACTTGGTTAAACGTATACTATTTATACATTTCAAAATACTTCATTACAGGCGAAATTCCAGCACAAAAGGTGTATTAATTGACAAGAAGTAGGTCAGTGGATCAATTACACGACGGTATTGTTTAGTCTGGCTCGTCGCCCAATGTTGATAATTGGTAATCAACTTACTGTGAACCAGCAGCATACTCACACAGGTACAATACAGCAATACAGCAATACAGATCATAATTTGTACTCACAACACAACACTGCATCATACTGTTCAGCTGTGTGGGTAACTTGGGAATATATCACAGTGATTTAATTGTTTAACTGTGTTTAACCAAGTTATAAACAAAGTAATCGTTAACTTTTTGTTATGCACTTTTCTGATGACACAATCACGTCAGGAATATTACGTTAAGTAGTATACAGCCTAGGCACAGCTATTGAACGCATTGTAATATCAATATGACGTCACCCCTTGTTTCCCTGTCAGCGTAAAAATAAGTTATTTTTAACGTATATATATTTAATTCACGTTCGACCAATAATCCTGACAACATAAATGTGAAAAGTTGAGAAACTGGAAACTATAAACAATTGAAGCAAATTGTTTAATCGCGCAAGCACATTTTATCATAGATAGAAGAGTAGTCTACTCTCTCTGATTGTATACAGGCAGCCGCTCAGATCCAAATCTTGGGCACAACTTTAATCATCGATTCTGACTGTAATATTAGAAGTGATTTTAAAATTACATGTACTATGAGAACTTAAAAGTCAAAACGATACCGTTTCCTCTAAGAAATTGTCAAATGGTATTCAAGTCACCCATATGCTGAGGATTTCAAACAACGACAAGTATTTCTGGGGATTAAACGAATAATATTCATAAATCCCAAAACGTTTAAACATAGACCATATCGTTAGTTTAGACTGTTTAACATAGTGATCCCACACATCTTTGTACTGAATGTAGTAATACACTAATAGAGATGAAGTAATGTGATATTACTTTGCCTATGGTTTGATTAAACATGTCGTCTGTCAGCGAAGACAATATACAGACAGCGGGACGCGCCACAGACCACATGGGTTGACCACATTTCAATATTACGATTACGAAACTCGCCTGACAGGGGACGCCCTCGCCCGCGCGCCTGGGCGACACTCGCCTTCGCCCACCAGCACCACCCACTGTCACTTGATACAGTCTTTGTCTATTTATACAACTATATATTCCATCCCCGTGTTGAAATTGTAACCAGTAACCATGAACACTGTTGGATTAAAATGACCAGAAACACAATGCGCTGATAACGAAAACGTCAACTATTTACATAACTCAAGCCAAGCCGAAAGGACAACTTTATGTAAGATCTATAGCATCAGATCTACATGTCATACCCAACTACTGTATCAAACACATCAAAAAAATTATTTCAACAGTGGCTCAAAGAAAAAAATAAATTGGTTAAAGTGGATATAAAAAGGCACGTCGAATATTTCATCCAAATTTCAAAGGCACAATAAAGTTTACTGACAAAGATCAGACGTTTCTTAAACCAAGATCTATCAAATGTCCACTGATAAAGTGCAACTGAGTTCAGTCTCGAAACGTAAAGCTTCTGATTTTTCTCAGGGCTGAAACGGCAACTTCATTGTTAGGTGAGAACCAAAACCACTCATACCTATTTTTATTTCTACTTCAACTGTAAATGTAATGGTTGTTTGTCCCATTGTTTTATCAACAGTTTGTAAAGCAAACTAAAAGCGATTTATTACTTTAGTAACCAGAAATACAACCAGTAAAGGAACAAACCAAAGAAATTAACACACGTGATAACTATAATATTTTTAAAACGTAAATGTACATTTAAAAAAATAATTAGCCGTAGACAAAAGTTTACACAATGAATAAAATAAATGAATAGTAAACCATCAGAGTGCAAAAAACCGACTTCACTCAACTAACTACTGTAATTAGGTCGCAGAATTGTTCATACCCAGTCTGGGTAATAAAGCGTAAATGAGAGTCAGTCGTCAAATGGTTATCATGCAAACGACGCTACGTCCGTCTGTCTATCTGTCTGTTGTGATATTGAATTAATCAGCAAGACTGGAGACTCGCCTCAGCATCTGCAAGGGAAATGGGGTCTCATCTCCGTCCTGAGTTTACGATATATTATAAAAACTCATTGTAAAACACCCTAGATACGATCTAATGAATCTACTATAAGACTGTTCAAAAGATGATAATGCTTTACGTTTACCATAAAATACAATTAGCAATTTAATGCTTGCTACGACATTAATTTAATGATGTCAATTGTGGCGGGACAATGAACGATACTGCTTTTGGATGACCTTCATTATATGCCAATGTCAGTTTGTATGTTCCTGGTATACTCTGAATTTCAGAATTGTTTCATGTCATTCTAGTCGATCTGTTTTAGTTTGGTAAGTTGTATTAATAGAC
Source organism: Macrosteles quadrilineatus (assembly GCF_028750875.1). NCBI lineage: Eukaryota > Metazoa > Arthropoda > Insecta > Hemiptera > Cicadellidae > Macrosteles > Macrosteles quadrilineatus. The sequence goes on along the minus strand of NW_026542598.1, from coordinate 14,621,700 downwards.
AAACGTTATAATTGATGCTGTGGAAAATTATACTCGGTAATTGTAGAACAAATAATGCAAAAATTAATAATGGGTACAGGTAAAAGCTAAGGTAAAAATATGTTAGAAACAATTTAGCTTCACACCATCGTTTCAACTTGCCAACACAATAACAAGTAGTTTAAATAGTGTAAACAAGTTTAAATGATATAACTTCAAGACATTTGTTACTTAGGTACGTACTTTGAACTCATTTGCACGTTGTTTCGGAAAACGTCAACAAAAAGGTAAGGTAATTTGATTTTCAAGGTAAAAGAACTTCGCTAACGCGTCAATAATTCAGAAAGGAACCGTTAAGGGGACAATTCAGATGCCAATGAGGTTCCTTATCCTGTAGGCTGTGTAGAGGTATTCGCCACCCTGGTGCCCAGTAGTGTATGACATCAGCCTGAGCCGGATGCGAGGTAGGCGTGGACACAATACACAACTACGAGTGTCACAGTCGCGGTTATGTAGATTCCGTCCACGTCCATACAAACTACACCCAGTACACAGCTGGGTTTTACCAAATATACCAATAACCCTTCTATTCTGTACAAAATACTGTAGCCAATTTAACCGTTCACCAAAGCAAGAATTTGAAGAGGACTGTTCTTTCCAATTCATCATGGATTATTTTTGTAAATAACATCTTTTATGCTCTAAACCACATAGTTTTCAAGATTATCACAAAAACAAAAAAGTACTACAGTACTTTGATCCAACATAAATTTGCGAATGGAATTATTTAACAAATGGAAATAGTTCATCATGAAAATAGTTTGATTTGTCCGTTGAGGGAGATCACCCAAGCTTACCTAACCTAAACGATCTTTTTTCTAGATGTTTTATACCTAATTACAAAATTGCATTTAGAGATTGACAGGACTTACTCGACACGTCATTAAGGAAACTCGCTCTACAAGACCAGACTCCAGAACACACATTTTGCAGCGTTTAAGTAAGTTACCCCTCCAGAATTTTTTTTTCCTCCTTAGCCTTGAGAACCAAACCAAACACTATTTACCCATCATAAAACATCAACAGCGGTAGGAGGACCGTCGGAGGAAAGTTACAAGTGAAAACTCACTCATTGTCCTCCACCGTGTCACAATACCTGACACTGACATGTGACACCTGCGGATGAGACATTCCTATCGCCGGGAAAGTGCTTCACTCCACTTGTCAGAGGTTTCACCTGCATCACATCTACGAGCAGCATCAGCGTCCTCAATACGTTTACAACTGCGTTCGTCACTTGTCAGTAACTACAAGGTGGAAAGTGAAACTCGCCGGTCGAAGATCGTAAAGCTGCTTGCAGCAGTGCGTAAACGTCCTGGTTTTGAAGCGACCTTTTTATAGGTTAAATGAGGTGCAAACATTGTAACAAAGCCCAGTTATGATAATCGGGTTGTACTACATCTGCGAGAATCGAGGTTTTTTGCAATATTGCAGCAAAGGAACCAAAACAATAGACTTTGGATATTGAAATCTTTGAATACTTGACGGCAGTCTATTTATAGTCTTAGCTAAATTTTACTAATGTTCAGTATGACTGTTATTGGATGGACTCAATTGTTCTACAGTCTGCAACAACAGCCTACTTTCAATCATGAAATTTTGAACATAAAATTATGCAGGTTTGTTATGTAGTTAAGAAAGCATTTAAAAATCTGAAGGACGGGGAGGGGGGGTTGTGCAGAATTGTTGGGAGCCCTTTTATTTTTATTCAAATAATATGCTCTCTACCTTGATTAACTACAACAATGTACCATACGGTACGCTTGAATACATCAAGAAGACTAAACAATGAGATGGCAGATGAAATAAGCCCCAGTAGATATTTGTAATACTTCATACTAGATAATATTGAAAACAACAAATTGAACACGAAAATGAGTACCGCATGCATAAAGATGAATTGATGAGAGTTTCAATGCCTACCTTAATTCTGCGGGGTAATTTCGGTGCACCCAAAAATTACAAGTAAAGACTAAGCGATATTCATGTTACACTGAAGACTCAGCAGTCAGCACCCACTGTGCTGGGCGGAGTGCGGAGATGGTAGAGGTATAAAAAGCAGACAAGTAGCAGGTGGTCAGGTGGTTGGTACTCGGATTATGATTAGTTGTTGGTTGGACCAGTGGAATCGGAATGAAGCTGCGTAATTAGACCAGAACTGGTTCCAGCGTTCCTGCTGACCACCACAGAAACGTATCAATAGAGGGCAAAGACCCGACGACCTTGCGATGTTTGGGGAACTTGGGACTCGGACCGCGGGCGGACACGAGGGACGGGGAAATTGGATATAACCAGATGCAATCATCACGTTTGACGTAGGAGATTGTTAGATGGATATGTGGCAGCCATGTCAAATCGCCAAGTGATCAGACATACATTGAAACATTGATTTGATTTTACATAATGTGCGTTTAAATCAAACAATAATGTTGAATAAGCAACCCAAATTTAAGTAATTATTGCTTAAGTCAAGATTGGTTATTGCTTTGACTATTGATGGATGTAGACTTTACATTACCATTGCATAGGTAGAACCAGTTGTACAATGTAGTATACATAGTTGAATTAAGCCGCCAAAAGGATGAACTGATATCAATCAGGCCACTAGGCCATACTTAAAGGGCAACTTAAAGTAAGCCTATTACATCTTGTATGTCACGTCAAACTATGAAAGTATCACACAATAAGGGAGAAGATAGAATTTCAACAGAAGCGCACGCTAAGAATGGCTAGATCAACTATTGGTTTTCTATAAATGATTAAGGAAATGGTTCAAATTAACAAAACTTCTATTAAAATAGGCAAGTAAAAAGCCACTCGCTGCATCCCCATTCTTTTCCGTGTTCTACTTCGAGTGCTTGCAATTAGGGAACGAGCTGGTATAGTAGCAGAGCGCGGATCTTCGGTTCCTGAAGTCCAAGGTTCAAATCCCGCCAATCCCCAATGAATTTTATCTAAGTGGTAATTCCTCAACCTCTAGGTCTAGCCAGAAACAATGTCATAAGCATCCCAGGGTTGGAACCTAGTTTGAAAATGCTTACAATTAGAACGCTTCGACTTCATAGTTTATTTACATCAGTGAAGTTTTTTCGTAGCTATAGGAAGGAGATGCAGACCACTAGTCACAACGGTTCAACTTCATCATAACGGCACCCGCACATCGTCCAGGGATCGAGATGCACTTCTGGCTCCTGCTGTACACTACAATCGCAGTTTCCCAACGGTACTCGTCACGATGAGTTTAACTTAATAAACCATGAAATTGTTCATGATTAATTCTTTTACGACAACATCAAAAGGTAATAACGGAGCCATGTTATCAATTTATCAACAATTTAAACGTGATAAAATTTCTCAAACAAAAAGCAGGACCGTAAACGCATGTTAAATATCACTGGTAATTCAAGCAAGTAATGATGTCTGCATAATGGTTATAAACAATCACACCTTAACGAATTAGGACTCATTAGGATTTAACGCGCCATGTCATATGTTGCCACACCGGGGTCGTTAAAACGACTATTAAGCTCTTGCGTATCACAGAAGGTAGAATATCCCTATTAGTGAATGAGTTAATGGAGTTGTTTTTCTACATCGAACTGGAACACAGTAATATGAATGAAAGTTTTCCCTAATGCGTGGCTGAGGTAAATACGCAAACATTGATTTATTATGGAAAAAATAGTAATTCAATAATGTTTATCTGACTGACAGAATAATTTTGGCCCCACGCTACATGTTGTAAAACACAGTAACATATAACAACATTGGGGATTACTCGTATTTAACCTAGATAATAATATATGAGGTTACAATACCTTAATCGCCAAGTGATCCATGTAGTCCAAAAATAGGATTACGTACGTTTCGACGTCAATGCGTCACTGTCAAATCTTACAAAAACTTTTTTAAACCATAAGGGTGACGTCATAGTCTTTCCAACACACACGTACACAACACAATAACGGACAAAAATACATTTAACATACGTAATCCTATTTTTGGACTACATGGATCACTTGGCGATTAAGGTATTGTAACCTCATATATTATTATATCACAGTGATTCAGAAAAAACAACATACAACATGAAGTTAACCTAGATGCTTCGCCCAGACTGGTGCTTGCTGTATTCCTCATAAAATATTCAGCGAGCATCCTATCATAAATCCTCCTTTGAAGAGGTAAGCAAAGCTAATTCTAAACGAAACTGCAACACCTTACTGTTTTGCTGGGTTAAATTTCAATCATAGCATGTATTTAACTTTTACTACAGTAGAGGGAATGTCCCAATACGTGGTAACCCTCCTCATCTAAAAGACTATTTCGTGTACTGGATAGGACGACACTCACGACATACAGCTGAATGTGAATTTCGATCTATCGGATCACGGGCACGTCCCACGGATGAAAGTTATTTTTCACCACACTATGATGTTTTTAGCCGTTTTACAAACGTTAATTGGAGGCTGAAAGCTACGTATTGCTGTCCATGATAGCTGTCATCGTCATTTGGGGACAGAGCAGGTTTTTACATCCCTATGGCCAAAAATCAGACGAAACGTCAAAAAAACTATGCACTTTCAGTTTATATAAGTGTACAGTTATGTCAGTGGTTAATGTTAATTCGAAATGTTATTACTCAAGTCACGGTACTGCAAATAATCTAATGCTATGATCTATGAAACGGGTGTGATTGGACACACATTACACGGTTGATATTATTTCAGCGATTAATGTTTTAGGTTTGTAACAAAACTATTCTTGTAAATGATAAAATGTTTATGATCACGATATTATTTTAACTGTTAAACCAAAAAAAAAAAAAACAGAACCGAGCAAGGCTTGGTCCCTCTGTACCAAATATAACGACTTCGTCTTTAACTTAAAAAAAAATGATCTTGAGCCAGCAAAACCTCATATTTTTCGGCCCTCGGTACGAAATAAGACTATTTGCACGGGCTCCAGGACAAACGTTCCCCGCTCTGATCACTGACACGTGCCAATACGAGTACAAAGTGATTGCACTAGATAATCATAAAAATGTATTAAATTACCATGAAATTAAGTTGATTTGAACGATGATAAATTTCTATCTATTAGACCCCCTTAATAGTGAATGCAACCAATTCAATCAGTTTATTCGAGGGAACGAATGGATCCCTACGGCAAGGAGTCTCCCTGCTTAAGTCATCAACATCCATTATTCAGATAGTCTGGTCAGCGATCACTTATACAAAACAGTTGCTCACGAAGTCCCCTCAGCGTGCCCAGGAGGCAGGTAACTAACTGATGATTCAAACAGGCCAGTGACACTACGGTTATTCTAGTCACTGACTCGTTGCCTAAACGAGCCATTGTGACAAAAGGTACCGTTACAGTATTGTTAATAACCAAAGTAACAGTTGTATGTAACAGGTGACTTACTGCGGAGCAGCTCCGGACCCGGCACATACCTGAAACAATAGATAGGTTATAAGCTGATGTGTTGGTAATCAAGTAAACCGAGGCGGTGAACTGGTGAAGCTGTCAATAGTAAAAACAATAACAACCGACCTCTGACAAAACAATATGGAGGTTTGGTTGGTCGAATGATGTATACTAACTGTAGTAACATATTGGGTGACTACTGTCCCAAATATTAGCATTGCACCGTTGGACAATAATGCACTGCTATTGAAACAAAGGCAAAATTAATAGTTTAGTCTCTTGTTCAACAAATGTTTACTAAATTTGTATTTCGAAATATATTCGATATTAGAGGCATTTTTAAATACTACACAGCAACAAAATCCTGATTCTGGTGAATTACCCTGTTTGTGTGTATGTAACCACTGTTTTTTAACATTAAGATTAAGGTTCATTGTCAACTTAAATACAAGTTATTTTGAATAGTCCTAATGACTCCTGGGGTGGTGTAGAGTCGTTACAAACAGACACATAAGCGAACTTGAGTCCATTAAACAAGAAATGGACAAAATGACAATGATAGCAAACGTGTCGTATTGCCGGCAAACGCCAGGCCATCCTTTTGAACGTTGTGTCTCACAATCTAGGATGACATAGAAGAACCCCGTACTGTATAATTGATGCCATGTCAAATTTGCCAATAGCAATTACCATCACATGAAAGCCTATCACACCGATAGCTATGAAACCATTTTCATTCGGTCCATTGTATGTGTCGAATCAGAAAGTTCGTATTATCCGGGTATATAAAATCCTAATAGGAAACGGTGCGTTAAACTCAATCCGTACTGATAGTTTAAATGCAGCGATATCAGCTGAGCAGGACGTGGCCTGCGGGTCCTTGGCAAGGACCTTTCACCGGTGAATTCCTCTCTCTCGCCGCACATTACTGACAATGTACCCGGCAGTGCGATTAGGGCCAAAGTCGCCTGACGCAACGTACATATAACTACGCATTCGCGCCTTATGGCATTTCACCAATTGTTGTGCATCTGATGTAGGATCGATAGTTAAGAGTTGATAAAATAGGTGGGACGAGGTAAGCTCACCGACAACTTCAACTTAGCACGGAAGAATCTTGGGAAAACCATTGTATTCAATAATTACGAATAAACTCAGCTATAAAATATTTCGTTAATGTAGGTTATAATAAATGTTTGACTGATACACTAACTTAAAATATAAATAAATCGGCCCATGTTGTAAAGGAAATATTTTGGATACGTAAGTCATCAATTTCTGATTCTTGTGATGAGTAGGCCTACAATTTAACACTGTAAATAGACAAATTCTGCTATATTTTTTTTTATAAAGAACTCAATTCAAATTACAGTATTGTCAGTTCTACAATGTCAATATAGTTTCAGAATTAATGCAATACAAAATTAAAAACCTTTTAGGAAAACAAGATTGAGCCATAATTATGAAAAACATGAGCTAAACATTGAGAAGACCGATTTCAACACTGTAGCCGTGATCGCTTTGAGAATAGTTTTAACAACAATTGGTCACAATATCGTGGAAATCGGGGTAAAACGAGTCGTACTAGTTACTTGAGCTGCCTTTAGCCACATCGTGCATAGCCATCTGCAGATCAAAGCGTGATATTACAAGAAATTATAAATTTTTAGGCAATATTAATAATCAAAAAATTCATTGATAAAGAATAAGAAACGTTTCAAGTAGACTTAACATAATAATAAATCGGATCTGCCAAAGTAGCTTACGCAGAACCTTGTATGCCATAAACAATCATGAAGTGGCACAAGACCTAAGATTTTCTATTGCACATTGCTAGTTGTTAAATTTAACACGCAAAAACAACATGGCATTAGTAAAAGTAAACTATTACAACCACGAAGGCAAAATTGCCAAGTTAACCACCACAAAACGTTACACCAGTGTAAACGTAACCACAAGCAATATAACAGCGAGCGCAGGTTGGTTTGCATAATCCCGCGCAGTTTTCACGCATAATCTGCGCTATGCGTTGTCACGACGCAGGCGCAACCTTGATACTGTACAGTACTACAGTTCTGTATCGGCTGGTGATTAGTCTTGGGTAAGTTCCGGCGGATTTGGACATATTCGGATCACTCGCTCGGTACTAAATCACTGAAATAACAGCTGGCGATGCTGCAATCATGTGTAACTGGTGGCTGTTGAAAACAAACAATCACAACCCATTAGATTTTTGTCTAGAGCAGAGAAATCATCATCTTTGTGTAACAGGTACAGTAATTTACTTTGGACCAGACATCACAGGAGTATGCTCTGACAACATTTTGATGTCGTCTATCTCGACCACCAATACAATGTATGATCTCTGTATACACTATGTTGTAAACCAAACACTTCTTCGAGGAGTGTGTGTGTGTGTGTGTGTGGTCTTCAAAGGGAGTGGTCAATCCAATAGACAAACGCGACGGTTCCTAAATTAATGCTGCTTAGTAAATTACACATAAAATAACCATCACGACGGACGCCAGGGAGTCAAATATCTACCAGTAAGTGCGTAATTCCGTTGAATTCATAGTTAAGGTTAAACCCACGATTACTAGAAAATACGTATTTTCTAGTATTCGTGGTTAAACCCCTTTTATGTTTGGGTACACACTTCAGTGCAACATTTTGCGCACCTAGTGCATGGACTTTAGTTATAGGACCTTAGACTTGAGGAAGAATACGTTGTCCCCATTGGAGTTTTATTCGAACTAAGTCAAATTAAAAACAATGCCTGTTTAACAGGTAACCTTCATTAGCACAATACCTTCAAACAAATCGACCTTTCCAATGAATCTATTTAAAAAGTCTGCATATCGATGGCAATTTTCTATTGGCTACTGACCATAACATACGTGATTGTGTCCGTAGGTGTATATACCGTTACGTCCTCAGACGACCTTTGTACCGGCGGCCAACGGCACTTCGCACTCCTCGCACGCACGTCGTTGGTGCGAACAAAACAAAGAGCCATCAGGGCGGGGGCGGCATAGCGTCACGTACGAGCGTCACGTCCAGCGTCACGATGACCCGAGGGCAACGTTCACGACACGACCGTCACCGTCCACTGTCCAGCGGTCCACTCCTCTCCGGGGACCACGAGGGCCTTGTATTGCAGCAGCTCGGGTATACTGGCAGACATTGTTTTTCTATGCACGAACACAAATTGCCGAATTATACCACTCTTTGTGTTAAAATCACAATTCTCTCCAACAATTAATCTACAATGCAATCTTAAAAGACCAACTGGATGTTTTTCAAGTACACAATGGAGCAAAATCTTACCAGCTGTTAAAAAACGCTTGTTTAAACATGGACCATTGTCATTACAATGATACTACGAAAGCTGGAATTAACCTCTACGTTGTACAAACGTTGTATAAATACTTTATACATAAAATACATGGTATCAGTAGTCCTCGCATGGTAATTAGAAAGACGCCAGGGACGGTAAATCTTGAGAGAAAATAGACGCTGTTTAATGGTTTTAAACTAGACCCAGCTTTCATTGATCAATGGGCTTTTAATAAATAGTCCTGGTTAAGAACCATCTTAGTTAAAGACAAAGCCATCTTACCATTCATTTAACACTCACCTGTCACTAACCTTAGCCTTAAAATACGCACCGTGGTATTCCGGCGTGAAATCTAAATGTATCGCAAACAACGTTATGGATAACTATTTCTCCAAATGTACGTACAAACAATACCACAGCTCATTCTTACTATCACTTTCCAGCGACCGAACATTTCCCTGCGTATAATCCGAATCGAATGCGATCTCGTACAGAATGGCGGATCGGGCCGCATTATACGGCAAGCTGCGTCTAATGGGGCGAGGACGACACAAGACACGAGAGGTAAAAAACCGGCGGCGACGCGATGCGATGGCATTGGGAAAGTGTTAGCAGAAGTGGACCGACCGGTCGACGGCGGCGGGCGGAGCGGCAAACGACCAAATACAGCGCGACGGCAACGACCAGCGTACGCGGTTACGTCAGCAGAACACTCAGCACAGCAGACGGTACCATTGTCGTATCGGGGGTACGGGGCCAGCACAGTGGTCGGCCTTTATCAAAAATGTTTAATTACCTCCACTACCGTCAGACTGCAGCCGTATTTGGTCAAGAATTCTACCTGTATACGTAAAGAATATAAATACCCGGTAAAATCACGGCCTTCATAATGTCCAAGTCACATGATGTTCAATGCCATCAACTGGCCTTATTCGGTACAAAATTAATATTTTAGACGACTCACATCGTCACATATGTCCAACACTACAGTTCGTAGTAAAAACATCAAACAACTCTTGGTTGACTGACCAGTGTCATCCTTCTGGAGTATCGTTTTGGAAAAAAGGGACCGAAACAATTGCTTCTAGAAGGTGAAAGATCAGGAAGTGTCATAATCCGAAGTCCCCGTTGGTGTCCGAAGAACGTCACTTCCTCAGCTGCAATTTTGCTATATTTTGAAGGTCTCTAACCTTTCAAAACAGAAGTGGTTGCAGAACCATAGGCATACTTCATTGTTTTTGTGGAACACAGTGTAATTAAATTTTGCATAGTGTTGCATTGTGAAATTGTGTGCAAAATATTTCAACGTGTAAGGCCCAGGACAACTTTTTGGAATGGTCGAGGTTCAATGGTTGTGAAATGCCAAACGGTGGTTTGGTTGTTATTCAATCTGCCTCACTTTACACGACAGGAGTTTAGTTCTGATGGGTATATATTTCGTTATTTTTAAAATTGCTATGGCAGAAGCAGAGAAAAGGACTTATTAGATTTCCAATACAATTTTCATCCGATAAGAACCAGATGTTCATATGTACAACATTTGCTTACAGGTAGAAATTAAAAATAAATGGGTCATGAACTTTCTTGAGATTGATAACTATATTATTTGCAAATTTCACAATAAACAATCTACAGTATAATACGGATTGATGAGATAACCACAGTTTTAACCCACCATGCTATTAAAACGCCTCCTATAACTGCATCAAGATTACGGCACGACCTTATGAAGAAACTTGTCTAATGGAAAATGCATAATTGTACATGAGTTAAAGAGGTTATTAAATTTAAACTATGCAACAAAATTAGGAAATAATAGGTCGTTTACGTTATATGCGCCTTTATTTTTCCTCAGGAATTGTTTGATAAGCCAAACGCGGTGTCCTCATCAGAGCACTGGAAAGACTTTGGTGCTTGGTCGACGTTACTGAACCTATCGATAACTACGTACTCTAAACCTTTCTTAATACAGCTACATAGTCCGGTTACGGAAAAGAAGCCCCAATATAAGTCACAACCTAATAAATTTTACTACGAATCACAGTACTGTATTATCGTGATCAAATTAAATACAACTAAGTTTAAGTAAGAATTAAATACGTTTCAGATTAGGTCTTTCAAATTTTCTCCAATCTTATACAATTATTAAAACCCTAAACCTAGTCATAAAAGCTAGTTCGCAAAAAGCAAAATTTTACAACATTATTATACGGCAATTTCCATCTAACATACTATCAAACCTATTCGCTAAATAACTACGTCTACAGCCGAGGCCTGGATATTGTGTGCCTCAAACCACCCTTATACGGCTAAACAACCGGCTATTCGATATGAACATTTCAACTGGCACAACAGTCCTCATCTGAATGGTAAACAAGGAAATAAAACCGCGCAGTACAGCGAGATGAACAGATAGAAGCATCGCTTTCACCTTATCACTTATCAGAGAGAGCAGCAGCAGTGAGTAACGCACGCTTGGCCTGTATCACTGCATCTGTAGCTGATAACATGTGTTGCATAAGAGTAACCCCGCACTTGCTGCAGACTCTAGCAACAATTGCTGATAGAAACAGCGTCAGCAATTCCTCAAATGAAGTATAACTAATAATTTCTCAAAGCAACTCTACACTATTTTTCTACAAACAGGCATTTGTAGTAGGCATTTATCACTGAATCTGTAGTTGATAAATGATGTTGCGTAGATTCTTGCTGAACTTTTCAGGACAATTAATTGTAGTTAAAAAAACCAAGGCAATTTTAAAAATAAAACTGTTCAAACAACTAAGCAACTTTTTCTACAGAACCTTTGATTATGGTTTTACTTAAATAAACTCAAATATAATTAGGAAACATTTTATCAATATATCTATAAAATATCTTTGTATGACTTGCAATTAATGTGACGGGACTTTTCATATCAAACTGTTATATTAAAAACATACCAAAGAAAAATGTGTTACAAAATGACTAACATTTAAATTTATTCCGGGGACATCTTCCGTTTTAATTGACATTGACACAGAGATCCTAATTCTTCGATACGGGCCACTTATTTCTCCGTTACATCTATGTATGCGGGTGCGTTTAACTCGACCAAATAAAAGATTGAAATGGAACACGTTATATCGATACAGGAGCGTGAGTAGTTATGATGTATTTCAATTTTCAACTTATGAAAAGATTTAACTTCGGAGAACGATGATAAATAAAGGAGTTTAAAAATGTTTGATAGTCATGTATGTTAGCACGTTTTTTTATGTTTTGATACAGGGCCTAGAGATCTTTAAGCATTGTATGAAACATGGACTTGGCTTTTAAGAAAAAGCTTATCAGCCCGTAACGCTACACTCACCCCTTCAGGGTAATCCAAGTGCGGCGATGTTGTAATGCTACGTTACATGGACTGAATAATATGTAGTCATTTACTTTGCTTAATCAAGACTTCTTGACAGCCCATTTCTATAAACTTTTATGTTCTGTAGGTAAATTAACGTTGGTAGTCAATTGGGTTTGTCCATTTGATATTATGAGGAAGACTAATTTTCTTTTCGTTAATTCAGTGCATTTTGTTTTACGTGTTGGTATTGCCTAAAACAGATTTGTTAGTAATTTGGAAACTTTAAATCAGCTTTTCCAATAATGGATGATGATTTCCTAGATTCAATCAGTGACACCTCATGTTGGGGAGGAAAATCCACATATTACAATCCATTCGCAGATATACACCACAGTTAACAAGTAGATTGTCGCAAGAGTCGCCAGTCGCCACGTAGCCAGGCCGTTGTCCATCGCCGCGGGGAGGAATTATGGAGTCAGACGGCGAGAATAACTAGCGACCGCTAGTCTGCCTCGACCGGTACCTTCCCCTCCCGTGTGCCTGTGGTGACCGGCCCAGCTATGGTGTATCATGTGTATGTGTATAATCGTATAATGTATCACACAATCATCTTGTAGACCTATGTGAACAAAATAAGTCTTTAGATTCAGAATTCTCGACAATATCTTTAGGATCTAGGCTAGGGAACAACAAATTAAGTCCATCTATCTTATATCAGATTAGCATGTTATTATTGATCGTCGTCATCTTTTATTCATAATTTTTCCTTTCGGTATAACAACATTAGCCTCAAACAATCATAGTACGTTTGAACATAAGCTACACAAGTGAATCAAATTAATATTTACAATTAACTAAATTGCAAGCTTTCCCGGTCAAAGTAGAATCTTTCGAGAGGTTACCACATCGTTTAACCGGAATAATTACTGAAAAATGTTTTGAATGTATTCTGTCTACGACACAACTATAGTGTATTAAAATAACGGTTAGCATTAATCGTATAGAATTTTTATTCATAACTCTATTGCCCGGTAGAATATTATCATTGTTGTCCTCATACAATCTACAATCACATTGAATTACTGAAGAACACACAGTTAGATAATTTGTCATAAGAATTAGTATTAATTCACGTAGATTGACGTAGATTAACCAGATAGTAGGGTTTCGGGGTCAAATTATTCATAGACAGTCAAATATATCAGGGGATGATCACGTTTTTGAACTGGTGTGAATACCGGCACACGATTCAGATGTGTTGCGTTAATAGGCAAAAATCTTCCATATTGGGCCAGTATTCGATGACGCGGTCATCCACTGACCAATATTAGATAACCATTAAGAATATGAAATTAATTAAAGCCGTACAAGCCGAATGAAAAAAAACAACTGTGCCTAAGATGAAAAAATCACTTTACATAGTATGAGAGCAAAACCGCATTAAAACCCAACACCTATCTTTCGCATTGAAAGTGAAATGACAAGGTCGGCCTAGTCGAGCATCAAAAGACCCTATAAATAATGAAAGCCACACAAGGGAAAAATCAAAACAGTAAAAACTCTAACAAATACCTTTGGCAAGTGTTGATTTTATCGCAGGTTACAGGGTCTGTGGGACAAAACACGAGTTAAAAAGTATAATGAGTGAGAATCATACAAGGGCAGAGTCTAGGCAGGTGGTACTGTCATTCAATTAGCCAAGAACAGAACAAGTCTGTTGCAAAAAGTGCAACTGGCAAAGGGAAGCTGACTCAGCAACGATCCTAGTTTAAACTCACTTTGCTTTTAAAGTAAAATTGTATTAAGTTTTATTGACAACTGAGTGAAAACAAAAGCTTCTTGTGCCTTGGGACCTTAAAAATGTTCGTCTCATTACCACGTAATCGCTATTATCGCTTGGTTTAGCGATTTCCCGCATATAACGATTATACATTTAATGAGACGCCTCATAAGTGTTATCCAAGTCACCGTGAAACAAGTAACGATTCTCGGACTAATAACGCATCATCGGTGAAATACAAGTAAGACGCATATAATTACTTATATATTTTCCGATTAAAATAATACGCCTAAGACCAACGTTTTTTTAGTTATGTTATTGAATATCGAGATGCATGACTACGGGAAGTTTCCTGACGTTGGAGTTATTAAAATAAAAAACTGCACTGTGTTTATTCCGTGACACTACGGTATATAATTATAACATTTTGGTTCATTTGGCCTAGAATTATGTTCATGCAATCTTAGGCGAACTGACGTTAACACAAGCACTAAGCTATACAAATGTGCAGTCAAAGGAGGTCAAAAGTAACTTCATACTCCAGCCACGTGCACATTTACAAGAAATATTCACTCGTTTTGGCGCGGCAGAGCGCTGAAGAATCTCAATGATCCACGTGTGATGTTAACTACACAAGAGATCTGAGCCGTGCTCCAGTTCGGCCCTTTAATATTTAGCTTTGACTACAACTAAGAGCTCAAAGATTCATTGCAGGTACCTTTAGTGTTTTTTATGTTATTCCTTGGGCTAATATAAACATAAAATGTCATATAAGTATGGGTCTAAAATGCCTCGATTTCTGTCCGTCTGAAAAATCCCTTAGATATAAAATAATTTAAATAAATCAACAAACAGACCGACGGACAGAAATCTAGGCATTTTAGACCCATACTTATTTGGCATTTTATGCCTTAGCCAAAACACTAAGTTCACAAAATATGTCCACACAATTAGGAAACACCCTGTATAAACTGAAGTCATCTTTCCGTATCATTAACTATAAAATATCTCGAAAGAAGTGAACAGATAAGAACGTTTTTGTCAGAAATAAGATGTTTCATCATCAAAAAGAGCTTTAAATTGGCACGTTGTACATTTCCAATAGACAGTGAATAATTTGCCCATTACACACTAGTGTCAAAGAGTGCATCCATCCGTGGAAATGCGGTTGAACAATATTGGCATTGTTTACATGCAATATTGGAATGCATTACACAGTAAGATAACATGTTAGCAAAATTACTGCTAGCATTATTTCTAAAACTCAAAGTAACGCCTGGGTGTGTGGGTTCGGTTCAAACGACGCCAAGTTTAACTCCCTTGGGATACAAGTCACTCTCAGATTTGATTCTGTATGCACGTTACACACGTGGAAGCTATTGGATCTCTAGTATCGTGTTGAATATCAAGACACGAGGCCAGATTCAGAGTACGCCATTCTATAAACAAATACAGATACGATAATGGTTACTGCAATGTTTATCACTCACCTGTTTTCTTTGTCATTTTCCTGTTCTTCTTGAGCGTGGACGGTGCACGATGGATGGTTGGCTTCACCAGATACTTGACGTTTTTGCGAGCAGACTTCCTGCGTCGCACAGGTCGCCGCCCAGGCACCGGCGACACCCCCAGAGGCGCGTAGGTCTCGTCCTCTGTGTCGGCGTCGTTGTCGCTCAGATCTCTGAACTGGATCCTCCGCGACTCCCGGCCGTCATCGTCACTACTACCGTCTGATATGTCTCCAGAGATGCATTCGTACAACCCCTCGTCCTCGTCGTACGCTGGTTCCTCCGACCTCTTCATGTCTCTGGGCGAACAGTAGTCCCGGATTTCCTGCACCTCCAAGCGGGCTGGTTTCCGCATAGTGTTGTTCGTCTTGCGTTTTTCCGGAGGCACAAATATCATGGGATCTAGTTTGAGAGATTTCAAAGACCTCGGAGGTCTACTGATAACCACCTGATACAAATCACTTCGCGCTGTACCGCCGTAGGACTTTTTCTTTCCGAAATGACCCTTAGAGTTAACCTTCCGACTACTGGTTCTCCGAATAGACCCTCGCTTAGGCGAATCGGCCCCGAGTTTGTAAGCACCACTAGTCCTTTTAAAATATCCATCCCTACTGACACTCGGTTTGGGTTTGTTGGCCTTTTTCTTCCGAAAGAATCCACCACCACCGCCAGAACTAGGTGCCCCAAAATCTGTTAACCTTGGAATGGAAATAGAGAACGAGAACCCCGAATCCTTACTTGTACTTAAGAGTTCCAAAGACCCTCTAGACGATATAGTTTTGCTGGTGGAAGTGGTTTGAGTGGTAGAAGACAATGTCCTGCATATCGCGGAAGGGTTTGGCATGACAAAAGGTGTCGGGGAGAGAGGACGAGACGGGTAGTTATGGAACCGTCGGGAACAATGGGGTTTATCGTCCCTTCTATCTTTGAGAGCACTCTCGAGCGAGTGATGCGCTCTACGCGCCGCTACGTCGGCGTCGACTGAGGAGGACGACGGTCTGGGCAGCTCCAGGCTCCTGGGAGCGTTCGCCATAGCCATCGGGGCGTCCATCCACACTCGTCCCAGACTGATACTGAGGGCGGAGTCACTTCGCTCCTCATTCTTCGGGTCCAACACCTTCAATGACGGCGGGGGAGACATGCGGAACCGCCGGCGCACAAACACGGGGGACTTCTCAAACCTGAGTATCTCCAAGGAGGAATCCGCACTAGGGGAACTGTACTTCTTCCTGGGCGGCGGCGTCGGAGGTTTCCTATCCCTCGAGGGGGACCTCGCGCACTCCTTCCCGGCACTCTCATAATCCTCGGCTCTGATGCACTCTATCCACTGGCCGTAGCCGATAACCACTGGCTCGGCTACGTTTTCACTGATAGTCGGCACCGTACACGCACTGCCTGGATCCGCGCTCGCTGCGACATCGACACTCGCCACTGCACAACCGGCGTTCCTCCTCTCCGCCTTCAGGGGGTTTCGCCCCTTACCACCGCGATCTAGATAATTTTTCCGGATAGAAATCCGTTTGAACGAATCACTCCTCTTGAACGAGGACTCGGCTCGGTCCTTCTTCTTCTTGCCCGCGCCGACGAGCCGGCGCAGGTTCTCGAACGACAGCGGTTTCATGGCGGCAGGCCTCGGCCCGGTGGCCGGTGCAACGTCATCGCCCGTGGCTCGCAGTACACTGACTGACTGGGGAAAGCAGCAGCGGCCGCGGCGAGCTAGAGCGGCCCCGGGCTACGGGCAAGGCCGTCGTCGTCCCACCACCGCATTCTTCCCTCTCTACCTCGCCACCTCACCTCTGACTCTGACTCTGACTCCCAGCGAGGCTTCATTTCACTTTTCGCTCTGAGACTACCGGAGGCCAATATAATTTGCATTTCTATACTAAATATAATGTAACCATGCAGTAAATAAAAGGTTATAATCTTCAGTATAGACAATTTTTTTGGACTGTGTGAACTGAAAAGTTGTATATTTCTGATTAGTCAAGAATATGTTAATATCCATATAAAGAGTACAAAGCTACATTGTAAAAAACTGCATCAATTATTACATTTTAAAAACGTATTTAAATGACCCACTCTTCAAACAAAATAATTAGGACTAATAACCGTTAATCTGCTACGTTTGATTAAATTAATAAACATGTTGACACGACACAGCCACACTGTTTGAATGAATCACGTGATTTAGCGGCACTATTATACCGTATATATTTTTTCCCCACTCTTCATATTGATAAATAATTATTTTTCAAGCCAAAGTTAAAAACTAATAGTGAGAGTCTCCGGTAAATCTATCTCGGAACGAATACAACTCGTGTTAGCTAAGAATGTTACCATAATTTAAAACACCAAGTAACAGTAATAAGATATTCTTTATCTATAAATTAAGGATTTGACGAGCGAGGTGAGGCAAATATCACTTACGTACACTTCTGTACTTACGAAGCAAAATTAAGTGTAAATGTATTTGTCAGTTAATATGAAGGCCCAACTACGTTGATACACGAAGGCCGGTGTAGTTTCAGCCGATCGATAAGGAAAATACTTGGAATATTAATTAGTAGCCATCAGTCAACAGAAAATGTCAAGCCCTTACCTACATCACTCAAACTTACAAATCGCATAAGTTGGAAAACTTAGATATTTCACAGTCCATTCGCTGTACCACAGGATAAACGTGGCAATGTGCGTTAAACGTCACCACTACCGGTGTTAACGCCCGACGGACGACAGCTTGTTGAATGTCAAAAGACTGACAGAGAAAAACGATCAACTACTTTTTTAACTCATTTGTGCACAGCAATGGTCCTTCGAACATGACCAATTTGGGAGCTTGCGCTTCTGCTTCCGTAGAGTATGATTCAAAACTTGTTTAAAAGACACATTTTAGATTTGTCCAAGAATGTCTATTTTACAGAAATTCCCAACTACAAATCCATACATGCTAGATGTCCATGACATTCAGTTACATTGTACTCACCAGCAGCACCTTGTAAAAAACTGCGTGATTTCATGACTTTTCTAGTTGGGGGTTTAAATCTGTACAGTGAAATTAAACACCACAATCAACTATTTTTCTGTTCATTAACAATGCATTTAAACAAAGTTTATCCATTTACATAATCCTATGAACGGGAGTGCCGGGAGCAAGTAGGGGGCTCCACATTCTTACATTGTTGCATAACCGAAACGAAAGGCAAGACGTCCAGCTAATCACACGCAGTGAGGCTCGTTAAATGGTTCAGGCCCACCTCTAACCTCGGCCAGACATGCGATGCTATTAATTTGAAAAGACAAGGTCGCTATCTCCCATCTTCGGGGGCGGAGGCTTTTCAAACGTCAAAAAGGCCACTCCTTCTCGTTTTGAATTACTAGCCAAAGTCTTCCGTCTCTGTCGCCACGTCAGGGCCCCGGACGGACCCTTAAATGAATTACTGCGAAAAGGTCAACGCTCGTAGAAGAATAGGATGGCCTACTTTATGTGTTTAACTACTACTTACTACTCTACTAACAGTTCTTGTGAATTCTTTTATGTTTAAGTAATACAGTAGTAAGAGCCATCATATCAGAATCTCTCTTAAATCATGATTAATAAAAAACCATAGTAGTACACATGGAGGTCTAAGAGCCGAAAATAAATTCTTTGTTTTTTACGCCGTGGCTTTTTTAGGGGAGATATTGATGAGAGTACACACACGATTTTACGGAAGCTGTCCAAATCCACATAGGTTAATCGGGAATCGAACCCGTTCATTGGCACACACAAAATTTGAGCTCATCGTCAAGCGTCCTTGGTAATTAGTGGATGCATTATTGTATAAGATAACAAGTTTACGGTTCTTACTAATACGGAAATTCACTATATTTAAAATAGGATTCACGTGTTTACTATTGTTGTTTTAGTTTGAACCACACTATATGCACGTTGTTATGTAAGCACAGAGTCTAATGTAATGCATCCTTAGCTTATGTGTTCGATTCCTATATTACATCGACCTATCTCAATCGGATGACACGCTACATCCCAACTCGCAATCAAGTTGGCCCAGCCGGACACGTACACTTACCGCAGATATTCAATGAGCACTTAAGTTTTACAATTTTTCGCCCAAAATGTGTTAATGATATATCCTGTGATACTATTATGCATGGTGTCCACAGAAAATGTTTCATTAATTTCCATGACTTTCCATGACTATCCTTGACCATTTACCATTGATTTCCATGACTCAAAAACTTTACTCGAAAATTATAATATAAGATACACACAAGAATAATACTGCCTTGACAAGTTATTTCACAAAAAAATACTAAAATATGTATTAACAGATGACAATGGATGAGTACAATAGGAACAACAAATAACTAATACCAACTCAAAATTCATAAGCTAATACAACTGTAATAAATTAAATTGTCGTACATTTGTAAAAAAACCTGAAAAATGCTATAATAGTCGGGGTTACGGCCGACTAGAGCATTGAAAAGCCCCCTCAAATCCACCCATCATTGGGGATATCCATGACTTTCCATGACTTTTTACTTATTTCCATGACTATCCCTGACTTTCCAGAATATAGACACCCTGATTATGTTACATGCCTCTATCGATGGACACGGCTCCCCGAAGATGTCAATCGAAGGACACACGTCCAGTCTTAGTCAGTCACGCTCCAATCAACAAAGAGCGCGCCTGGGGCCCGACTCCGTATGTTTGGGCCCAATTTCATCATGCCTTTTATACGATGTGTAACTAGTTTGGCTTTTTTGTCTTTGTTCGTCCATTGTAATAAAATCCGGCGAGCCAGCAGAACCGGTCGGACGCGCCTAATCAAGATGAGCTCCCCTCCACGACCACAACACCGCGCCGGACAATGGAGCAATGGAACCAATCTTGCCTCCTCTAATAGTTCTCTGTTTATGCTTTCATCTTGTCCATTATCGCAGCGCCGCGGGCCCACCGGACCGAGCTTGTGTAATCACGCTAAACTCTCTTTAATTGATTGTACCCATGTAGAGATTGCCATAAAGGATTGGGTTTTCGTTCGTTGCCATTGCCTAGTTGGGTTTGTTTGCAATTACCTGGAATTGACAAAATGGTTGTATACATTAGTGACGTTACTTGGTAAAAGAAAAATCACTGTTTAATCTAGTACCCATTGCTGGAAATGACTTATAAGCATATATGATATATATAGCATATTGTCTAGGTACTTCATAGAATATTGATGCTATTGACTTTATGGGTGTTAGATAAACAGAATTACCAACTCTCTCAAAATTTCATTTTAGATTAGTATTGATCCATTCATAGAATAAATTAACAAAACAAATAGTCACTGGTCACTTCTAGTTTGATGAAAGTTTCTTTGGTGGCCCAAGATTACTGTGATACTGACGAAACACGATGTATATGAAACTCACACAAACATATGAATAGCAAGAAATATTTCAAATCTCAGGAGCGTTGTAGTCTCAGAATAACACCAAGAAGATTGATTTATTTACATACGCAGATTTACTCACTGAGTTGAGAACGTCTATAAGTACATAGATATTTTCTGTTAATACATTAAACAATGGTCTCATGTGATAACAGTGTTGTTCTTCCTGCGATACAATTTTCGGCGGTCGGTTCTAATTCAATTATTTTTTTTCATAGAAATTACATAGATGATTTTCAACAAATACTCTGAAATTGGGTTTCTACAAAGCAACACTTCAGTTCGGGGATCGAGTCGCAAACATTAAATGGTAACACTGTACAATAACAATTACATGGATATGATATATCTATTACATTGAATTGTGAAATAAATATTTTTGCTATCAACTATATTACTTTTGTGTTATCAATATTATAATAGATATAATAGATCTATCTAATAGATAAATTACTACATCTATGTGGCATAATTCAAGATTAAGATAGGCTATAAGATGCAAGATGTAAGATTAATGAATTTAATAATGTAGCAGAGGAACATACTACTTTAAACAATCAATTACTCAACTGCTATGATCCTAGAAGAGGTTAACTGTAAGAAAGGACCATGAGATCCTAAGTTCGCCTCAATAAAGAATGATTTTCATTTCATTTCATCCTAAGGAATAAAACTCCAATTCCCCCAAAAAACTTTGAAATTCAGCTTCAGCCCTAACAACAAAAATTTACAGATGCAAGCTCAATTCACAACAAACCGTTATAGTTAGACCCTATAGGGAAAGTACGGCTTGACGTTGCTGATTTTTCGGCAATATTTGCTTAGCGATTTTGAAAGAGCCGATGAGGACAGTGGTTTTCAATCAGTCTGAAATGCCAATAACCGTGACTACGAGACGCGTGATCTAGTCACGGCCGTGGCAACGTGACGGGGCGTGAGAACTGAAGATGCGTCGTCCCGCGACTGTGACTGACCGCAGCAAGGAACCACCAGCTCTTCTGTTTAAACATGGCGGGGAAACAAATAACCCTCAAATGAAATCGGAGTCCAGTAGGTATCACAGTAGTAGGAAGGTCTGTTCACAAACTAAATGAACGTTTACCTAGCGACAAGAGCTGGATATTTAAGTGGATCATGTTCATCATGTTAAGTGGTGCTCATATGTTCATCTTTCTATTTAAAAAAAATAGTCACTATATTTGCAACAATATTAAAATGTACTTGCTGTCCTGGTTAAAAACAATCCTGTCCTGTAGAAACCATGCAATTGCTAAGTTAAGGTAGTCCACCAGGCCCTAAGCACAG